>NC_091469.1:458343923-458682138 GCF_036971445.1 Narcine bancroftii
CCCCAGGGCTGGATGCGATATATCCAGGTGGCTGTGGGAAGTGAGAGAAGAGATAGTTGGGGCAGTAGCTATGATCTTAGAATTATCTTTGGACACAGGGGAGGTGCGGGAGGTGTGGTGTGAAAAATTATGGAGAGGATTCTAAAGGATAGGGTTTATGAGCATTTGGAGAAGTACAGTCTACTCAAAGGTGGTTTGTGAAAGAAAGGTCATGCCTCACGAGTCTAATTTTGTTTTTTGAGGAGGTAACAAAGGAAATTGATGGGGTAGGGTGGTAGATGTTGTCTACATGGATTTTAGCAAGGCATTTGACAAGGTTCATCCTAAAAATCATGAGGCTCCGGATCAGTGGACCTTGGTGTGTGGATAAAAAAATTGGCTTGGAGGAAGAAGGCAGAGAGTAGTAATGGAAGGAAAGTATTCTACCTGCACTCCAGTGACTAGTAGAGTGCTGTAGGGATCTGTTCTGGGACCTTGCCCTTTGTGACTTTTATAAATGACCTAGATGAAGAGGTGAAAGAAGGCTCTCCTGAAACTATGAAAGGAGTTTTGGCATGCACCCAAGACATGCAAATTTCTAGAGGAGTACTGGTAAGAGCATTTTGATCAGATGCATCACTGCCTGGTATGGAGATGCCAATGCACAGGACAGGAAAATATTACAGAGAGTTGTGAATTCAGCGCCATCATGAGTATCAGTCTTCACTCCTTCAAGGACATCTACAGAAGGCAGTGCCTTAAGAAAGCATCTTCGCTCCTCAAGAACCCCCACCATCCAGGACATGGCCTCTTCACACTGAATTGTCAATGAACACAGACACTACCTCATTTTATCTTCATTTGCACTCATTTATTTCTGTTTTAAATATACTTTATAGCAATATTTAGACTTGCAATGCTGATGCAAAAACAATGAATTTCATGACATGTTCATGAAAATAAATTCTGATTCTCATAAAAGGGCTGGGGGCAGGAGTGAGATGTAAGACATCTGTGAAGGATCGGTGAAGAGAGAGAAGTCTTAAGGAGGATGAGTACTGACTGATAGCAAAGCATTTTAAAGAAATGGAGTGAGTACCAAATAGAAGTATGTAAATTGGAAATGGAGAGCAGTTCACCTGAAATTGTAGCATTCAATGTCCATTCCAAATAGTTGTAAAGGGCCTGGATGGGATGATTTAAATGTGTTATTTTAGTTTACGTCGGGCTTCACTATGGCAGTGAAGGAAGTCTTAGACAGAAAGGTTGAAATAGGATTGAGAATTAAAGTGGCATGCCACAGGACCATCCCTGCAGATTTGGGGGACCCAATTGGCATTTGATTTCTTCAGTGTCAAAGAGAACAATTACAGCAGACTCGTTTAGAAGAAGTGCCATCTAGCTTCACATGGCCTCTCTCTCTGGCCTCTTAGCTCAGAAATGGTTGGGACCCTTTTTCGAGACTTTATTTTTCTCTCCAT
Organism: Narcine bancroftii; assembly: GCF_036971445.1. Classification (NCBI taxonomy): domain Eukaryota; kingdom Metazoa; phylum Chordata; class Chondrichthyes; order Torpediniformes; family Narcinidae; genus Narcine; species Narcine bancroftii. The sequence goes on from NC_091469.1 coordinate 458,345,384, forward strand.
GGATGCTGCCTGACCTATTGTTCATTGAACTCTCCAACTTCAGCTAGCTTCGCTCTCATTGGTTCCTATCCTCCAATCTACATCTCTTTCCCTCTTTGCTTCTTTCACATTCCTCACTAATGGCCATTACTCATGCTTTCTATCATCAGATCTGTCTTAGCCAATCTCCATCTGTTATTTTACCATTCACCCCACTCCTTCCCCAGCCCTGATTTGAAAACTATAAACACAACCCAGTTCTGAGGAAAAGTGGCTGACCCAGAATATCAACTGGTTGCTCTTTCTATGGATGCTTTCTGACTGATTGAATTCTTCCAACATTCCTGTTTTTTTGACACAATTTCAGGTGAACTGCTCTCCATTTCCAATTTACATACTTCTATTTGGTTCTCACTCCATTTCTTTAAAATGCTTTGCTATCAGTCAGTACTCATCCTCCTTAAGACTTCTCTGTCTTCACCGATCCTTCACAGATGTCTTACATCTCACTCCTGCCCCCAGCCCTTTTATGAGAATCATAAAACTACTTTGAGTTTGTAAAGGACTGTTAATGGAAGGAGATTAAGGTCAAACCTCTGCATGAGAACATTTTGCCTAACCTCAGTTCAAGCTGTTTAATATTTAATCTTGTATCTAAGGTGTTTTATTCTTGAAGAGTTACCCCCTTCAATGCCAATATACTGCAGCCACTTTGATCCTTGATTCAATATAGGCAATACCAGCTCCTGTACTGCGAATACCCTTTGAAGACAGCGTATTGACATTGAGCAATGCCAATGACTTTCTTCTGTAACTATTTCCATAAGGATGGTTACTGGGGAACACAACATAAGGGAAATATTTAAAACTAAGACAATTCGTCCTTGCATGCCCTCAATATTTTTCTCATCTCCTCACAGAACAACCTACACCTCTGCCAGGGACATGTTCCCCCGTCTCCTTTCAGTGCCGAGATGCGCAGCTGTGCATTCATCAATCCTGGATCTGTGATGGTGAAGAAGATTGTGAAGATGGAAGCGATGAATCAAATTGTCCGACTCTGGTTCCAGACACCCTGCCTCCTCAGGATCAATGTAAAGATAAAGAATTCCAATGTTCCAATAGGGACTGTATCCCATCATTGCTCAGGTGTGATGGAGTCTCAGACTGCTCTTCAGCAGAAGATGAATTTGGCTGCCGTAAGTCCCAATAATTTATCCATCATGATGAATTTTTACTAATGTTGCTCCTGAGCCAGGATACTTTCAGCTATATTATCTAGATCCAGACATGGCAGAGCCAAAGTTTACCTACTAAAGGAAATAGTCCCAGTAGTTGGTAAATAGGACACGGAGCGCCCGATTTTGCCTCACTTGAGCAAGTGTCGAGTAGAAGGCTGTCAAAATGGCTTTGAATTTCGTGCTTTTGCTTACTTTGTATCACTTAAAAGAAAGAGTTGTCTAGTCTGCAGTTGCAGTCACCGGCCAGAACAACCAGTCTAGCTGCCACCAGCAATAGTGAGAGCTGCTGGAAGACTGCCATAACTCTCTCCGCACGGGTTAGACATACACATTGATCATCCAGAGTGGGGTGGCATTGTACTTCAGGTCCACCACGAGGAGACGTCACCCAAATACATCCTTAACTCATGTGATTGCAAAGGTGCCATCCTGCAGCAAGATGGCCAGATCAGATGCCCACCAATCTTTTCACCGCCCCACCCTCCCCCCAGCCATACAGACAACCTATGGGGCCACCATGGCAACAACCTCCGATAGTTTCCGAGGTGTGGCAACTTGCACTCCTGTAGAAAAATCACATCTCATTGATTTTACCAAGGTATAGCAAGGTGTTTACATGGCGTATGGTGTGTTTAACACTTCATGTGTTGAGGGTATCAATTTTAATCACCACATCTTTTTCTTCATAGGAGATCCCAGTTCACAATCCTTAGAGACTAGTCATGACTAGTCATACACTCAGTGCTGATTGCGGGCTTAGAAACAGAATATATTCTTCCTCTGGGATGGTGTGCCCTCAGTCAACATTAGTGGTGTCACTGGGAGGGAGATCCAGCTTTGCTCCTGCTCCTCTAACTCCTGGCTAGCTTGTATTCTTCTCCCATAGCTGGAGGGCCACGAAGTCTGGACTTCTCCTGGTCTCCCGGAGCTTGGGGGTGACAGCTTTTGCACTGCTTCCAGCCTCCAAAGCTGGGGGCCAATGGCCTCTGGCTTGCTCATGGTCTACTGGAGTCTGGCTTAACTGTAATTTGTTTTCTTACTTCCTTTCCTCTGTCTTCATCTGGCGCTTGTGCTAGCTTCCACTGCTGATGCTAAGAGGTTGCTAGCTTCTGTTTGCTCCTTGACCCTTTCCTTGCAGTGCCCATTCCTAGTTTCTTCTTTTTTCCATCATCTGCCATTTTCCCTCTGCAGTTCCCTCCTCCATTGACTCTGTCTTCTTGTTTCCAGACATGTGGCTGGAGTTTGGATGTTGGAGGTGGATGTGCTTGGGTTCTCTTCTCTACCCCTGATCTCAGTCTCTGTTGGAGTTTTGGTTGCAGTCGAGGTTAAGGAGGTGTTAACCTCGCTGGGGGTGGTGGTGTTGGCCATTTGCCCTTTTATTGCCTGTCGATAAGTGGCTATATATTTTGAGCTGGCTCTGTAGTGGTGACTTGCTTCCCCCACACAAGTTGCAGCACTTACTCTCTCCACAGTCCTTGGACTGGAGGCTTTCTTCTTGAAGTTTTTGCAGATGACTGCACTGCATTGGGCCACCACATGTTTGTTGCCATTCTGGAATAGGATTAAACTGCTCTAACAGACATCCGTGGTGCAAATCAAATCAATGGGTGTGAAATGTCAAGACTGGAGTTAGGCAAGGCTGCCCGCTGACCCCAGTCTTATTTGTGTGCTGCATAGAGCCCTTTGCAGAATCCATCAGGAAGAACATTGGCATAAGAGGAGTGACTTGCCAAGCAATGGAGGCTCTTAGATCAATTCCTCTCTGTACAAGGACGAAATCATTGTCTTCTGTTCAGATACACAATCGGTCTGGTGACTGACCAGCATGTGTGGGCATTTTGAGTCCTCATAAAGTGCCAAAGAAGTTACCAGTGATCTTCAGTAATTGGCCCGATCGGTTGACCATCCCCTTCACAGTCAGATCTGATTCCCTCAAGGTCCTTGGGATTTTCTTTGTAGGGACTGAGGGGGGAGAAACGACAAAGTGCCACTGAGGTAGTAATGGGGTATTGTGAGAACAAATGTAACAATGTACATCGATGAGAGTGTATCGACATAGCTGACATTATGTGTGTAAAAAGACTTGAATGACTTTCTTGTTTGTAAATAATTTATTGTAAATAAAGTATATTTTTTTTAGGTTAAAAAAGAACTTATGTGTAGGAGATGAGGGATAGGGCAAGACCCTGTCCAGTATAATGTTTGCTCCTTCCTGTCTGGAGAACATTAATGAGATGAGGATCAAGGAATCTGAGATCCAGGATGCTCAGTCTTTACTCCATTAACAAGGTCTGAAGGCATCAGAAAATTTTAAATGAGGATTCATTTGATTAGAGCCATTAGGACTTTGGGCCTGGAACATTTTGTGCTGTCCTTTATAGCAGAGAGAGGGCCCAGTAACAGCAGACCTTGTATTGCTTACATGTAGGGTGGTCACTGCACCCAGCCTTTCCTAACCTATTATTTGAAGTTAATGCTGTATTATATTGGTCTATAAGCATTATGCACAAGGGATTTTAATGAGCATAGTTTTCAACTGCAGGGTTTAAGGATGAAGAGCAGCACTTCCGACAGTATCTTTTTGTGGCACACTGTCATATCTTTTGTAACATATCCGCAGTAACCTTTGGAGTATTGCAAAAATCTAGAGGTAACTCATGGAATCTGGGAACTGGCAGACTAGAATTACAGTGTATGAAGTGTTGTGACATCAACCGTAAGATGCAAGTAATAGTGAAAATGTATTTATTGTCATAAACATTGATCATCTGTAACAGGATTCTTACTTGCTATAGCTGAACTGGTACTTTGCAAAGAAAACTTCAAAAACAATTAAAAGACAACTGCAATAGTATATACTTAATTGAATTAAAAAGAGATAATAAATACAAAAAAAGAGATAATATTCGCTGTTATTCTAGTGCAAAAAAAAACATTGCAATAGTGTAGCCAGCCCTTTTGTGGTGTTGGATCAGGTCCTGATTTGTGTAACAAGGGGTCATTCAAAAGCCTGATACCTGTTGGAAAGAAGTTGTTCCTGAACCTAGAGATGTTGGTCTTTGGGCTTCTGTATTTCTGTCTATTGGTAGCAGTAAGAAGAGGATGTGACCAGGGCCGTTTATGATGTTGGCTGCCTGTAAGATGCTGCTATTGATTGTTGAGTGTTTGTTGCTGGTGACTTCAATAATACCATGTTATCAACAGCATGTGAACTTTGCCACCAGGGGAGAGAACACACTATATATCGGGTGCACCCCCATCCTCCCACCTTGGTTACTCAGATTACATATCTGCCCTGCATACAGACCACTGGCAAAACAAATTAGGTCAGTTCACAGGGAGATGACCAAAGGGGGGGGGGGGGTGCATAGCAGCCCTGCAAGGCTGCTTTGACACCACAGACTGGAGCTCTTTCAGAGAGGTGGCAACCTACATCAATCATGTGAACATAGAGGAGTACTCATGCTCAGTGACTGGCTACATCAGCAAGTGCATTAAGGATGTCACCAAGATCAAATGCTTCACAACCAGAGCTAACCAGAAACCATGGTTGGATGTAGAGGTTCAGACCCTTCACAGAGCTTGTGATGCTGCCTTCAGGAGAGGGGATAGGATGGTGTTAATATCAGCCAAAGCTGAACTCTCCTGTGTAATCCAGAAGGCAAAGTGTGGGTATGCACAGAAGATCCACCGACAGCTATGTGACACCAGCAACATGAGCCACATGTGGCAAAGGACCAAGACTATTGATCAACCTGGCGAATTAAGAACAATGATGACTTCCTTCTGGACAGACTGAACATCTTCTGTGCATGGCTTAATGAGAAGAACAGGACGATGCCAAATAAAGCTCCTTATTCCCAGGGCCGGCACTACCACAAAGAGAACTAGGCAGCCGCCTAGGGCGCAGACCACAGATGGGCACAGTCAAGATGGCCAGACGTCCTGTGTGAAATGTGAGAAAGTGTTCTTACTTTATTAGTCAGCATCTCGAGGTTGGTTGGCTGGCAGGGTGTGGCCATCTTTATTCTTTTCTACATGCTCGAGTACCAGCTGGCACATGCATGATAGATTTGAGTACCATGGTTAGTAGGTGCATATTTTGTGCAGCTATCCACAGCTGCATAGTTCTAGCGCGATTGGCAGTGGCCACAGCACTTCCGTCGACATCAAGTAGGGTACTGTGTGGTGGGCTTTGAAGGTAGGTAAGACAGAACAGGGATGGGTGTGGGCGGGCGAACCAGTTGGCATGGGTCTACAATTTCGAGGCAGCCTACTCCCCCTGGTAGAGGCAAAGGTGGGACCCTTTGCCTTGGTAAAGAATATTGATTTTGTAATGGCTGGTCAGGGAAAACCAGCCCTCCTCAGAGAAAATTTTTTAAAAATATTGAAAAATAAGAAAATCACTGAAAAATCATAAGATAAAAACGACAAGAAGAATTTAAAGATGGCACCAAAGAAAAAAAAGTTAACCATATCAACTAAAGAAGAATTTTAAAATCACCAGAATAAAAGGTTTTACCAATATTAGGGAGCAGGGGACTCTCCCGAAGAAGATGGCCTGCTCAACGAAGTCGGTGAGCGGGCAGCTGAGTGGCGATATCCTCCGGAGCACTCTCGATCGGTGGCTGACAAAATCAAAAAAATAAACCCCAACACGCAAGCGTGAAGAGTCATGTATGCGCGATACACATAATACACGAGAAGTCAGTGAAAACCGTCACCGACGGCAAGTTGCTCCACTGACAGTTGGAGGGATCGTGGAGGAGACATCCTCACATGTACATAATAAAAATAATATTGAAATAAATGGTAGAAACGAGCGCCGACAGTGAAACACTGAATCGGCAGTTGAGAGATATTATAAAAGAAATATCACCAAAAGAAGGAACCACACAGAATACAGAAATAGAATTTGAGAAAGAAAATCAAGATGAAAATAAAAGCTTACAGGAAGAAATACAAAGTAAAAAACAGAAACAAATGATTGATAAAGAATATTTTGATAATCAAATAAAGATGCTAATGGACATAATAATGACTGAGTTCAGTATTATTAAAAAACTATTCAAGAAGCAGATTAAAAAATACAGAATGGAGAAAGCTATGACAGATATGAGAAAAAGAATTGATGAGGTAGGAGACAGAGTGACAGGTATGGAAATGGAGGTGATTGAACTAACAGAAAAATTGGAAGATAGAGATAAAGAAATTAAGAAAACACATGATTTATTAGCCCCAAAAAATTGAATTCATAGAGAACTTCAACAGATGAAATAATATAAAAATAGTGGTCATGAAAGAAGGCGAAGAAGGGGCAGACATAAAAGGATTTATAAAAAGATGGATCCCACAGATCTTGGGAGTGGAAGAACTCCAAGAAGAAATAAAAATTGAAAGAGCCCACAGAGCATTGTCACCAAAGCCACAGCCAAATCAGAAACCGCACTCCATACAAATAAAACTATTACGATATACAACGAAGGAAAAAATATTGGAACTGGCAAGGAAAAAAGTGAAAGAAAATAAGGAACCACTGGAACATAAGGGGGAAAAATATTCTTTTATCCAAACGTTAGTTTTAAACTTTTAAAGAAATGAAAAGACTTTAATTTAGCAAAAAATATACTATGGAAAAAAGGATATCATTTTGTTTTGCGGCATCCAGAGGTGTTGAAAGTATTTATCCCTGATGGACAAAATAGACTGATTTCAGACCCAGAAGAAGCTCATTGCTTTGCAAACCAATTACTGAATAAGCAACAAGAAGAGGAGTAAAATAAATATTAAAAAGGGCTATTAAGATAATACATATAAATAAGTTAGAATGTTAATAATTTGAGTACAGAAGTTTAAGGTTAAAAAAAAGCTTTGTTATATTTTAAGAACAATATGTAGTGTTTTCTCTGGGGGAGGGCTGGGAAAAGGAGAGAATCTACCCACTGCAAAATCTATTGACATTTGCGGTTGATCTCGGAGCTGAAATAGAAAAGGGAGTTGTGGTTGTTTGCAAGGTGGCAAGTAAAGGGGGAATTAGTGTTTTTTTTTAAATAATATTGTTTAGTTTATTTATGGTTTTTGTTAATTTCTTATTTGTTTGTTGTCACATATAGTAATGAAAAAGAGCAATTTAAAAACTAATTTTAGAAGAAGGGAGGTGGAGGAGTTGAAGTGGTGGAAGAAAGCTCAAAAAGGATGCATAAGATGAGTACGTTGAGCTATATGACAATTAATATTAATATTAATGGAATCCACAATCAAATTAAGAGAAAATATTTACTGACACTACTTAAAAAAAAAGAGAATAGATATAGCATTTATACAAGTATTACACTTAACTTTTCAGTTGGTTGTTTTTCCAGACTCTTTTGTGTAGTCTTCCAAAGGCGCTATTTGCCTTGGCGAGTCTGTTGTCTATCTCGTTGTCGATCCTTGTATCCGATGAAATGGTGCAGCCGAGACCGTTTTGAGTTTTGTGGGCCCGATGGAGATGTGGGGGGGCTGGTAGTCATGGTGGGGAGCTGGCTGATGGAGGACCTCAGTTTTCTTCAGGCTGACTTCCAGGCCAAACATTTTGGCAGTTTCCGCAAAACAGAACATCAAGCGCTGAAGAGTTGGCTCTGAATGGGCAACTAAAGCGGCATCGTCTGCAAAGAGTAGTTCATGGACAAGTTGGTCTTGTATCTTGGTGTGAGCTTGCAGGCGCCTCAAATTGAAGAGACTGCCATCCGTGCAGTACCGGATGTAAACAGCGTCTTCATTGTTGAGGTCTTTCATGGCTTGTTTCAGCATCATGCTGAAGAAGATTGAAAAGAGGGTTGGTGCGAGAACGCATCCTTGCTTCACACCATTGTTAATGGAGAAGGGTTCAGAGAGCTCATTGCTGTATCTGACCCGACCTTGTTGGTTTTCGTGCAGTTGGATAACCATGTTGAGGAAATTTGGGGGGCATCCGAGGCGCTCTAGTATTTGACAAAGCCCTTTCCTACTCACGGTGTCGAAGGCTTTGGTGAGGTCCTATACAGAGCCGTTGTCATACCCACACTCCTGTTCGACTCCGAATCATGGGTCCTTTACCGGCATCACCTACGGCTCCTAGAATGCTTCCACCAGCGTTGTCTCCGCTCCATCCTCAACATTCATTGGAGCGACTTCATCTCCAACATTGAAGTACTCGAGATGGCAGAGGCCGACAGCATCGAATCCATGCTGCTGAAGATCAAACTGCGTTGGGTTGGTCGCATCTCCAGAATGGAGGACCATCGCCTTCCCAAGATCGTGCTATATGGCGAGCTCTCCACTGGCCACTGAGACAGAGGTGCACCAAAGAAGAGGTACAAGGACTGCCTAAAGAAAGCTCTTGGTGCCTGCCTCATTGACCATCGCCAGTGGGCTGATATCGCCTCAAACCGTGCATCTTGACGCCTCACAGTTCGGTGGGCAGCAACCATCTTTGAAGAAGATCGCAGAGCCCACCTCACTGTCAAAAGGCAAAGGAGGAAAAACCCAACACCCAATCCCAACCCACCAATTTTCCCTTGCAACCACTGCAACCGTGTCTGCCTGTCCCACATCGGACTTGTCAGCCACAAACGAGCCTGCAGCTGACGTGGACGTTACCCCTCCATAAATCTTCGTCCACGAAGCCAAGCCAAAGAAAGAAAGAAGACACTTAACTGAATTAGAAAACCCAAGTTAAAGAGAGACTGGGTAGGTCATGTAGTGCCATCATCATACAACTCAAAAGCCAGGGGAGTTGCTACATTAATTAATAAAAATCTAACAATTAAGATAAATGAAGTAATAATGGACCCAACTGGTAGATACATAATGATGAAATGCCAGATTTATTCAGAATTTTGGAACTTGATAAATACCTATGCACCTCATGAAGATGACCAGAAATTTATGCAGGAATTTTTTTTTAAATAGTAGACATACAGGGACACATTTTACTAGGGTGGGACTTTAATTTTAACCTAGACTTATTGATAAATAAAAGAGGGAAGACCAATATAAATAATAAAGCAGCCAAATTTACATTAAACTCAATGCATGATATGAAAATAATTGACATATGGAAAAACAACACCCAAACAGACACAAACCCTATTCTAGGATCGATATATTTTTCTTGTCAGCACAGATTCAAGGAAGAGTTCAACAGACCAAATATAAGGCAAAATTATTATCTGACCACTCACACTTATTAATGACAATTGACTTAGAGAATATTCCACTGAAAACATATAGATGGAGACTAAACCCTATATTGTTAAAAAGGCAAGATTTTCGGGAATACATAGAACAAAAAATCAAAATATATTTCAAAACAAATACAAATTTGGTAACAGTTAAATTTATATTATGGGATGCAATGAAGGCCTTTATTCGAGGACAAATAATTAGTTACACAACTAAGATTAAAAAAAGAATATAATCGGAAAATAGAACAGTTGGAAAAAGATATAATAATTATAGAAAAAAAAGATTTAATGAGAAGGGAAGATACAGAGAAAAAGAGAGCATTGGCATAGGAAAAAATTAAAATATGACACATTACAAACATGCAAAGTGGAGAAAAACATGAAAATAAAACAAAGATATAATGAGTTAGGAGAGAAAACCCATAAAATATTGGCTTGGCAGCTAAAAACAGAACAAGAAGAAAGAACTATCATAGCAACAAGGAAAGAGGATGAACAAATTTCATATAACCCAATAAAGATTAATGGAAATTTTAAAAAAATTCTATAAGCAATGGTTAAAAAAAACCCCGAAAATTCAGGGAAAAGTGACAAAATAGATGAATTTCTATCAAACATTGAATTACCCTAATTACAATGGGAAGATCAAAATAAATTACTAAAACCCTTGACAATTGCAGAAATACAGGATACATTAATGACATTACTGAAACATAAAACGCCAGGCGAAGATGGATTCGTTACAGAGTTTTACGAAGTATTTAGTAGTCTATTAATTCCTTCCTTTTTAGAAGTAATGAAACAGGTAGAAGAGACCAAGTATTTACCAGACTCTTGTAAAATAGCAATAATTTTTACAGTAATTCTAAATAAGGGAAAAGATCCACTGTCACCAGGGTTATACAGACCAAAATCTTTGCTAAATGCAGATTATAAATTCATTGCAAAATTACTAGCGAATAGATTGACAGATTATGTACTGAAATTAGTAAAATTAGATCAGACAGGATTTGTTAAAAATAGAAGAGCAGCAGATAATGTCTGCAAATTTATTAATTTAATCCTCACAGCACAAATAAATAAGACACCAACTGTAACCGATAAAGCTTTCAAAAGGGTGGCATGGAATTATCTATTTAAAGTACTACAAAAATTCAAATTACCTGAAAAATTTATTAATTGGATTAGAGCATTGTATAATGGACCTTTGGCAAAAGTATTAACAAATGGGCACGTTTCAAATCACTTTAAATTGAATAGGTCAAATAGACAGGGATGTCCACTATTACCCTCCCTGTTTGCTTCGGCCATAGAAACATTAGCAGAACTGATAAGAAAGGAACCCAGGATAAAGGGAATAAAAGTAAGAGAGGAAGAATTTAAAATTAGCTTGTTTGCAGATGACATTATAGTATATTTAACAGACCCAAACAAATCAATAAAAATGTTATATATAAAATTGAAAGAATATGGAGAAATATCAATGAGTGAAATGACACCAATGAACAAACTTGATCATACAAAATATAAAAAGGAATCCCCTTTTAAATGGCAATCGCCTTGTTATCAGGATAGATAACAATTTAAATCATTTGAATCATTTTAATTGTAAACTACCAAACATTAATTTTAAAAAAACCAAGAAGATTTAGAAAAATGGAAAGATTTACCATTAAATTTAATAGGAAGAGTAAACTGCATCAAGGTAAATATATTTCCATGGATACAATATCTATTCCAAACATTACCGATTCCCTTGACAGGAAAATATTTTTATGTAACTGAATAAATTAATAAGAAAGTTTTTTATGGAAGGGTAGAAAATCAAGAGTGGCTTTCAAAATATTAACAAGAATGTATAAACAAGGAGCATTACAGTTATCAAATTTCAAAATATATTATAGGGCAGCTCAATTAAGATACCTATCAGAATTTTATCAGACGGGAGAAAAACCAAACTGGCTCAAGATAGAATTCTACAAACTAGGAGAAGTCCCGGAACATACTTTATAAATGGGATGAAAAACTGGTACAACACAATAATTTACCAATACTACATCATATACTAAAATATGGAAGAAAATACATCTGGAGGAAAAGATGATGAATTATCAAATACCAAAAATGCTACTAACGCAAAATTCATTAATTCCTTTTACAATAGACAATTTATTTTTTAAAGAATGGGCAAGAAAAGGAATTAAAAGAATAAAAGAATGCTTTTTGGGAAATAATTTATTAACATTTGAACAGTTAAAAGACAAATACAGAATATCACATAATATAATATTTTCATACTATTAGTTGAAAACGTATTTAAAAGAAAATTTTGGAACTAGTTTAAGATTACCTGAGAATAGCTGCTATGAATGCTTAATTACAGATACAGTGATAGTAAAAAAAAATTATCACAAATATGTACAGAAAATTGCAATGCAAAGAAAATGATGAAGCGATGTAAAAACCTAAACAAGGTTGGGAAAAAAAGATCTAAAAATACAAATAAAGAACGAAAACTAGGAGGAACTATGCACAGCAACCATGAGTAATACATTAAATACTCGGTTACATATAATACAATATAATTAGCTATATAGATTAAATGTGACACCACAAAAGTTAAAAGAATGGAATTCAACAATGTTGTCAGATGTTTACATTGTAAACAAGAAATTGGAACAATATTACATGAAATTTGGACATGTGCAAAAGTAAAAACTTTTCGGGAGGATTTAAACTTAATATTAAATAGAATTACAAAAAATAAAATACCTAAAGATCCAGAAATCTTTCAGTTAAACTACATAAAAGACAAAGAATTAAACCTTAAATATGCAACAATGGTACATAGAAATGAACAAGTGCATTTCATTAGAAACAATTGCCTACAATCTAAAAGACAATTATATTTTATTTGAACAAATTTAGAAACCATATATAGGCTATAGTAGAAACCACTGATTTCAGACCTCCATCCCTTAAAATAATAAACTACAAGTATAAAAATATTTTAAGATAGAATTTAGGACAATTTTTTTCTCTTTTGTGTTCTTTTATTGTTTATTTATATTTCCTTTATTTTTGATTTATGCTACAAGGGATGGGAAGGGTGGGGGAAAGGGGGGAAATTTCACTGTGTGTATTTTAATGATGAATATTTGCATATATTTTTATTGAAGTGGTTTAAAATGAAGTATTAAATAAAAAATATAGATTAAAAAAAAATTGATATTGTCAAGAGAGTCAAAAAGGAATTCTTTGGAACAAAGTATTATTTATAAAAGATTCATAAAATATCAATACAGATAAATTATAGATAAATAAATGCAGGTAACTGATACCAACAAATGTTTGACTTATTATATGTATCTTGTTGTGGTAGCCACACTCAAAACTAAAAATATGCAGTAACTTTTCCCTCTTTTCTCACGACCGCCACAATGCTCACCGTGCACTTACATTGTATGGGAGCGAGTGATCGTGTGGGAACGAGTGACTGTGCCTGCCTTGTTATCGAACAGTAGCTCGACAGCTGTCTTCCCCATCAGTTTATTTGTGTTTATATATTTGTTTTGCTGTGTAATTAGTTTATAAATAATATCTGCATTGATAATTATGTTTAAAATTAATTGTTTCATTATTAGCTTTGTGTATAGTGCTGTCTTTTGCATTTTATCCATTCTTGTTTTTACCATTTGTTAACTGTTAATACAAAGTTCTTTTTATTGCTAATATTTTTTACATTATGTTAAATATAATAGTGCTACAAAGTTTGTGAAAATCTTCTAGGTCAGCAATTTTCCTTATTCCTTCTTGCAATTTAAAATAAATTTAGTAGTTTCAAGTTTTTCATTTTTTTCTACAAAACATCTGTTTTTGAAAAACAAGTTGGCAATTTTTTTGGCAGGTGTGCAAGTAGTTGGCCTTGCCTAGGGCACAAAATTGTCTGGAACTGGCCCTGATAAATGGACTCGCCGCATAGCCTCAGCCGAGGTGAAGAAATCCCTATCCCAGGTGAATTCACACAAGGGGGCAGGACCAGACAACATGCCTGGTCGTGTACTGAAGGAATGTACAGACCAAATGGCAGAGGTCTTCATGGACATCTTCAACACGTCACTGCAAAAGTCCATTGTTCTCACAGGGTTCAAGGGAGCCACCATCTTCCCGGTACCCAAGAAGGTGACAATAACAGGCCCTGTGGCAGTGACCTCTACCATTATGAAATGCTTCAAACGCCAAAGCACACCTCCCAGAGACGTTGAATCCATTTCAATTCGCTGAAAGAAGAAACCATTCCATAGACGATGCTACAGCTTTGTGACTTCACTATGCCCTGGCTCATCTTGAGAACAATGCCTGGTATGTCAGGTGAGGTTCATTGACTTCAGCTCGATGTTTAATGCAATAGTTCCCCAGAGACTGGTGGAGAAGCTGTCTTCACTGGGACACAACACCCCTTTCTGTAATTGGATCCTGTACTTCCTCACAGAAAGACCACAGTCTGTCTGGGTCGGTAGCTGAATATTGAGCACGGTCACGCTGAGCACTGGTACACCTTAGGACTCTGTGCTCAGTGCAATCCTGTTCATGCTACTGACTGTGACTGCATCGTCTGATCTAGCTCCAACAGTGTCATCAAGTTTTCGGATAACACAACAGTAGTTGGCTTCGTCAGCAACAACAATGAGTCGTGCTACAGACAAGAGTCGGAAAATCTTGTGAAATGGTGCGAGAGTAAGAACCCAAGTCTTAACATTGACAAGATGAGGGAGATGATCGTGGACTTCAGGAGGACCAGGAACGATCACCCTCCATTACACATCAACAACTCTGTAGTAGTGAGAGCGGAGTGCATGAAATTCCTGGGATTTCATTTAACTGGTGACACTGATCATTGTGGACACTGATCATCTCCTCACTTGTCAGGAAGGTTCAACAGCAACTGTGCTCCCAGAGAGGACTGAAGTGGACAAGGCTACCAGTTACTGTTATGTCAACATTCTATAGGAGCTCCGTGGAGACCGTCCTGGTTGGCGGCACCACAATGTGGTATGGTTGCTGCAGAGAAATGGATCAGAGGTCAATCCATAGGACCATAAGAGTAGCAGAATCTACCAGGACCATTCTCAAAAGAGGGTGCTCAAAACCATTGAGAATCCCTTCCATCCTGCACACTGTATCTCTCACCTGCTCCCATTGGGAAAGAGATACAGGAGTATTAGAGCCAGCACCACCAGGCAGACGAACAGCTTCTTCCACAGCTGATAAGAAAGCTAAACGACCAAAGAAACTGCTCACACTAACCATCTGAGACTCTCATTAGTACAAAACAGCATTTATTTATTTATTTTTATAGATATGATATTTGCCCTGCATATGTATTATTTGTCTGTGTGTGTGTAGTTTCTGGTTTTGCGTCTGCATGTTTTTGCATGGAGGACTAGAGAACGTTGTTTTGTCGTGTTGTACAATCAGATAACAATGAACTTGACTTGTCTTGATTATTTTAACAAAATTCTTACAGAACAAGCTAAAATATTTGGACAAGACACTTGTTAGGATAAGTAGTTTCATTTTTTTCCCTCTGTATCCATCCAGCAACCCAATTCCCGAGTTAGTGTCAAACCTATCCAGCTCCATAAGTCATTATCTTGTAAGATTCATCCAATTTCAAATTAATTAAGCTCTACTGTGTCCAGATGGCATCATTCATACCACTATTACCGATCAGCAAATTGACATTTTATAGAAAGAACTAAACGTATCATAAAAACATAAATGAACTCAAAAAGATGAGCAAACTGGCACTTCTGCCCATAATAAGCCACACTGCCAAGCAATATATGATGCAATCAAATTACAAAAAAATCTGAGCAGACACAACTAACTACAGATGCTGGAATCTGGAACCAAATATAAAGTGTATGAAATATTCTGAGGGGGGGTGGTGGTGGAGCAGCATCTTTTAAGGCAAATGGGTAGTCAATGTTTCATGTTGGGACCCTGCATCGAGACTGAGTGTAGAGGAAAGGTAGACACTTCTATTACTGGCCATCTTTATATATGTGTGGGCTTTCTTCTCTCAGTCCTGATCTTGACCTAAATCATTGGCCATCCCTTTTCCTCCGTGGATGCTGCTCAATCTGCTCGTTTCCTCCAGCAGTTCATACTTAACGGCAAATATGTAAACACGGATCTTCAAGAAAGTGAAGTAGAATTACTACCAAGTGTGGCCCAACAGGTTCTAGGCACAGCCACAGCACCACTCAAAGGAAAGGCACAGGTAACACATGTGTAGTAACACTAGCACCTTCAAGTTCCCTCCAAGGCAATAACCACCTTCATTTGGGATTACATCACCATTCCTTCAACATATTTGGAAACAAATTCTGCCTCTCCTAATCCAAGAGCAGAGTGGCAGTAATTTATTTTTCTTTTAAAAACATTTTAATTAACTTGAATTAAGAACTTGTACAAATAACACAATTCGATAAAACGATAAGGATTGTTGCCAAAATTAATAAGACATATAAGACATTCAGTCTATCAAAAATATACATAAGTTGTTAATCATGTCCATAATTGACATTGCAAATACTATAGAATTTTATATAGAAACAGCTAATAACAAAAAAAATCAGAGGAAAAAAAGAAAAAAGGAACAAATAGAAAAAAATTGAAGAAAAAAATTAAAGGAGAAAAACTCGAAACCCTTGCCTAACAGCATTGCCAGATTACATGATTAGTAATAACATAAAAATGAAGGTAAAAGAAAAATGTGAAAATGGAAATGATAAGAGTTACACAATTTAATTACATTGAAGTGAAATTATAAAGTAAGCTCATGAATCATAAATGGCCCCCCCAAAACACCTGAAATCTTACATCTGAATTATTAACTAAATCTTAGTATTCAAACAAGATTTGATGTCACGTAACCACTGATCACGAGTAGGCGGAGCATTTAAGTAAAATCTCATGCCTCACCAAAAGAGATAGTACAACTCTGATCTGGTCAAGAGAAGAATTGTTTCCTCCCTTTGTACTGAAGAGGGTCACCAATGGGTTCTAGTCTCAGACAAGTCCAGAACATATGAATTAACAATGCTTCTCCGCTCTTGTACACAGCGACTCATATCAAAATAAAATGAGACAATTTAGCCTTAAACTTATGTGCTCTGAGTCGGACTTTAAATTGTAATAAACCATGACAAGCACATAATGAAGAGCTATTATGCAACTTAAGGTTGTGCCCCAATCCACGTCAGATATAGTCAAATTTAAATCCTGTTCCCAAGCATTTTTAATTTTGGCAAAAAAAGTCTGATTTGAACATTACAATTTTTTCATAAATAACAGATATTAATCCTTTATGAGAGAAGACATTGAATTTAAAACAAAACTCTCCTACAAAATTTTATTCAGATTCTTTGGGAAATCAGATTGTTGAGATTCAAGAAAATACTGGACTTGCAAATATCTAAAAAAAATGTGATTTGGGCAGGTTAGATTTAGGAGAATGCAAATTATTAATCAATGAATTGATCCTTAAAACTTTGAATGGCCTTTCTACACAGTCTCCTAAAAGTAGCATCATGTAAAGAAGGTTGAGAAAATGATTGGATACAATTGGGCTTAAAAGGCAATAACTTCTACACAAGCTCTGTAGTATTATAGGAATCAGAAAACAGCACAGAATAGAAATAAGCCATTCCGCTCAACTTGTCCATGCTGAGCAGCATCAGTTGTTGATAAATGTCAATACCAACTTTGCATTGTCTATACGTATGATCATAAATATTCCCAAAGTAGTTTTCACTCCAAGTTGCAGCTAAAGTTTTCACAAAGAATTACGGCTGCAGATAATCACAGAACATGGACCAGTACACCACAGGAACAAGCCCTTCAGCTGATAATGTCTGTGCTGAACATGATGCCAAATTAAACTAAATCTCTTTTGCCTGCAGATAATACACATCCTTCCATCCCCAGAAAATTCATGGTCATAAAAATATAAGAACAAAAGAAGTAGGAGTGGGAATCGCCATCTGGCCCGTTAAGCCTGCTCTGCCATCCAATAGCATCATGGCTGATCTGTCGATGGAGTCAATCCCAGCTAATTGCCTTGATCCCATAACCCAAAATTCCACTACTCTGTAAACGTCTGTATATCTGTGTTTTAAAAATAATATCCTCCACTGCATCCTTGGGCAGAGAATTTCACAGATACACCATTCTCTGAGAAAGCAATTCCTTTTCATCTCCATCCTAAACTTGCTCCCTGAATCTTAAGGCTAAGTCTCCTCATTCTAGTCTCCCTTTCCAGTGGAAAAAAAAATCTGCATCTATCTTCTCAAAATTTGGTATATTTCTATTAGATCCCCTCTCGTTCTTCTGAATTTCATATAGTCTGAGGAAACTCAATTTCTTCTTATAGGTTAACCTCTTCATCTCTCAGATCTCTGCATTGCCTCCAAACCCAATGTATCTCTTCTCAAGTAAGGAGAGCAGAACAGCATGCAGTACTCCTGGTGCAACCTCACCAGTACCCTCCATGGTTGCAGCAAACCTCACTGCTCTTAAATTCAATCTCTCCAACAATGAAGGATGAATCCATGGGTCTTATGTCATCTACCACTGTGGCCCTGATCCCATCCCTAATTGAGAGCACTACCCTGTCTACCTTACCTTGCTGCCCATCTTTTCATATTACCTGCTACCATTGGATATTTAATTCCCAGTTATCCTCACCTGCAATCATGTTTTTTTTATGGTCACAAAATCATTCTGCTTTGGAATGAAGTAAAATCATAATGCTGTAAAGCTCAGCAGGTCAAACTGTGTTCTTCAAAGATAAAGATACATAGCCTACATTCCAGGTGCCTACATTTCACTCATACCTTGATGAACGGCTCAAGTTCAAATCGTTGGTTATATATCTTTATCTTTGCTATATAAAGTACACTGTTTTATTTTAAATTTAGGCAGACAGCACATTATCAGCCCCATGCCATCCAATTTACACCCAATTAACCTACAACCCCAGTACTCTTCAAATAGTAGGAGTAAACCGGAGCCCCCGTGGAAAACCCACATAGACATGGGGAGAACGTACAAACTCCTTACAGACAGCATGGGATTCGAACCCCGGTCCCGTTCGCTGGAGCTGTAAAGGCTTGTGCTAATACTACGCCAACCATTTGACTTGCTGAGTTTCTCCAGCATTGTGTTTTTACTTCAATCACGGTGTCTGCAGACTTTCATGTTTTACTACTCCCCTCTGTTATTATTCGTGCCACAAGTTGACTGACCTTGTTTTGAATCTAGTAATCTGTGCATCTTTGGTTTTTGACTTTTCTCTACACTTTGGTTTTTCTCATTTGTAATTTTTGCTTGAGTATCTGCATTGCCTCCCTCTGTCTTTCTGCATGGATTCCCATCCGCCTGCCATATTTGTACCTGTCTAAAAGTAGCATCATGTAAAGAAGGTTGAGAAAATGATTGGATACAATTGGGCTTAAAAGGCAATAACTTCTACACAAGCTCTGTAGTATTATAGGAATCAGAAAACAGCACAGAATAGAAATAAGCCATTCCGCTCAACTTGTCCATGCTGAGCAGCAACACTGGCACCTCCTGGACTACATCCTGGTGCGAGAAAGTGACAAACGAGATGTGCTCCACACCAGGGTCATGCCTAGCGCGGAATGCCACACTGACCACCGGCTGGTTCGCTGCAAGCTCAACCTTCACTTCAAGCCAAAGCCCAGGAACAATAAAGCCCCCAGAAAGAGGTTCAATGTTGGAAACCTGCAGTCAGACGAAGCGAGAGGAAACTTCCAGGCAAACCTCAAAGCAAAGCTCGACGATGCAACCCGCCTCACGGACCCGTCCCCTGAAACCCTCTGGGATCAGTTGAAGACTACCATACTGCAATCCACTGAAGAGGTACTGGGCTTCTCCTCCAGGAAAAACAAGGACTGGTTTGACGAAAACAGCCAGGAAATCCAGGAGCTGCTGGCAAAGAAGCAAGCTGCCCACCAGGCTCACCTTACAAAGCCGTCCTGTCCAGAGAAGAAACAAGCCTTCCGTCGCGCATGCAGCCATCTTCAGCGCAAAATCCGGGAGATCCAAAATGAGTGGTGGACTAGCCTCGCCAAACGAACCCAGCTCAGCGCGGACATTGGCGACTTCAGGGGTTTCTACGAGGCTCTAAAGGCTGTGTCCAAAGCCCGCTGCGCAGCTCAGACGGCAAAGTCCTCCTCAGTGACAAGATCTCCATCCTCAACCGATGGTCAGAACACTTCCAATCTCTTTTCAGTGCCAACCGCTCAGTCCAAGATTCCGCCCTGCTCCAGCTCCCTCAACAGCCCCTAAGGCTAGAGCTGGATGAGGTTCCCACCCTGGATGAGACATATAAGGCAATCGAACAACTGAAAAGTGGCAAAGCAGCAGGTATGGATGGAATCCCCCCCAGAAGTCTGGAAGGCTGGCGGCAAAACTCTGCATGCCAAACTGCATGAGTTTTTCAAGCTTTGTTGGGACCAAGGTAAACTGCCTCAGGATCTTCGTGATGCCACCATCATCACCCTGTACAAAAACAAAGGCGAGAAATCAGACTGCTCAAACTACAGGGGAATCACGTTGCTCTCCATTGCAGGCAAAATCTTCGCTAGGATTCTACTAAATAGAATAGTACCTAGTGTCGCCGAGAATATTCTCCCAGAATCACAGTGCAGCTTTCGCGCAAACAGAGGAACCACTGACATGGTCTTTGCCCTCAGACAGCTCCAAGAAAAGTGCAGAGAACAAAACAAAGGACTCTACATCACCTTTGTTGACCTCACCAAAGCCTTCGACACCGTGAGCAGGAAAGGGCTTTGGCAAATACTAGAGCGCATCGGATGTCCCCCAAAGTTCCTCAACATGATTATCCAACTGCACGAAAACCAACAAGGTCAGGTCAGATACAGCAATGAGCTCTCTGAACCCTTCTCCATTAACAATGGCGTGAAGCAAGGCTGTGTTCTCGCACCAACCCTCTTTTCAATCTTCTTCAGCATGATGCTGAACCAAGCCATGAAAGACCCCAACAATGAAGACGCTGTTTACATCCGGTACCGCACGGATGGCAGTCTCTTCAATCTGAGGCACCTGCAAGCTCACACCAAGACACAAGAGAAACTTGTCCGTGAACTACTCTTTGCAGACGATGCCGCTTTAGTTGCCCATTCAGAGCCAGCTCTTCAGCGCTTGACGTCCTGAATTGCGGAAACTGCCAAAATGTTTGGCCTGGAAGTCAGCCTGAAGAAAACTGAAGTCCTCCATCAGCCAGCTCCCCACCATGACTACCAGCCCCCCCACATCTCCATCGGGCACACAAAACTCAAAACGGTCAACCAGTTTACCTATCTCGGCTGCACCATTTCATCAGATGCAAGGATCGACAATGAGATAGACAACAGACTCGCCAAGGCAAATAGCGCCTTTGGAAGACTACACAAAAGAGTCTGGAAAAACAACCAACTGAAAAACCTCACAAAGATAAGCGAATACAGAGCCGTTGTCATACCCACACTCCTGTTCGGCTCCGAATCATGGGTCCCCTACCGGCACCACCTACGGCTCCTAGAACACTTCCACCAGCGTTGTCTCCGCTCCATCCTCAACATCCATTGGAGCGCTTACATCCCTAACGTCGAAGTACTCGAGATGGCAGAGGTCGACAGCATTGAGTCCACGCTGCTGAAGATCCAGCTGCGCTGGATGGGTCACGTCTCCAGAATGGAGGACCATTGCCTTCCCAAGATCGTGTTATATGGCGAGCTCTCCACTGGCCACCGTGACAGAGGTGCACCAAAGAAAAGGTACAAGGACTGCCTAAAGAAATCTCTTGGTGCCTGCCACATTGACCACCGCCAGTGGGCTGATAACGCCTCAAACCGTGCATCTTGGCGCCTCACAGTTTGGCGGGCAGTAACCTCCTTTGAAGAAGACCGCAGAGCCCACCTCACTGACAAAAGGCAAAGGAGGAAAAACCCAACACCCAACCCCAACCAACCAATTTTCCCCTGCAACCGCTGCAATCGTGTTTGCCTGTCCCGCATCGGACTTGTCAGCCACAAACGAGCCTGCAGCTGACGTGGACTTTTTACCCCCTCCATAAATCTTCGTCCGCGAAGCCAAGCCAAAGGAAAAGAGAATGCTCTGAGCAAGTGAAATAGAATATGCAATAATGAATTGTCTTAAGCACAGAAGACTACAGACATTGGACAAGAAAAAAACAAGCTGCTGGAGAAAATCAGTGGTTCAGGTAGATTTTGTTGAGGCAAAGAGACATTTTGGGTCGAGACCCTGCTCTGGCAGAAGATCACTGGGGGCTCCCTTTCCTCTGCTTACAACATTCACTGGGATCATTGCTTAAATAGGGTATGAAGAATTATTGAGAAACCTTTCCATTCAGCACACAATATGTTTGACATTGTACCATCAAGAAGGAGGTATAGCATCATTAAAATCATAACTGTCAGACTGGGAAATAACACAGGCTGTGAGAAGGACCAACAGAATCCTGAAACTGAGTAAATTGTTCCAAAATATTTATTTATAGTTATTTTATATTATATTATATCTGTTGTTCTTATTATGTGTATGAACTGTGGTCCAGAGAAGCATTGTTTAGTCTGGTTCTATATTTACAGACAAATGATAATAAACATTCAGTTGAACTTGAACTAAAAGGGGAGATATGCAGTAGGAAGGGTAAAGATAGTGACAGAGGCTGGGAGGTGATAAATGGAGGCAGTACAAGACTGCAGATTGTGGAATCTGACATGAAAAGGAGGTGATGTGTGGGACAGAAGTGGGGAGGACCCCCATCTGGTTCTATCCTCCACCTAGCTTTATCAACCCCTCTTCACCTTGCCAGCTTCTGCCTCACCTCTTCCCCCTTACCATTTCATACTGGTTAAATCCCTTATATGCGGTCTCAACCTGAAAACGATCCTTTTGTCTCCACGGGTGCTCCCTGACGCGTTGATTTCCACCAGCAGTTTATTTTTGCCATTTTTGGAAACAAACTAATAAAGCAATGTGGGATGGATAGATTGACGACTTATTTTCTGCTTTGTTACACTCGGTGATTGTGATTCACCGTCTCATTTTAGTTGCCTTTGCACATTTAAAAAAAACAAAGAAAAGTAATTGTTTGAAAGGTATGATTAGTCAGGCCATAAAATAAATTTGATATGAGTAAGTCAGGCTGGCAGACAATACACCTTTATATATGCCTGTGCATAGAAAGAGGATGAGATAAAGGTTAGGTTGAAAATTAACCCCTCCTTCCATTCAAAACTTGCTGATCTCCATGTATGAATAAAATTGATCTGGTGAATAATATGGAAATAATCTTGCACAGATGCATGACTGAGTTTTAAAAGGCTACCTTTTGTTTTTCTTTAATTACCAGGTTTATTCTTCTCAACATTATTGAAATGAACACCATGGTCTGTTTTGTGAAGCAAACCTTCTGCTTATGCACTTCTTTTTATTGAGACTTGCTGCTATAGTATGATATGTGAATACTTTGTGTTATCACCGCTATCTCTTTTTTTTTGCTGTTTGCTTTTCTTTGTATCAGCTCAGAACTAGACTGGAATCTGAAACTGCTTTATGATATTTTAAGAAATATAGTGACATTTCTCAGTGATGACTGGTTATTGTCATAAGTGGAAGGCCGTAAATTTAAAATTCCATGTTAAAAATGAAGGGTAATTATTCACAACCCCTTTTCAAATATAACTGTAAAATTATTAACCAAACTCCAATATTCAAGGATCAAGGACTCTGAATGATGGATATCTCCACGTGACATTGGTAAAATGTAAAGCAAAATGAGGAAAATGTTAAACTCTCTGATGGAGCAGAAATGCTCCATACCATACTGGGAATCAAATTCATGTTTGAGCACAACCCAATGAAACAGCCTTTTCCAGTCCTGGTGTAACAGCATGCAGACAAACAACCAGATAGAACACACAAACAATCAAATGATACATATGCCGTACATACATACATATTTGAAGACGGATGTACTGACCTTGGAGGCAGTCCAGAGGAGGTTTACCAGGTTGATCCTGGAGATGGGGGGGGGCGGGGGTTGACCTACGAGGAGAGATTAAATCATCTGGGAATATACTCACTCAAATTCAGAAGAATGAGAGGAGATCTTATAGAAACATATAAAATTATGAAAGAGATAGATAAGATAGAGGTAGAAAAATTGTTTTCATTGGTAGGTGAGACCAGAACTAAGGGACACAGCCTCAAGATTCAGGGGAGTAGATTTAAGATGGAGATGAGGAAAAACTTTTTCCCAGAGAGTAGTGAATCTGTGGAATTCTCTGGCCGCGGAAGTGGTTGAGGCTACTTCATTCAACTTATTTAAGGTTCAGTTAGGTAGATTTTTACATAAAAAAGGAATTAAGGGATATGGGGAAAAGGCAGGTAGGTGGAGTTGAGTCAATGATCAAATCAGCTATGGTCTTATTGAATGGCAGAACAGGCTCAATGGGATGGATGGCCGACTCCTGCTCCTATTTCTTATGTTCTTATATGTAAAAATAAATAAATGTTGTTTAATAAATGGTGCAATTTATTGTGCAATAGCTCACCATGTGGGCAGGCCGTTGCCCATTGATGACAGCTCAACATTCCAAATCAGAATCAGATTCAGAACTTATTGTCATGAATGAATATTGCTGTAAATTACATTTGAAAAATAAATAAATGAAGCAAAAAAAGGGGAGAAAGTGAGATAGTGTCTGTGGTTCATCATCCTTTCAGGAATCTGATGGCAGAGGGGATGAAGCTGTCCTTCTGCCACTGGGTGCTCCTCTTCAGGCTCCTATACCTTTTTTTCAGATGGTATCAGGGTGAAGAGGGCATGGCCTGGGTGGTGGGGGGTCTTGAGGATAGAAGCTGCTTTCTTAAGACACTGCCTCTTGTAAGTGTCGCCAATACCCTGAAGACTGGCACCCCTGATTTACTGTCCAAGTTAACAACTCTCTGTAGATTTTTTTTCCTGTCCTGCACATTGGCGTCTCCATCCCAGACAGCGATGCAACCAGAAAACGAAAACCTGTAAATTTTTTTGAGAGTTTTGGGTGACATACCAAATCTCCTCCACAACCACAGGGTGAGAAATGTCTGTTTGAGTGGAGCTGTCCATTCCTAAGATGTCAGGATGAGCCCGGGACACTGGGTAATGGAGAGAATGGAAAATATTGCAAATATTACATGCCCCAAAAAAGCACCAGTCAAACATCAGAAGCTGGGCTTCCTTGGGTGGCACAGTGAGTAGAGTAATTAGCTCAAACCAATTACAGTGCCAGCAACCCAGGAATGAGTCTGGCGCTGAAGGTAATAAATTTCTACATTTTTCCCATGTCTATGTGGATTTTCCCAGGATGCTCCAGTTTCTTCCCACTCTCCAAAACATACAGGGTTGTAGTTTCATTTGGGTGTAATTTGGTGAAATGTTTTTTTTTAATGGCTGCAATCAGCTTCTACAGTGCTGTAAAGAAGATGTTAAAAAAATTTATTTTCAAATGTTCACTCCCTCCAAGATGCCTAACATTCATTTTATGAGAGGAGTGAAGGAAAGTTGGAAGATGCACACCCTAACCCCGCTAAAAGCAATACAGCCAAGAAAAGTCATGAAATTCGTCTGTGACATGGAGCAAGTAACATTACTAATGTGCAAGGGCCTGCTAATATAGCTTCCTATGACTGGCAGGTGGCTGGGGTCTAACACAGGTTCAGCTGAATAAGTTCAATTTCACCAGCGTTTGCTGGTGGCAAACATCAGTGGCAATTGATCCAGCCCAACAGAAGAGCGAGGCTCAGTTGAATATATACGTTGCAACCCTACTTTTCACATTATTCATAGGAAATGTATTTCTCCTCTTCTTCAATAAAGAATGTTTAATTCTCTTTCTTTCAGCGACAGTGCACTGCTTTAATGGTTCCTTGCTCTGTGGAAGCAGTGGAGAGTGTATCGCAGTACTGCAGCGATGTGATGGGGTCATTAATTGTAGAGATTTCAAATCAGATGAATCCAGTTGTTCAGGTGGGAAAGCACATATATAAAATTATTTATTCTTAAGTGAGTTTATTTTGTTTTTAAATATTTAATTTGATTATCATTTTGTGGATTTTTCAACCTGGAGCACTGAGCCGAGGTGGGAGGCTAAAAACGATAAGAAAATTTATCAGGCCTCTACAATAAAACAATAAAAGTACTGGAAAAACTCAACAGTTCTGACAGCATCTGTGGAAAGGAAAAAAAGGGCTGACATTTGAGGTCCGAGACTCATCGTCCAAAATGTTAATTCTATTTCTATTTCAACAGTTGATGAGAACCTGCTGTTTACAAAACTTTTAATTTTAATATGCTAAAGATTATAGAGGGCCTGTGAGGATTTAATAATGTTGAGGTAATATAGTTAAATTGTTCACAAAAAAAAAATTATGGAAAGTATACACTGTATGCTGGCTCCTCAATAATCCTGGGGAATCCTTGAACTATTTATTAATGCTGCTGAAGTCAAAACAGTAGAAAGCTCCAAATTCTTTGGAATAAATACTTCCAGTGACCTGTCAAAGCATTTTAACACACATCTAACAGGTGCTTAAGTAAAGGAATGGACCCATTACAATTTTCCTACCATCACAATCACTCCACACAGATGCAGTATCAGTGACTCTCCACTCAGCTCTGGAATTGGTGAAATGTGTGACTGTCAGATGTAGATCATTTTATCTACCGTGGGAATTTACCATGGTCCTCATAGATGGAGTGTACATCCCCCAGCGCTAACACTAAGGAGGCAATTTGGGAACTGTATGAAGCTATAAGCGATCTGGAGACCGCACATTCTGATGGTCTGTTTATTATCACTGGGGATTCCAAGCAGGCGAACCTCAGGTTAGTGCTACTAAATTCCATCAGTATGTGGACTTTGCTACGAGAGGGGCGAATGCATTGGATCTTGCGTTTTCTATCATTTCCAACACGTATTGGACAAAGCCCTGCCCGCATCTCGGATACTCAGACCACATCTCTGTAATGCTAACCGCTTGTTAGATGCTCTAGGCCCTTTCTGAAGCAGGTTGAAACCAGGACAGCAGGAGACATTATTGTACTTCAGGACTGCTTCGAGTGCACCGACTGGCACATGCTCAACCGATGGCAACTGTATCAACCTGGAGGAGTATACAGCATCAGTGACCACCTACCTAAATTAGTAAGTGTATTGATGACATTATTGCACCCAAGACCATCATTACTCACTCTAATCAGAAGCCATGGATGCCTGTGGAGGTGCGTGAGCTGCTGAGGAGCCAAAACTCTGCCGTCAGAGTGGGCCATAGCTATTGCGAGAGCCAAGCTTTCTAAGGGTATCAGGGAGGCAAAGCATGTGCAGGCCCAGAGAATTCATAGACACTTCTTGGTCAGCAAGGATATGCAACCTATGTGGCAGGGCATTCAAGAAATCACCACCCACAAGACTACACCAACTGCATGTGCCGATGATGCCTCCCTCTCAGATGCACTGAACAACTTCTTCTCGTGTTTAGAGGTGAAAAATGATGTGGCAGTGAAGAAGATCACCTGTCCTCAAGTCAGGTGCTGTGTCTTACAGTGGCCAGTGTGAGGAGAGAGTTAGGCAAGGCCAACCCTCGGAAAGCTGCTGGTCCAGATAACATTACTGGCAGAGTTCTCACTGGATGTGTGGCTCAGCTGGCAGACGTTCTCGTTGACATCTTTACCATCTACCTGAGCAGCACCATGACCCCAATGTGCTTCAAAGCCACTATCATTGTCCTCGTGCCGAAGACATCGTCCGTGTCCTGCCTCAATAACTACCTCCCTGTCACACTCACATTTACCATCATGAAGTGCTTCAAGAGTCTAGTCATGGGGTGCATCAAGCTCCTGCTCCCCCCCTTCATTGGACCCCTGCAGTTCACATATAGATCCAACCACTCTATGGATGTTGTCATCACCATCACCATCCATCTAGCCCTCACCCATCTGGAACATAAGCACACTTATGTTCAAACGCTGTCTATTGACTTCAGTTCGGCATTCAACACAATCATACCTCAGTACTTGATAGTGAAGTTGAGCCTGTTGGCACTAAGTACCTCCCTCTGCAATTGGATCCTGTCAGGGAGACCTCAGGCAGTCTTCATTAGAAAAAATAACATATAGTTTAAGAAATAATATTGAAATATTCGAACAAGTATGGGAGCCTTACATTAAATACAATAGCGAAAACCTACCGGGGACAAACATTACCTAAGTTGATGGAAGGAGAAGGAAAGAAAAGAATGGACTCAGTAGAATTTCTGGTGTATTTTTGTTGAATGACAACATTGTCTGACTGGCTTAATGCAACCTAGATTGTATACCTAAAATGGATGAGAGGGGGGGGTGGAGGGGTGGCTTGGGAGGAGGGAGGGGGGAGAAAAAGACACTGTATATGTGTGAAAAAGAAAAAGTGTATATCATGGCTAATGTGATTTATGGTGTGAAAAATAAAAAATTTAAAAAAAAAGAAACGGCACTTCCAAGACCATCATACTGAGCACGGGAGCCCCCCCCCCACACCCCCCCCCCCAGGATGTGCTTCGTCCTTTGCTGCTCACTCTGCTAACTCATGACTGTGAAGAAAAACACAGCTCAGACCACATCATTATGTTCGCTGACGATATGACCGTGGTGGGCCTTATCAGCAAGAATGATGAGTCAACATACAGAGAAGAGGTTCAGTCACGAATGGAGTGGGACAGAGCCAACAACCTGTATCTGAATGTTAATAAAATGCAAGAAATGGTTGTCAACTTCAGGAGGGCTCGGAGGGATCACTTTCCACTGATGAATGACACATGATCATTGAGGTTTTCAAGAGTACCAGGTTTCTTGGTGTGGACTTGGCGGAGAATCTCACCTGGTCCCTCAACACCAACTCCATAGCCAAGAAAGCCCAGCAGCACGTCTACTTCTTGCGAAGGCTGAGGAAAGTCCATCTCCCACCTTCCATCCTCACTACATTCTACAGAGGATGTATCGAGAGCATCCTGAGCATTGGGAGCTGTACCTCCTCAGACTGTAAGACCCTGCAGATGATAGTGGAGTGAGTGGAGAAGATTATTGGGGTCTCGCTTCCTTCCATGATGGGCATCTTCAAGACACGATGCATGCGGAAGGCAAATAGCATTGTGAAGGACTTTATACACACCTCTTGTAAACTTTTCTCCATTTTTCCATCTGGAAGAAGGTACCATAGCATTTGAACCCCACACATCCAGATTATGCAACAGTTCTTTTTTTTATCCCCAAGCCATCGGGCTCCTTAATTCCTAGAACAATGGGTACAAGAAAAAACCGAGAGGATTGTTTACTCAGCCTGCAACATTATGGGCACTCCACTGAGGAAAACTACAAGAGGCAGTATCTTAAAAAATCAGCCACTCACCTCAGGGCCATGCCCACTTCACTCTGCTACCATCAGGAAAAAGGTACAGGACCCAGAAGACGAGCATGCATTGGCACAACAACAGCTTCTTTCCATCTGCCATCAGATACCTGAATGAATGATGAACCATAACACTACCTCATTTTGTCTTTCTCTTTTCCATACACTATTTCTCTTTATTTTGTAAGGAGTGTGTATAAATGTTTGCACTGTCATACTGCTGCAAAGCAACAAATTTTGTGACATGTTCATGACCATAAAATCTGATGCCGATTCTGATTCTAATTCCCCCCCACTGTTTCTCAACAACTTATACGAGTGCACCACCGAAAACATATCGGAGCTCTTCTCAAGATCAGGAGAAAGTGCAGAAGATAGCGAATGCAGCTCAGAGCTTCCCTCCCATTCCATGGTCACCACCTGCACTTCACGCTGCTTAGAAAAGGCAGCCAACATGCTGAAGGACTCATCGCACCCTGGACAAACACTCTTTTCCCTTCTCCCATTGGGAAAGTACCTTTAGAGCAACCACCAATGGGCAACAGCACGCACGAGCAGCAATGGGCTTCTCAATGAACTTGTTACCCTTGCTTGTACTAATTGATCTTCATTTACATCATAATGCTATACTCTGGACATTACGCTGCATGCACAGTTGAAATACATAAAAATCTCAGTGGGTCAGGCAGCATCCATGGGAAGCCAACGATGGTCAATGTTTCAGGCCAAAATCTTTCATCAGGTATCTGTTTGTAGAGGACTAGGTATTTTGTGATAAATGAATTTAAGGGCATTCCCCACTTCCTACAAACAAATGGCGTTGAACAACATCTTCCTTTTTAAAGGACATGAGGAATATTGTACTAAATGTGAAGATTGTGTTTTCATTGAGAAGGGTTGTGGATTATGGCTTTAGAGATTAATTTATTAATGGCATTGACAATTTTGTACTCTCATTACAGAATGTCCCAGTAACTATTGTAGAAATGGAGGAACATGTATCATTGTTAACAGAATTGCACTGTGCAAGTAAGTATTTATGTAGTCATTGCAGGGCACTTCATAAATGCGTAATGAGTAATTTAAAATGTCATCATTCATCTCTCTGTGTCACTTATGCAGATTATCAGACAACAGTATATTGCATAATGCTGCAAAGCCATCTGTTCTTCTCATTACAAATCCAAATGTTTGTGGTTTGTATTCTTGTGTTGCTATAATATTACAGATGTCATTTAAGAAAGAGAACATTTTGACAATTTTGCAAGCAAGCATCATAACTGAGTTATACTAGCAACTCAGCTCAATAATTTCCACATTCTTCAACATTTTCTAAAATGTTCCCCTTGTTGTTATTTGGTGAGAGGACTCACAAATAAGATAAGAATGAAATCTGTAATTGTACTTTAAGCTAGTTCTGAAGCATTCTCTGAAGCAAGATTTAATTCCAACACTGCCTATGCAACTCTCCTAGCAATTATGAGTTGGACAGCTGCCCAGAGTTTCGTGATATTCTCACAAAGGGCATGCAGGTAAGTCGAGAGGAATTGTTCCTCCCCCTCCATTCCCACCCTGCCAACACACACACTCACGCACACACACACACACACAAACTAACAATTAAATGGGAAAAAATTTAATGGCCAAGCTGAATGTCTTCTTCTTTCCATCTCTCTGAACAACAGTCCTTTCATCCCTTCTCCTATATTTCTTTAAAATTCCCTCCTATGAAATTTTTTAAAAAAACAGGAAATGTTTCAACTCTACAACCAGTACTGAGGCACATGTGGACAGAGGAAACCAGTTTAAAGTTGTCCTGATGTCACTGTCACCTCACCTCAACTATTCGGCTCTTCGTTTCATATTTAACCAAGTCTTTCATGAGGTCAGAAAATAAGATAAACCTAACCTGCACACCTGTGAACAAGTTTTGGGAGTCAGTTTAACATTACAGCATTAGCCAGATTGATCAGAATATATTTGGGTTATTTTTCATTTGTTTGTGAAGATTGCCATTGTTCAAATGCATTGAAACAGCTTGGAGAATGATACAGAATGATCCAATAAATGTCTGATTAATCGCATCCATCTGATTTCTTGCCACTACAGTGTTTGTACCTTTTAGTTCTGATTATTTTCCTCCTTTGATCTCAATTATTTCCTCCTATTCATATGTTGTTGAGACTGCCCAGGCATGATTAACAAGCCTTCACCACCCTTTCAAGATTGAAGATTCAATTTATTGTCATAGTAATAAAACAGTGTCATATTACATGAAATTTCTTTTTGCCTGTTGCAAGGCTGATAGATTCGCCATTGGCAGGAATTGCCTGAGTGCCTCTTACAGTCAGTCAAAGAGAGAGAAGCAAAAGAGAATTCCCCCAGCGTCACCAAGGGTCCGTAGATTCACCTCCAGCACTCCTGCACCGTAGCCACATTGAGTCCAGTCCAAACCACTGGCAACCTGAGCTCTAAAGCCAAACCTCCGACATGGAAGGGAGCCTTTTAGTGCCCTCAGCACCTCTCGCATCCCGGTTCCAATATCTGCCAGTTTGAGCCAGTCAAAATTTATGTCATTGAGCATCTCCTGGTCCCTATCCTTATTAAAACATTTCTTTTGTTCCCTTCCACCCCAACCCATCACATCCCTTTCACAGCAATTTTGAAACTGTTGTTGTTACCTTGTTCTGATGCACGATCATCTATCTGAAACATTAGCTCTGTTCCTCTCTCTGCAGTAGCTGCCTGACCTGAGAATATCCAACATTTGATGCTTTCATTGATTATTTCCAGCATCAATACATGTTTTATGGTTTTTTTTTTGGTTCAAGATCTTACTGCACTTAAAGTGGTGTGGAACCAGTCAACCTGGTTTTGACTTTTGCAGCCTTTCATGTTTTACTTCAATCTAGATGGTCAAAAGCGAAAATGATTTAGAGAATAGAAAGAATGAACAATCGCATGGGACTGAATAGATTGTGTTGAATGAGGAGCCATGTGAATTTAATGGCTTCCTTCTGCTTCAGAATGAGTGCTTCATTATATTTTTCTTAAAGGTTCAAAATTCTCAAAAGTAATTTAAAAAACTCAAAAAATACAATATCCTATTTAGGGCAGTTTTAAAATCTACAAAAAAAAAATCAAGTCTGCTCTAGCATCACAGTCAGATCTAACTTAGTGCAAGAACCAAAAGCTGATGGACCAGGTGACTCCATTGTGGAGTCCAGAAGTAGAAAAAGCCAAAGGAGATTGGCTTTGCTGTTTTGCATGCTTCTCCACAAAAGGAATAAAGTTGCTTCCATTTAACAGTGACAACTGATAACTTTGGAATAAAACCACAGCAAGGATAATCTGTTCATTGGGTAGTTAAGCAGGGCAGCAAGTAGAATTTCTCTCTCAGAAATACAGACATTTGGAATCAATCCTGATATCTGCATTGAGTTTGTACCTTCTTCTACTGGCTGTGTAGGTTTCCTCTGGGGGGTTCCAATCTCTTCCCCTATTCCAAAAACACACAGGTCTGTCAATTAAGTGGCTGCTGTAAATTAACTCTGGCATGCCTGTGAGTGGTGGAATCTTGGGGGTGTTAATGGGAAGAAGGGGAAAAGTGGGAATAGTGCAGGGTTACACCTAGTAGATCCATGGTGATCGGCATGGACTTGATGAACCATGGGTCCTGCTTATGTGCTGTGCAATTTGATGTTTGTG
This sequence comes from Narcine bancroftii, assembly GCF_036971445.1. NCBI lineage: Eukaryota > Metazoa > Chordata > Chondrichthyes > Torpediniformes > Narcinidae > Narcine > Narcine bancroftii. The sequence goes on from NC_091469.1 coordinate 458,378,066, forward strand.
ACCCTGTATAGTGTGAATAAAAGCACTCATGACTGGAAGGAAAACATATGCTTTTATTAGCTTATAATAGAGGGTAGGGTCTGAGAGTGGTCTTCAGAAGGGATCGGGTTTAGGCGGGAAACTAGGGTTATACATGGGTAGATGGGAGCAGAGCCAGGCATCAGTATAACACACCACCAGTGAATCTCAATTCACTGCATTCACCCCTTCCTGCAGAATTTAGGGTCTGTAGATAAAGTCAGAGAACATTTATTCAGAAATTTTAAAAAATTTGAAAAATATACAGTTCTCTACAAATTTAAACGATTTGGGGATCTGGAGATCCTGGTGGAGCACCTAAGCATGGAAGGACCTTGGGCTCCTTGGTTCTCCTGCTCCCCTTGTGAGGGAGGAGAGGCGGCCTGGGTCTCCAGCTCTATGGTGGACGGGGAAGCACTTTCCTCCTGAACCGGATTCCCCGAGGCCCTGACTGGGGGAGGCAAGAATGATCTCCACAGCTCATAGGGCACTTGAAGCAATGGACCCTCTGTTATGGGGGTGCCAGGTCTCTGATGGAGATGGTGCCTCCCTGCCATCCTGGTACTCCACATAAGCATACATAGGATTGGCATGGAGCAGTTTCATCCTTTCAACCAAGGGGTCGGTCTTTCTTCGCCTCATGTGCTTTCTGAGAAGGATTGGATCAGGAGTGGTGAACCAGGTTGGGAGTGTAGTTCCCGATGCCAATGTTCTCTTGAAATTGAATAGGAGCTCTTGAGGAGTAGCGTTGGTCACTGTACATAGTAGCAACTGAATGGACTGGAGCATCCAGAACTGTGTACCGATTAATGGTTTGGCTGTAGGCAATTACTAGCCTGGACTTGTTTTCCCCTTTTACCACCATCACTTGCTCTCACCCCTGGCTAGTGCTAGGTTCGATGATACTTTCATTGAGTAGATGTTGTAACTCTGACTTTATGAAGTCTCGATTTGCTGTAGTTTACCTCCTGCTCTTGGTAGCAATAGGTTTGCAGTCTGGGGACATATTCAGGAAGAGAGGTGAGAGTTGATAATCAGTGTGGAGAGGCTGCATATAGGTTCTGATTTTGGAGACCCTCCATTCCAAAGCATTATAGAGGAAAGGGGACCAGAATACTCCAAGGACATAGGAAGTCCTGACCCAACAGCACCAAAGCACACAATTCATCAAGTACGTACAGGTGTATTTTACAAAATTGCGCCCCCCCCCCCCCCCCACTTTGAGTGACTAATGTACTATACAATGTTCTTGAATACAAGTGGAGTGCGAAAGGAATATACGATAATTAGGATACATCTTTAGGTGGTATTCTTATACAGTCCATGAGTCTGAGTCATTTAGTAGAGTGTTTGTTTATCTTAACAGTCACTATGGATTTGCTAAGCTGGTGAGGTCTATTCTGATCTAGAACCATCAAGACTAGGAATCTGGAGACTCCGTACTCCTCACTCAAATGGCCCCCACCTTCCTGGGTTGCCCATGGGTAAGATGGTATTGATCTTGTGGTATTGCAAAATGGCCACCTTCATTCCTCCTCTGGCAATGATGGCACCGAGTTTGAATTTGAATTGTGTCAAGATGGCCGCTGAGCCTTTTTGCACCATTTTCTTGCAGCCACCCTCCTTAGGCACGTAGCGCAGCAAGTGGGTTCAGGAGAATTCGGGGCCAATGGCTTGGGGTTGGAATTGGATCTGGGAATGATGCAGGCTGTGGATTTCCCCGGGCTTCCTCTCACACAGCAAACCCTTGCCCAATGTCCTTTCTTACCACAGCTGGAGCAAACTGCTTCTTTAACCGGGCAACAAGCAGAAAAAGCACTCCTTATCACGGGAGCGCTCCCTACCACAGGAAGTGGCAGCCATTAGAACAGGGGTAGCAGGAGCATCCGGTCCTTGAAAGGATTCACTTGGGCGAGCAAGGTCATCATTTCTGAGCTTGGTCTGTTCCAGTGACTTGGCCTGTTCATCGTGGCTAGCCAGGTCCTTCTTAACTGACTCAAGCAGTCACAATCTCATTTACCTTAAGGTTACCCCCATGACTACAGTGTCCCGGATCTGTTCTTCCTCACAAACACAGCCCATCGCCACTTTGTATTTGCACTTCTTGGCAAGTGTCTACAGAACCAGCAAGTAATCGTCAGTGGTCTCTCCTGGCCGCTGGCGATGTAAAGTGAGTCAATGCCTCACTAGGACCTCATTTTGCAACTTCAGGTACTGAGCCTTCAAAGCCTTGATGGCAGCAACATATGTAGTGCTGTTCCTATTGACTACGTACCCTTTTGTGCTACCCTCGAAATCAGTGCAGACCTCCTGAGTTCATCAGTATGGAAGGCGTCTGTGGTTGCATTCAGGTAGGCCTGGAATCAGTCTGGCCAGTACATGAACTCCCCAGCCGCATCGGGGGACAGAGGGTCTGTCAGCAGCGTGCCTGGCTTGAGCAGCACTTCCATCTTCTATGGAATAAGCTAATATAATTGTAGCGTGAATAAAATTCTCACGACTGGAAGGGGAACATATGCTTTTATAACTCAGGGTAGGGTCTTACAGTGGTCTTCAGAAGGGCTCAGGGTTTAGGCGGGAAACCACGGTTATATATAGGTAGATGGGAGGCAGAACAGCCATCAATATAACACACCACCAGTGAATCTCAGTTCACTGCACCTTGTAAAGAAAATCTTTCTTTTTTCTTTTTAAAATATTTTTATTGATTTTAATAAAAACGATATGAACAAAAGGGCTACAATTCTTTACATAGCAACATAGGAACATAGGAAGTAGGAACAGGAGTAGGCCAAAAATGGCCCATCGAGCCTGCTCCGCCATTCAATATGATCATGGCTGATCTAATTTATGACCTAACTCCATCTACCTGCCTTCTCCCCATATCCCCTAATTCCTCTATCATGTAAAAATTTATCTAACCGAATTTTAAAAATGTTTAATGAGGCAGCCTCAACCACTTCCCTGGTTAGAGAATTCCAAACATTCACTACTCTCTGGGAAAAACTATTTTTCCTCATCTCTGTCCTAAATCTACTCCCCCGAATCTTGAGACTGTGTCCTCTCGTTTTAGTTTCCCCGGCCAGCTCAAAAAACCTTCCTACATCTATCCTATCCATACCCTTCATAATTCTTCATAAGATAGTACAGTTACATAAAGTAATTAAGATATTCTGTATATCAATAAGATTCTTAAATTGTAAATCATATGCACAATTCATATTCTAAATAGTGTACACTTTTTAAAGAAAAAACTCTAATAATACAAAAAAATTAGGAAAGAAAAAAATAGTACAAAAGAAAAATACAAACCCCTTACCTCAGTGCATTTCCAAATTCTACATTTTATAATAAAAACAAAGGTTAAAAAATTAATATAAGAAACATGGTAAATATGTAAGTCAGACAATTTAATTACATTGAAGTAAAATTATAGAGTAAGATAATGAGTCATAAATGACCCCCATAATTCTGGATCTTTATACCTGAATTATTATTTGAGATGTAAAGAATATCAAAGCAAAACCCTCATTTATTCATTCTCTGGGACATGACAGAGCACCTGAAAACTAGACAGGCTTACAATCATCTCAGATGAGAGAATGCTATACAGTGGAAAACAGAAATAAATAGAAGTGGAAGAAAAAGATTGAGAGAGAAAGGTGTCAGATAAGTGGAAACACTGTTACAGAAAACTAAGGCTCAATATTTTATTCTCTTCAAGCAAAACTGGCGCTCTCAGTACTGGAACTATTTATCTTATTCCACATTAAATTACTGTTGTCAAATTTATTTTCAAAACTACCACCAAGGGATTGCATATATATTACCTGTTGGAGATTTTAAAATCCATCAGGCCAGATGTCCCTGACATTTTGCTGGAATATCAAAAATGCTTCTACAAAAGAATCTTTTTAAAAAATATTTTATTTAAAATATTTCCTTACATGTAGTAATGATAATTAATGTAATAATACAGATTTCAAAAGAACCAAAATAAAATTATAACCATGGCTTTCACCCCATCCCTAAAACCCCCTCCCACCCAACCTCCCTCTTCAAAAATTGATAGTATACATACTATCAAGTTATAAGTATAGAAAAGAAGAAAGGAAAAAAAAGAGAGAATTTTTGTATTGCATAGAGAAGCATAATCTGGTATATATCTCCACATTCTTCATAACCACTCAAAGGAGAATCTCACAGGTCTAAATGCATAGGAAGGAAATCTTTACAAATTTAATCCCATTATTTGGATATATAGGTACCAAATTTGCAAATTATATGTAATTTTTTTTCTGAAGGAATGCAACTTGAAGCTCTGAATGCCACCTTAAAATGCCCAAAGATGTATCAGACCTCCAAGTAACAGAACTACATTTTCTCACTACTGTTAATGCTAATTTTTTTAAATTGCAATTGATAAGCTGATAATTTTAATTTAGGACTTGTACCTTCTAAATTCCCAAATAAAAATAAATCAGGACTTTGTGGAAAAACAATTCCTGTAATTTGTTCCAAAAAATTCTGTAGATCTGTCCAAAAAGGCCATACATTGGGAAAAGACCAGGTTGAATGTAAGACAGATCCTACATTTGCACAAATCTAAAATATTGATCAGATAAATCAGATTTCAATCTATTCAATTTCTGTGGTGTGAGATATAGCTGATGTAAAAAAAAAGGACTAATCTATATCTAACATTAATAATATTTGTCATACAATCCTTGAATTAATCTTCCCATATTTTTTGATCAGTTGTCATATTAAAAACTATTTCCCCTCTCTATCTAGATCTATAAGGTCTTTGTTTGGGAGTTCCTGCTTATATAAAAAATAATATATCATAGAAGTACGTTTTTTAACAAATCCTCTCCTAATAAGAAGTTCTACTTCAGTACAACTAGATAAAAAAAAAGTTGGTTCAAGCTTATGCCTTAAATATGCTCTTAATTGAATATAACAAGAAGGAGTATTATGTGGTATAGCATATTTATTCCTCAATTGACCCCTTTCATAACAATCTTCAGTGTTTACAACCCCCTTACAAGACCAAACATACAAAAACTGATTATTCCTTGAAAAAGCTATAAGGGGATTTTGAATCAAAGGCATTTGGGCAATATAAATGCTCAAATAAATTGGTTTCTAACAGAGCATACTTTGGATTTCTCTCAGTACATTTTCTTTGTCAATTTATTTACTAAATTCTCGGTGAAAATTTAAAGTTATTTTCATCAGGATTTTAATTATAGCACCTTGATGGTCATCCAACCTGTCAAGTTAATTTGTTCCAGTATTTAAAAGGGGCCCTTTCCATTTTCATGTTTCCACAATAAGGATATTTACATTCAACCTACATTTTTATGGACATATTAATATGTGAATTTGGAGCAGGGGAGATATTCAGCCCCACACCCCTCTGACACCATTCAATAAGATCATGGCTGATCTGACTGTAACTCATTGCTCTTGACCTATCACTTCCTGCCTGTGGAGCTGTGCTCCACCCCCTCCCCCTTTCCCCACTATTTTGTTCATGTTCCTGCTCACATTTTGTTCATGCCTTGATGAAACCTTGCTTATGTATCTTTATCTTTGCAACATAAAGTACACTGTTTTACCTGCTGAGTTCTTCCAGCATTATGTTTATACTTCATGTCCCTTGAAACTTCTGATGTTGGAGTCATTGAGTCATTCAATCATATAGCATGGAACAGGCTCATAAGCTCAACCTGTTAATGCTGACAGTTGGTATTCTGGGCTTGTCTCATTTGCCTGGATTTGGCCCATAGCCTTCTGAACCTTTCTTATCCATATACAATATATGTCCAAATGACCTTTGACTCTACTTCCACTATCCTATAGATACACAACATGGTAACAGGCCCTTCTGGGCCATGAGACCAGGCTGCCCAAATGCATCAATTAACATACTAACCTTAAAATACTCCTTAAAAAGGAGCACCCAGAAGAAGCTGATGAGGAAAAAGCACAAATTCCTTATAGTGGCCGATTCGAACCTACAACATTAAATTTAAGTGCTTAACATATGACAGATTTAAACATTGCCCCTAGTGTGAACCTCCTGGTGTGTCATCAAGTTGGATAACCAAGTGAATCCTTTCCCACACACTGCACAGTTGAAGGGCTTCTCACCAGTCTGAATCCACCAGTGGGCCAGGAAGTCCGACAATCAATTGAACTCCTTGGATGAACTCAGGGCAAGTGCAGGACCTCTCCCCATTGTGGAGATACCAGTGGGATATCAGGTGGGACACCTGGGCAAACCCACAGCCATACTCAGTGTAAGTGAAGGACCTTGCTGATATGGACCCACCACTGATTCTTCAGGCTAGAAGACTGAATGAACCTCTTCCTGCACTTGGAAGGGAGAAGAATTTCTAAGAAATCCAAATTGAAGAAAAATAATTGACCATATCTGCCTTCATTGAGTGACCTCTTATTTTCAAACAACTTCTCTCACAAAAAGAAACATCCTATCTACATCATTTCAATAAAGACTCCTCAAGATTTTATATTGGGTTCAATCATGTCCTTTCTTGCAATTCTAAACTCTAATTGGTCTCAGCCTAACTTATCCATCCTTCCTACAAAAGATCTCCTGTCTGTTTCAGGTATCAGACCACCACACTTCCTCAAATTGCTTCCAAGGTATTTATATCCTTCTTTAAGGAGGGAAATATTATAATTTTGTATTGTAATATTGTAACAGTAATCCAGTTGTTGCCTCACCCACCTTCAAAATAGCTGAAGGACTATCTCCTGACCTAAGTATCCAGTCGCTCTTGTAGCTCCCTTGCAGATTTTGAGTGCATGCGGGTAGAGCAGACCATGTGACATAGGAGCAGATTAAGATAATTTTCCCCATAAAGTCTGCTCCATCATTCAAATTATGCCTGATATACCGTATTTTTCCTCTCAACCCCATTTTCCTGACTTCCCTCTATAACCTTTAACACCCTTACTAGTCAAGAACCTATCAATTTCTGCTTTAAATATATCCAAAGACAGCCTCCAGTCTGTGGAAGGAGTTCCACATGTTTTCGACATCCTGGCTGAAGAAATTCCTCCTTATCTCCATTCTAATGAGAAATCACTTTATTCTGAGTCTGTACACTCTGATCCTAGACTCTCACACTCTTCTCCATGTCTACTTGTTCCAGGGCTTTCAATATTTGGTGGGTTTCAATGAGATCCACCTCATCCTTCTAAACTGAGATCTAGATGTTGATTAACAATAACACATTTTGACAGGATTGCACTGTATATCATGACTCCTGAAAATCTACACCAAGTAGTTTCTGTAACCCCCCTCACCAATGGCAATTTTCTGTTTATTAAACGCATCTTTGCGCTCTATAAGTGCTCACTAGCTACAATCCCAAGAGAGAAGTCTCCACAATTAAGTTAATTCTATGCTCTTTGAGTAATCAACCTGGGTGGTTTCCTTTTCCTTAAGTCCTACGTGTTGATTTTGGTGTGTCTGCAGCTGGGATGGAGTAAAGCTGCTGAGTGTCAGTGGAGAAAATTGTAGATAGCCTCAATCACCTCTAGCCCCAGAAGACTGCTGTGTGAACTTCATCATCCCACATGGAGTACAAAAACTTGCACTGACTGTCAGTCAAGAATATAGAACAGTTGTGTTCCAAGGATGAATAAAGATGCATTTACTGACCTTGGCCATTCATATCAAGTTGTAAAGCTTCTCTGTTCGTGGCACACAAGCCTTTTGGGTGCAACCTTCTTGGGTAACCTGCTTTCTATGAGCCTACCATCTTCTGATGTTTCCTGCAATGCTTTTAGATTCACAGTGGAAAACAGGAGTAATATCTTGTACCCACAAAGTTCTCCAGTGGAAAACTTCAAGCTCATTTTCTTCTACATTTCTTCAGTTTCCCAGGTCAACTTATAGAACATAATCCAAATTCCTTTTTAAAGAGGCACTCGTGATGTTAGCCCATCTCTCACCTGTTGTGCTCCTCCCCTACTGAAGGAAATGAGCTCTAACAACACACTCACTAAACATTATAATTAGCAAAGCAGTATGCTGTCTGTAAGACATAGTGACCTGCAGTTAATCCATATCCTTCCAATCTGTTGGTGATTGAATTTAATGTTCCAGTATCTACCAATAATTTTGGAACTTGTTGCTGAGCATTGACTTGACAGGCTCAGTGGCTATGGAATGCCAACTGATCTTGCAAAACATTATGTCCTTTGATGTTCTGAACATCATTGAACCTTTCACATGCTCTCTAATTATAACCAACTCTTTCATGACCACAGAGTTTGAGCATTATTTTTTTTTCAAATGTGCACTAAATCATAATGTGAAGAAGCTGGACTAATCTGTATGCTTTGAAGTCAGGTCTGATTATTAGCTGAATAGCATTAAAAGCTTAGAGGGCGACATAATAGCACTAATGTAGTTAGAAAAAAAATGTTTACTTGTGACTGGGCTCTTTAAAGAAGTAGAATATATTTTATTGTGAGCTCCTTAATAATTTCCTCACCTGCCTTCTGCCTGCTTCACAGGTGTACAAGTCAATGGAGAGGAAATCGATGCCATATTCAGGTCAGACCAGCAGCTACTCTCAGTCCTGATCAAGCATCAAATAAAGATGGAAGTGGTAAAGAAATTACACCTAACTTAAATAAATGCACTCTAAAACCTCACACTATTACTAATGGTGTTTTCCATTTGCTCTCTAGTCTCTACGTGGGCAGGGCTAGGCCTTGGTTTGGGTTTGTTTGTGCTCTGTCTCCTGGCTGCCTTGATCTTAATCGTGAAAAGAAAATCAAGCAAGTACGTAAATAACATGTATATACATTGTATTGTTTTATGTTCTTAAGCATTCTGGTCTTTCGATGAAGCATACAAGCTTAAAAATATCTGGTGGAAGGAACAGCCATTTAGAGCGCCAAATTCTTCCACTGAAGCTGTAGTATGATTTCTGCTAAAATTCTGTAAAAATAAAACATCCCAGAAGATAAAGTTCAGTGAAAAACTCACATCTCTGTAAATTGTAATTTTTCAAATTTTAAATCTAAACATACAGCACAGGAACAGCCCCTGCTGGCCCCTGAACCCGTGCCACCCCAAAAAAAACACAAATTAACTTGTAAACCATACATTTTTGGAAGGTGGGAGGAAACCAGAGCACTTGGATAAACCCATGCAGTTATGGGGAGAGCGAACAAAACAGCGCCAAATTCGAATGCGGATTGCTCACAATGTAATAGCATTGTGCTAACAGCTACCCTAATTTTGCCGCCCCATCTGGAGTACTATTTATAACTTTGGTCTCCTTATTTATTAAAGGATTCTCTGGCCTTGGTTGCAATCCAAAATAAATTCACTTGAATTCCCAAACTTAAAGAAATTAAAGAAGTTAAATCTACATTGTTTGGAGTTGAGAAAAATGAAAGGTGATTTTATTGAAACTTATATGATCTTGAAAATGAATGATAGGGTAGATATTGAGATTCTTCCCCTGGCGGGAGAATTTTGAATGAGATGATAAGGAGGCAGTCATTTAAAACTGAGGTGCATAAGATTTTCTTCTGCCAGAGGGTGGTGAATCTCTGAGACTGTCTGTCCTAGAGGCCTGCTGGAGGATAAATCAATAAGGGCATTTAAAAAGGTGTATAAACATTTGAATGATCAGGGAACTGAGAGCTTTAGGGAGGTGACACAGAAAAATGAACATGTTCATATTCTATAGTGGGCCGAATGGCCTACTTCTGCTCCTTTTTCTTGTGATCTTGTGAATCTTGAGGCAAGCTTGGGGGACCAGTTAACCTCTACCACTCTTGTTTTCTCACCTTCTTAAATAAATAGTTTGAAACATACTGCTTGGAAGCAGCAATCATACCAACTCATAAAGCACAGCCATATCCAAGATACCACAATGAGATGAATTGCAGTTCAATCTGTTTTTCATCACGTTGATTTAGGGGGAAATGTTTTCTTATTCAACCCTTATAAAACCTTATATTACAAAGGGCATTTCCCAAGTTTTCAGCTACACAGTAACAAAATGAATCACAGTTGAGGCTGACGTGATTCAGATGTAATATATTTGTTGAGTGTAAGTAATAAAATGGGACAACAAACCAAAAACGCAACATCTGGTTCTTGTCAGCATTAGAAGAGCCAAATACTGCGTGCATCTGACTTACCCTCAGCCCACTTGTACGAGCTAGGCCATAATGCTGGTTTTTAATGAATTTAAAGTGTTGATAAAGAGCCGTAACTGATACATTGACTGACCAGTTCTGTTTATGGATGCTCTCTAAAAGATTGAGTTCCTTCAGCAGCTTGTTGTTTGCTCAAGATCCAAGCTTCTGCAGGTTTTGTATTTTTCTTCTCTTGAAGAATCAAGACTGGATCTGTACAGGTAGATATATTGCCTGCTAAACCTTCCACCCAACTGTTTCACCCTGACAGTGATCATATACCAAATCTCTGCTGGTGTTATTTTCAAGAATAGTTGCATGAACTCAGATATTATCAGCTAAATTGTACCCTGCCACTCTGAGTCAGCAAGCTTGTGACTGCTTAACCAAAGGCTTAAAGTGTGGGTAAATAGTTTCCCTTACAGCTCCCTGCATGTATCATGCTTTGCTATTAGTCCAGACAACCAGTATGGGAATAGTAGATCCCATTTGCGATCTGAAATAAACATACATAGAAACATAGAAAATAGGTGAAGGAGTAGGCCATTTGGCCCTTCAAGCCTACACCACCATTCATTTTGATCATGGCTGATCATCCACTCAGATTGATCCCTCAGCCAACTAGAAAGAAAGTGTTACAAGGAAATTCAATATGGACTGAGAGATTATTCAGTAAGTTTCTATTTTATTGGACACTGAGACAAATATTGTCAAAAACGTAAGTTGTTCTACAAGAATGAAATGCAATGGTGAAGGAGGGAACCAAAGACCTACACAATAAAAGCAATGAATTGCTACTTAAATGCAGATTTTAGTGGGTGGGATAATAAAGTCCATAAAAAGAATAAATAGAGGTGGCTGTTAAAAATGAGAGAGAAATACCCAAATAAAAGCTTAGAAAAGGATGATACTGAAATGGATGGAGTAGAGAAACAAATATTAAACCAGTTTCTTCAGAATATGGAAATGGCTCCAACAAATGCTCAAAAAAAACCGAAAGGAACAATTTAAATATAAACCAAAATCAGACCAAGCACTTGCACATGAATGCTCTGCATGGCAAATGATTTGGAAGCAAGCAACTATTGAGAGTATTATGTTTGGTTCTAGTTGCCTGGTTACAGGAAAGATATGGGAGCTTCAAGGAAGGCTGATAGGAGACTTATCAGGATGCTGCCGGAATTGGAAAGCATCTTCTGAATCAAAGTTAACTGAGCTAGAACGTTTCTCTTCCGTGCGATGGAGGGCAAGAGACAACTTAATGGAGGTGCTTAAAATTATGAGGGAATTAGATAAGGTGGAGAGCCAGCACCTTTTTCCCAGGGTGCTAATGGCCAATACCAGAGGATGAGTGGAGAAAAGTTGAAGGGAGATGTTAGAGGTACAGTGATGGGTGCCTGGAATGCATCGAGGGGGGAGGAAGTGGCGGCCGATAAAATAGGGACATTTTAAAATATCCCTATTTTATCAGCGTACACCTCCTCTTAGTTAGGCATATGTATGTAAGAAAAAATAGATGGTTATGGACTATGAGGTTAGGAAGGATTAGATTGATGTGGTGTATGTAGGTCGGTACAACATTGTGAGCCAAATGGCCTGTACAGTGCTGCTCTGTTTGAAGTTCTGTGTTATTAAGTACACCAGTTAAGAAGCAAAAGAGTGGAGTAGGACATCTTGCCCCTTTACCTTGTTTGGCCATTCAAAAAGATTATGTTTGGCTTGACGAGCCTCAACTCTCTTTTCCTGTCTCATCTCCCTAACCCTCAAATTCGCTGCAGTCTAAAAATTTGTTGATTTTTTTTTATTATCTCAGTGTCTACAGCTCCTTGAAGTGAAGAGTTTGGATGATTCATTACCTCTAAAAACCACTCCACTGGTTTTCTGGCATAAGTGGTAATTTTGTCATCCTGAGACGGCACCTCTTGATTCTAAATTGCTTTGCTATGTTCCCTCAGATTATGATGTGTTGCAGTAAGATCACCTCTCATTCTGCACAAGTTTTCCTCATAATTCAACAACTCTACATGCCCATGTACCTCATCAGCCTAAAAAATCTATTCAGTGAACATTCTTTCCTTGTCCCGCTCCCAAATATGCTGTACTAAAAGAATGAAGTTAAGCTTGTAGAGGCTGCTGTGATGTTCCAATGAGTATGGCCTTCACAATCAGAGCCAACCAGTTAAAATCAACAACGTGACGATATCAACAAGAAACTTTTTTAACTTCCGCCCATAGATGTACCTCAAAGGTTTTTGTGGAGATGCAGCAAGATTTCCCTACTTTTGTATCCAATCCCCTTCAATGACGAATCTTCTGGAGTTCCCTGAGAACATAACCAGCAGGAAATGCCAACAGTAGTTTTATCTTTTTTTAACCAGAGGATTAAGCCCATAGAACATTACAACTCACAAACAGGCCCTTAGACCCTTCTAGTCTGTGCCAAACTATTATTCTCTCTACTCCCAATGACCAGCACCCAGTCCATATTCCTCGATACTCCTCCTATCCATGTACCTGTACAAATTTTTTTAATATGTTAAAATTGTCTTGGCTCTATGTATCCTTGTATTATCTACAACCTTGTACAGATTACGCTCAGATCCTTCATCTCACTCTTTTATCCCTCTTCTGGTTTCTGTTAACCAAACCCTCTCCGCATGTTAGATTACCCATCCCCACTCCACAAGCCCTTATATTGAGGAATAAATGTAAATGTGGCACCTGATCATAAATCTTCTGGAAATCCAAATGCGCAATATTTACTGGTTCCCCAATTATTGAACATTTCAAAAACTTCACAATTTCTCTTTCATTCAACCTTCAGTTTAGCTGTTACTTGAAGTTAATAACTGACTTCAGTTATTACTTTTATTTATTCCTTGCTTACCAATTATTTGGAATACTATTTTCTGCACTTTATTTGTAATTGGACACAAAATATTGCTGACCATCTCTGTTATTTCTTTATTCCACATGATTAATCCTTCTGCCTCAGCATTTACATCAGGGAAATAGAACTATTTCCCTGAAATTTGAAAACTGCACTGAAGTGAAAAATGAATAAGTTGGAGATTTTTTTAAAGATACACAACAGGTAGGAAGGAAGAATTAGCAACATCAGTGAAGAGAATGGGAAAGAGTGAGATTTACTTCTGTTGGTATTCTACAATGTAGAAAGAAATTATCAATTATGTTGGGAGCATAAGGAATTAAAGCATAAATAAGTGAAAGTTCAGTGGAAATTTCTTTGTTACACTGTTTATGAACCATATGAAGAATGTGTTGGATTTTAATTAAAGATGAAATAATTAATTATCCAAATGGAAAGAAAATAATTAAAAACAGTTAGAGATTAGGAATAGTAAAGGGGGAAAAATAATTGGTGAGAATTGTCTGTAGGCCGTTAGATAAAAGCATTTATTGCAGAGGGAATAAACCAAAAAAATGTCCAATGTATATAAGAATGGAATGACAGTGTTGGAAAATATGAATTCAAATCAGAAATTGAGCATCTAATCTTCTCTAAATTTAAACATGACATGACATCAGGTAACCAGTAAGCACGAGTAGGTGGAGCACTGTCCCAACACCGCCAACTTAGACATAAGAGAAGTAAAAGCTGATCAGATGCCATTAAAGTTATGTCACTCTCTCCAGTAATACAAAGTAAAGAAGAAGTTATGGGATTAGGTTGAAAATTAACTTTAAAAACCATATAACCATATAACCACTTACAGCACAGAACAGGTCAGTTCGGCCCTACTAGTCCATGCCGTAGCAAATCCCCACCCTCCTAGTCCCACTGACCAGCACCCGGTCCATACCCCTCTAGTCCCCTCCTATCCTTGTAACGATCCAGTCTTTCCTTAAATGTAACCAATGATCCCGCCTCAACCACGTCTGCCGGAAGCTCATTCCACATCCCCACCACCCTCTGCGTAAAGAAATTTCCCCTCATGTTCCCCTTATAATTTTCCCCCTTCAATCTTAAACCATGTCCTCTAGTTTGAATCTCCCCCCTTTCTTAATTGAAAAAGCTTATCCACATTTACTCTGTCTGTCCCTTTCAAAATCTTAAACACCTCTGTCAAGTCCCCTCTCAATCTTCTACGCTCCAGAGAAAAAAGCCCCAGTCTGCACAACCTTTCCCTGTCACTCAGACCCTGAAATCCTGTCAACATTCTCGCGAACCTTCTCTGCACTCTCTCTATTTTGTTTATATCTTTCCTATAATTTGGTGACCAAAACTGTACACAGTACTCCAAATTTGGCCTCACCAATGCCTTGTACTAAAGTGGAGAGAAAATTTAAAATACTTTGTTCCAATGGCAGGTACATGAAGATGAGGTCTTAACCAATTTGAAAATTACATTCCATGTTTCTTCGGAGATTAAAAGCTGCAGATCCTGTTCCCAGGGTTTTTTAATTTTATCTGAGGGAACCTCTCTTCTCCCTACAACATATCATAAATGTTAGACAGTGAACCATTATAGAAAGGTTGTAAATTAAAAATTACATCAATTTAATTCTTATCAGTCCTCAGAAAATTTATGTAATTGAGATCGTAAAAAAATCTAATCTCTAGATACTGAAAAAAAACAATATTTGATAGTCTGTATTTAACTGATAATTATTCAAAAGACACAAGACTCCCCTCAACAAACAAATCTTTAAAACATTTAATTCCCAATTGCGACCATTTTTTAAAAATTGCATCAGTTATGGAAGGTTTAAAGAAATAATTATAAAAATAGAACTAGAAAGAGAAAATCTCATTAAACCAACATTTTTAAATTTTAAATGTAATTTTTTTTAACTTGCACAGAGATTGGACAATTCAAGTTGGTTGAGCAAGAGTTGAGGAGAACCTCATAGAATGCATCTGTAATAATTTTCTTGAACAACACATCACCACACCCACAAGGGAACATGTATTTTAGATCTGCTCTGCTTCAATGTGCCAGGTAAAATTAAATTCAGCAGGTCACAGAACATCTATTGGAAGCAAATGATAACCAACATTTTGGGTCTGAGCTCTTCATTAAGGTATGAGCAAAAAGCAGGCAGGTTTCTGAATAAAAGAGGCAGGATAAGGAAAGGAGAAGAGAGGAGGGAAGAAGGGACAGGGGGTGGTGCATAGGCCAACCAGTAGGAGGCTACAAAGGTGGATATGGGTGGGAAGGCAGGAGAAAAAAAATCTGAGAACTGATGGCTCTCTGAATGGTGACAGAATGGGATGGGGATCTAGAAGAAAGGAAACATTTAAAAAAAAATTAGACATAGAGAACACCCATGAGCCCATACCAACCAAATACCTCAATTAACCATATGTTTTGAAAGGTTTGAGGAAAGGTGGAGCACCTGGAGGAAACCTGGGCAAACACGGCATGAACAAACAAATTCCTTACAGACAGCACCCGATTTTAACCCAGGCTGCTGGCAGTGTAATAGCATTGCAGTGAGTGGAATAGGAATTAAAGAAAGGGGCAGGGATCTAATGGAAACTGGATAAGTCAATGTTAATACCCATACATTTAGAGAGTGACCAAGTGGATTGCACTACAATCACAGCATCTGCAGACTTTCCTGTTTGAAGGTAAAATTAATGATCTGGGAAAGAGCAATCACTGCATGACTGAACTTCTCATACAAATGGAGAGAGTAAGTGTTCAACCTAACACCAGTGAATTATGTTTGAGCAAGGGAGACTACAATGGGTTTACAATGGTTTGGGTAGCATTGGCTGGAATCACAGGCTATATGGCGAGACAGTTGTGGAACTATCATACTCTCAGAGTTTTGTTTTACTGTGTTCAGTAAAAGTTATTCCAGCAAATTTTAAGTTCTTGGGAGTTACTATCTTGGAGGATCTTTCCTGGACCCAACACACCAATAGCATTGTAAAGAAAGCATGTCAGTGCCTCTACTTCCTCAGGAGTTTGTGGAAGTTGGTATGACATCAGAAAACCTGCAAAAGGTAGTGGACACTGCCCAGGACATCACAGGCAAAACCCTCCCCACTATTGAGAACATCTACAAGGAACGCTGTTGTCAAAGAGCAGCAGCAATCATCAAGGATCCACACTACCCAGCCCACACTCTGTTCTCATTACTACCATCAAGAAAGAGGTATAGGTGCCAGAAGACTCACATCACCAGTTCTGCCACAGCTGCTGCCCCTCCACCATTAAACTCCTCCATGACAAACTCAATTAGAGACTCATTTAATGTCTCTTACCTGTGCACTTCATTTATTTTTCTTTCATTCTTTGTGTATCGCACAGTCAGTTTGTTTACATTGGTATCTGTTTACAGTTCTTTTATCTGATTACATATTTATGTTATGTACAGTTTATTTTTGCATTAGTGGTTTATTCTGCCACACCCGCAATGAAAAGGAATCTCAAGGTTGTATGTGATGTCATGTATGTACTCTGACAATAAATCTGAATCTTAAAAACAAGAACTGAATGGGAAGATAGATTGTGAAAGTAAACTTACACAAAATTCTAAACCAGATAGTAAAAGTGTTACATGATTATATAAAGTGGAAAAGATGGCTAAAGTGAATTTAGGTCCCTTGGAAGATGAAAAGAGAAATTAAATATCATGTAATATGAAAATTCCTAAGGCTTTGAACAATTTTTATGTTGGTCTTCATGGTGGAGGACATGTTGAATATATCAAAGAGAGTTGTTATGGTTATGATCAGAGGTGTGGACACCAATATAACTGCTATCACTAAAGAGATAGAGCTGAGTGAATAATGGGACTAAAGGCAACTCTTAATGGAGGCAATAAAAGAAGTGGTAGTTGATAGTTTATGAAATGATCTGAGCTCTGGGCAAATCGCAGCAAATTGGAAAACAGTGAATGTTACCCCATTGTTTAAAAAAGAATGGAGGCAAAAGGCACTTTTGGCCAGTTGGCTTAATGTCTATAGCGTTACGAGCCCAAAGGACCCCAAAACCCAGCAGCAATAGACATTCACCAAGACAAGTGGTTTTTAAAACAAAAGTTAATTTTTAATCAACTTTAAACATGAAAATAGAATTAAACTTTAACTTAACTAACCCAAATTAACCTCCTTCTAATTCTAAGCGCACGTGTATGGAATATGTATGTAAATTTAAGAAAAGTTCTTTGGTTCGCAGTTCAATCTCACTTCTCCTTCTTCCAAGTTCCGTGGATGCAGGCAATTCTTATACTGTGCACAGAATTCAACATGTATAAAGTTCACCATACTTTGGTGCTTGAAAGGGAAATGTTTTCTGCTCAGGAAGGTTCTTATAGGGTTTGCAGAGAGGGATTTGTCTCACTGATGAAATTGCCTCATCAGGGTTTTCCAGATGATAACCTCTTTCTTTCAGGCCATCACAGAGTTCCATTCTGTTCCACTCATTCCAAGAGAAACATCAGACAGATAGCACTTCCCATCATCCACTGCTCTGGAACTTTTCATCAGTTTCAACCAGTTCTTCCTGGCTTGCATTGTTTAGCTGCTTTTTAGTGTCACACACACACAAGCTGACTGAGAGAGCTTGTTTAACTTGTCTTCTCTCTCTCTCTCTCTCTCCAACTGAGACTTCCCACCAGCTCATGTCACTCTCTCACTTGCAAAACCCCACCTTCTCCTGCAAACAATAGGAGTGAGTCTCTTGGTCAAGCTGTTGCCTTAAAAACTCAGGTGTTGCCTTTCTGTGAGGAGTTTGCAGAAAGGTACTTGTAGCCAGCCTGTCTCCAGTTCCAAACAATGGCTATTCATTTTATGACATCACTTCAATTGGCACTTACTTGTGAAATGTGCATCACATTCTCCAGAGATCGTCAGTATTTCAAATAAAATCTGTTTTAAAATGTGTGTTTGTATGTAACCTACTCTAAATCTTACAAAACTCCTCCCAAATTCTTCCAAATATTTATCCATTACATTAGTCAAAACATTCGGAATGGAATAGTAAGACATCTGACAAACACAGCTTGGATTCAGAAAGGGCAGGCCCCATTTGACAAATTTACTGGGGGTCTTTGAGAATAAAAAAGTACAGATGGATGTTGGTAATTCTGGAAGGTGCTACATAATAGATGTCCACAATTAAGGATGCATAGAATTTGGAGTAAACGATTAGCAATCAAAATAATTGGTTGAGCAATAGAAGCAATGAACGGTTGATGATCGGTGATGAGAGGAGTGGTGCAGGAGTGAGTGTGGGCCCACTCCTTTTCACAATTAACATTAAACATTTGGAAGAAGGGACCAACTTTAGCACATGTCTTTGCTGATGGCACTAAATTGATTGGAAAAGCAAATAGTGCAGAGGTTGTAGAGAGATATAGAATGAATAAGTGAATTGGCAAGCATCTGGCAGATGTTGGTAAATTTAATATCATCCACTTTGGAAGGGAAAATAGAGAAGCAGATTATTATTTAATTAATGAAAGATTTCAGCATGCTGTTGTGCAGAGGGACTTGGGGGTGCTTATGCATGAATCACAACAGGTTGGTTTGCAGTTATCAAGAAGACAAATGGAATATTGGCTGGAGGGATTGAACTTAAGAGCATGGAGGTTCTTCTGCAACCGTATAGTACACTGGATAGACCACAACTGAAGTACTGTGTGCAGTTCTGGTCTCTTTACTTGAGAAATTATTTACTGGCTTTGGAGACAATGCAGAGGAGGTACACCAAGGCGATTCCAGAGATGAGGGGTTTACTCAATGGGGAGTGATTAAGCTACTGGAATTATACCTACTAAAATTCAGAAAGAGTTTATGGAAACATAAAATTATGAAAGGGATAGATAACATTAAGTCAGGAAAGTTGATTGCACTGGTAGCTGAATCTAGAATTAAAGACCATAGCCTTAAGATTTGGGGAAGCAGATTTAAAATGAAAATGAGAAAGAACTGATTTCCCAGAGAGTAGTGAATGTCTGGAATTCTCATGCCAAGAAAGCAGTAGCGGTTACATCATTTAATGTACTTAAAATGCAATTGGATAATTGTTTGCATAACGAGGGACTTGAGAATTATGGATAAAGGCAGGTTGGTGGAGCTGAGTCCATGTCCAAATAAGCCATGATATTATTGAATGCCAGAGCAGGCTTGATAGGCCATATGGCTGACCCTTGCTCCTACTTCTTATGTTCAGACAACATGGATTTCAAAAGAAAGATTTGTTTGGCAAACTGAAATGCTTTTCATAGATGGATAGATGGGAGAATGCACTTGATACATGGATGTTTAGAATGCCTTTAGCAACATGCTAATGACATTTCAAGATTCAGGATTGAAGATTATTTTATGGTCATGTAATAAAACGGAAAATGTGATATTATATGAAATTTCTTTGAGTCAAAGATTCGCTATCAGCAAAAATTGCCAGGCACCCCTTACAGCCAGAGAAGAAAAAGAATCCCTAGATTCACTGAATGTACTCCCACAACCTCCAGAGCCACACAGCCTTCAGTCCAAACCCTCAGCAACCCAAGCTACAGATTCACACCTCAGACACGATCAGGAAGCCTCCAGTACCCTCTTGCATCCCGGTTCCAATATGTGATACCTCTTCAGCCAGTCTTAAACCAGTCTCCAGAAGTCTGCAGCTTGGTACGAGTCCCTTGTATGCAGTTGCCGGCAGCCTGCAGCCCATGTGAGTTTTTCATCAACAGTCTGTTGCCTGTATGTTCTTTCAGCCTCAGAGCCCCTCACTACTCTGCCACCAAGGTCACTGTTCCATGGGTTTTTTCTGTGCTTCTCCTTATCAAATGGTAGGTGGTCCCCCTGTTTTCTGGTGCCCTGCAGTAGACCTCGGCTTCCCCCTCGAAGCTGCTGTCAATTATAAGTGTCAGGGAAATGTTAGCAATCTTCCCTCAGAATTGGTTAAAATGGAAGAAGCAGAGTAGAAATTAAGGGCAACTTCTCAGTGTTTGGAAGTAAACACGTGAGTAACTAACTTCCTTCCAACTGGTGAGAGACACTTTACGCAAACTGATTGCTCTGTTGGCAGAAGCAGGGATGTGACATGTGGAAACTTCTCACCCCCACCCACTTCTTCTCACATTCTGAGGTCAGATTATGCTAAAAGCTGGTCCTGAGCTGAGGCATGAAAGCATATTGTATGGAAATATGGAAGATGGGCAACAGGAACGAGACACCCATACCTTGTGCTCAGTCAACCGGTTCAGCTCTATGCCCTGAAAAAAATGATTGTATGCTTTCAGTGGCAATTGTACCATTATCCTTCGAGGTTGCTAACAGGCCAAGTCCAAACCCAAATGTCTCCTTCATGAGATCACAAAGACATCTCCCACCTCATCTCTCAGGCACCACACTTCCCCATGCCCCATAGCCAAAAATCCTAGACCAGTCCTTCAGTTGTTCCCAGGATCCAACTCATCTACAGTTGGATGGGTTGGATTCTGGAAACAACTGTAGGACCTTCTGCATTATCATTGAAAATTTCAACAGTCTTCCAACTGCCAAACTGCAGCCACATCGGTGACACTGAGATGTTGTACTTCCAGATAGATTCCTGAGATTTAAAAGAGACTAGAATTCATTATCCTTATGACAACTCTTCTAATTCTTGATGTTATATTATTTGTTTCTTCACATAAATTATTCTGAACAGATGAGCACTGTTGATAGTGTCCTCATTGAAGCCAAACAGCCATCATAGAATCATTGAACACTACATCACAGAAACAGGGTCCCTTCGGCCCTTCTAGTCTGTGCTGAACCATTTTTGTGCCTAGTCCCACTGAGCTGCACCCAGTCCATAGCCCTCCAAACCTCTCCCATCCATGTACTTGTCAAAATTCTTCTTAAGTATTAAAATTCAGCCAGCATTCACCACCTCAGTTAGCAGCTCATTCCTAACCCCCACCACTCTCTCTGTGAAGAAATTCCTCCTGATATTCCCTCTAAGCTTTTCCCCTTTCACTCTTACCTCATATTCTCTGGTTTGTATCTTACCTTCTCTTAGTGGAAAAGACCTATCCACATTTACTCTGTCAATTGTCTTCATAATTTTAAATACTTCTATCAAATCTCCCCATCATTCTTCTGCGCTCAAGGTTTATAAGTCCTAAACTGTTTAACCTTTCAGTTTCTGAAATCCGGGCAACATTCTTGTAAACCTTCTCTGGACTAATTCTATCATATTGATATCTTTTTCTCAAGTTATGTGAGCAAAACTGCACACAATGCTCCAAATTTCACCTCACCAATTTCTTATACAACTTCATAACATCCTAACATCTATAATCAATACTTGGATTTATGAAGGCCAATATGCCAAAAGCTCTCTAACCTATCCACCTGTGCCACCACTTTCAGGTATCTGTATTTCCAAGTTACTCTGTTCTACCGCACTCCTCAGTGCCCTTTCTTGGTTTGTCCTTCCAAAATGCAACAGCTCACACTTGTCCATATTAAATTCCAATTGGCATTTTCAACCCATTTTTTCCAGCTGGTCCAGATCCCTCTGCAAGTTTTGAAAATCATCTTTGCTGTCCACAACACCTCCAGTTTTAGTGTCATCTACAAACTTGCTGATCCAATTTACCACATTATTATGCAGAACATTGATATACATGACAAGCAACAATGGTCCCAGCACCGATCCCTGAGGCATACCACTACTCTCAGGTCTCCAGTCTGAGAAGCAATCATCCACCACAACTCTCTGACTTCTCCTGTCCAGCCATTGCAGAATCTAGTTCATTACTTCACCATGAACCTTCCTGACTAACCTCCCCTACTATCACAACATTATGTTTTCTGCAGCTGTCTTCAGATTTACTCCTCCAATTATTGTTGACTTGGGCAGTTTATAGTACAACCCCATGAGTGTGGTCATACCTTCCCTATTCCTCAGCTCCATCCATATAGCCTCAATAGGCAAGCTTTCTGGTCTCTCCTGCCTGAGCACAGCTGTGATATTATCTCTGACAAACAATGCCGTTCCTCCCCTTCATTACCCCTCCCCTATTCTATCGCATTTAAAGCAACTGAAGCCTGGATCATTGAGCTGCCAGTCCTGCCCCTCCTGCAACCAAGTTTCACTAATGGCCACAATGTCATTATTCCACGTGCCAATTCATGATCTACACATGTCTGCATTTCCTACAATACTCCTTGCATTGAAATAGATGCACCGTGTACAAACCATGATTTCTAACAATGCATGCAATTTACACATCATCCTTTCCCTCCTCTACTCCTCTATCATTCTGGCATTCTGGTTTCCATCCCACTGCATATCTAGTTTAAATCCACCAGAACAGCACTGCATATGTGGCCACAAGAATATCAGTCCCTCTCCATTCCAGATGCAAACCATCCTGTCTGAACATGTACTACCTTCCAAATGATCCAGAAACCTTGAACCCTCCCTCCTGCACCAGGTCTTTAGCCACACGTTAAGTTGCATTATCCTCCTACTTCTAACCTCACCAGCACGTGGCACAGGTAGCAATCCTGAGATCACAACACTGGAGATCCTGTCCTTCAACCTAATGCCTAACTCCCTGAACTTTCCTTGCATTAGTGTGGCAGTTGCTAGTTCTCCAGGAGAGGCTGCTATGCCCTAGATAGAAAAGTTATAAATGAAACGTTATTGATCACATTCCCACTGAGGCTAATTTCCCAATGATTCAGAAATTATCTCTAGTGTGATCTATCCTGCCACTTTAATGCTGACTTTATTTTTTAAAAAACAAGTAGAGTAAAACCCTTTGTATCCGACACCAGTGTTTAAGATGTGCCAGGCGGCTGGAAACATCATAAATGAAGGATTTCAGTGGGTTTTCCCTTAGTTGCCAGCACCTGCGTATAAATACCTGCTCATTGTTAACAGAAAAACCTCAAGGAATTGAAAGAGCAAGTATTTATCATCAATGGTTGATTTGGTTGGATTAGGAAGGCCTCAAGTTTTCACTGACAAACCGCAGGCTACCTGATTTCAGATTAGTTGGAGAGGAGGGGATGCTACAATTGACTGCCCAAAATCATTGAGTAAGAAAGGGATTCATAATCAGAAGTTCCACTCATAATCCTGTGGCAGGAAATATCCGTTCAAGTTTTATGATGAAAAGTAATACCAGCCTATTATATTTTTTCCGTTTTGTTATAGCATTGAATCCACTTTATAGCACAAAGAAAGAAACAACTAGTTGAACCATTTTTAACCAGACTTTCCATAAACCAGTTCCCTTTTCTCTATGTGGAGTGTGGGTTGAAAGAAGCAGTAAGGTCAGAACAAGGCGACAGCCACTAGATCGATCGATGTTTCCTCAATGAGGCATCATTCATTGAGTCGGTGGCCTGGACCAGTTCAACCTGCTAGTGTTCTCTTCCCCATTTTCCCAACCTTAGCCTTTTTATCTTCATTTCCTCCTGATATAGTTGACTTGCTTCCTTGTCAAAGCATCCAAACTATTTGCTTGAACCACCTTTCATTGCACTGAGTACCACATTCTGAGTAAATAAATTCCTCTGCTAGATGAATAAATCACAATTTTGTTATTGTGGCTTCAGTTCTGGATTCTCCCATGAGTGCACATCTACCCTGTTCATCAACCATTCGTAATAACTTTTTATTATTTCCTTACTGTAAAGATAAAGAAACCCAAAGCATTTTAATCTGTCAGAAAATTTGTAATTTCTCAGTTCTGCACAATCATTAATCTTTTATTTTTCATTTGCTCCAGTGCTTATCTGCTACTTTTAGTATGCAGACCAGAGCTGTGCTCAGCGTTAATGTAACCTGGGCACAATCCTATACAGATTTTACATGTTTGCTCTATTTTGAACCTACCCTCTATGACCATATTCCCCAATGACTGGAACATACCTGTACCAGACCCATAGTTATGCCTTTGCTTGTTACAACCTCTGCAGCAGTCCAGTCAGTCCACATGCCATTGTGTGCTCAAGTAATATAATTGGCTTCTGTGAGCTGAACAGAGCAAACTTCACCCACAAGAATCCCTCTGGAAATCTTTGAATTGAATCAAAGTTCTGCTCAACCTTCTGCCCAGATGCAGTGTCTTGGACTTGAAATATTAGATCTGTTTCTCTTTCCACAGATGGTGCCTGACACTCTAAATGATTTCTGCTTTTATCCCAGCTTTTGATGTTTGCAAAAAAAAAAAAAAATTCTCATTCCAATATCATGGAGAATGCTTGATTTCAGAAACATTTAGGTACTGTTAACAATTAAAATATTTTTAGAACCGAGAGCATTTCAGCACAGAGCATGCACTTTTGACAACAACCTATTCCAAAACATCCTTCTCAACCACACAACCATAACTCTCTTATTTTTCTTACATCCATGTATCTATTTAAAAGTCTTTTGAGTGTCTTTATTGTACCAGCTTCCATCACCACTCATGGCAATGCAGTCCCAAAACCCACTACTCTTTGTGTGAAATTCTTACCTTTGACATCTTCCCTAAACTTTCCTGCACTTAC
Source organism: Narcine bancroftii (assembly GCF_036971445.1). Taxonomy (NCBI): domain Eukaryota; kingdom Metazoa; phylum Chordata; class Chondrichthyes; order Torpediniformes; family Narcinidae; genus Narcine; species Narcine bancroftii. The sequence goes on from NC_091469.1 coordinate 458,402,769, forward strand.
TTTCAACTGATGTCCTCTGGTACTTCCCTAATGTTGCCTAGGAAAAAAAGGTAGTGGCTGTCTACCTTAGGTTTATACCTCTACTAAATCAAGTTTAAGTTCAAGATTATTATCATCCATTTGTACAAATGCAACCCAATTCTGGTCCTCCGTGAAAAAACATGCAAACACACAACTAAATACAGACAAGCAATGCATATGCAGTACATATTTTTATATAAATAAATTTTGTTTAATAAATAGTTGAGTCTTGGAGGGTTATTATTCGTAGTTCTTTCTGTCCATAACTGTCTCATTGCCCATGAGAAGAAGCTGTTTCTCAGTCTGGTGATTCTGGCTCTGATACTCCTGTATCTCTTCTTATCCTTTGTCACTATGAAAAGAAAATCCAGAGCTCTGACCACCTTGCTTCATAAGACATGTTTTCCAATCCAGGCAACATCCTGGAAAATCTCTGCTCTCTTTCTAATGCTTTTACATCTTTCCTGTCATGGGACCACCAGAACTACATGCAATATTGCAAGTGTGGTCTAATCAGAGTTTAAGCCAGCTGCAACATTACCTCCCAGCTCTTGAACTTACTCCCCTAACTAATGAAGGCCAGCATGTCATACCAGTGTATCAATCCATGCAGTAGAATTGAGGGATTTATGGATGTACACTCTAAGATCCATTTTTTTCCTTTACTCTATTAAGAATCCTGCCATTGACCACATTCTATGTCTTCAAGTGTGACTTTCCAAATTGCATCGCTTCACACTTTTCAGGTTGAATTCCATCTGCCATCTTTCACCCAACTTTGCATCCTGTCGACTTCCTATTATAATCTATGACATCCTTCTACACTATCCACACGTTGAACCTTCATATTATCTGTAAACTTACTGACCCATGACTCCACCCACACCGTCAAGTCATTTATTAAAATTACAAAGAGCAGAAGGCTCAGAATAGATTCCTGTGGATCTTCACTAGTCACTGACCTCCAATCAGAATACATTTCATTGACTACTACCCTCAGCCTTCAGCAGGCAAGCCAATTTTAAATCCAAGCAGCCAAGGATCACATGTCTCATGATTTTCTGAATAGGCCTACCATTGGAAGATAAATCTACTAAAACACTTTGAACACAAATCAAATAAGTATTGAATAAAATTGATGTTAATATATGTAAATATTATAAATATTAAAGCAAAAAATATATAATAAAATATAACATTTTTTACCACACAATCAAATAATGGTTTTTAAATGAATGGGTCTGCATTACCTGCAGTAGACCAGACCTGACACATTGTTCGTGTGCAAGCCTCAGCAGGGGAAGTGCCTGGGAATTCCAACAAGCTCCTGCTTCACTTTTGGGTTCCATATAGGGAAAATGGACAGCAGTATCCCACTCTACCTTTGGGCTCAATTCCTATCCGTAAGATCAGAGTTTTGGCAGTCATGTCAATGCCAGGGAAGATGCAGGTATTTAAATACTGGCAATTCTCTGTAGTATCACTGTGAAAACAAAAAAAAAATTGTTTGTGCTTTTTCTTGCTTTTCTAAATTACATTGTTGGGTTTAATGATTTGTCCAGCACATAAAGTTTGTTATTTTCTAAGTAACAAGTGTACAGGGGCGTAGCAGTTAGAGCAGCTGTCTCCTTTTTCTGTGGGCGGCATGGTTGGCAGAGCTGTTAATGCCATGCCATTACAGCGTCAGCAATGGGGACTGGGGTTCTAATCTCATGCTATCTGTACAGAGTTTGTATGCTCTCTCCGTGTCTGCGTGGGTTTTCCCCAGGGGCTCCAGTTTCTTCTAACCATTCAAAATGTAACGGGGGTGTAAAATTGAGCGGGATGGATTCATGGTCCAAAATGGCCAGTTACCATGTGGTATGACTAAAATTAAAGAAAATAAAATTTAAAATTTAAATTTAAATGATGTTTCGGTTTCTCCACCAAAGTGAATCATCATATATTTAAAGTTAATTTTTCATCCTGCCTGCAGATCTACAGAAGTAATTTTACATTATGTTGCATTGTTCTTCAATGTTGCTTCCTATTTGATTTTCCTTTTAAATATCTGTACTGAGTTTAACATATAAATCACAATTACATAATAAATACATACAGAAGGAAGAAAACAAATGAGTAATTAAAAAATAGGCATAACTACATCAATAGTTACTTATAATAACTCAATCAAGTAATAAGTATAATGTACGCAACCATGTCAGACCCTTTGTTTTGAATATTTAAATAAAGATAAAAATGAGAAAAAAAAGAGAAAGAAAACCTGAAAAACAAATGAAGCTAAACTAATCTAATCTATCCTTTCCCTCTAATCAAAGTTACCTCATATGTTTTGTAATAAAGAAAAAAAAATCAATAATGATGTGGAATCACTGGTGACCCCCAGAGAATTGCTGAACATACAGATATTATTGATTGTTCTAATTATTTTTAAAAATCTAAGAATGAGCCAAAACTTCATAAATTGACATTTTCTTTCGTTAATATTGTATATGATTTTTTTTTTCTAAACTTAAATAGGACATTACACCATACAACCACTTCACATGAACAGAGGATAAATCTCCTTTCTATTTCGATAAAATAGCTCATCTGGCTATCAATGTAGTAAAAGCTAAGACTTTTTTATCCTGAGATGTCGATAAAGGTTCATTTGAGTCATGAGAAAAACCAAACAGAGCAATTAATGGACAGGGTTCCAAGATATTCTTGAAAATTATTGATAGAGTTTGAAAAATCTCTTTAAATTTGGGCATTCCCAAAACATATGAATCAAAGAGGCTTCAAAAATTTTACATTTCTCACCAAAATGGACAATATCTGCACAGAAATGTGATCATTTAAGTTCATACATATGAGTTCTGTAATTTACTTTCATTATTGGATTTGAATAAATCCATGAATTGCCATTCCTGGGTAGAAATGGAATTGCAATTTACCAAAAATAAACTCTATGTTGGCAGTTTTAGGATCTTTCTTATCACTTTCTTTTTCCAAATTAACAAATAATCCATTGTTGAGAAATAGATTGAGAATTTGGGCTCAGTTTAGGAAATTCTTTGGAATTAATGGTTTTTCACTGGCTTGTCCAATTATAGATAACCATCTTTTTCAACCATCTTTGTTGGATGCAGGTTTCAAGGAACGGCAGAGAAAAAGTGTTCAAAATTTCAAGGATCATTTTTTTCAAAATAATTTTGCCTTCTTTTGATTTCCAATAGGAATTTTTTTAGATTTTACAAATTAAGCATTTTGTGCAGTCCAAGATTTTGGATTTTCTGTGAATTTCTAATATCAAGACTCTAGATTTGTTATTTGATATACAGTTTTATTTTCATGTGGATAAAGAACATGTATTTATAATAATTTACTTGACTTCAAATCCGTCCCAATGGCTGTGATCAAATAGATTGGGGAAAGAGACTTGAATATGACATTTTCTGATGAAGCTTGGTTCTCCACTCTCAGCTTGATTAATGAGTCCTCATTTTGTGCAAGACAATGGTTATTACAATTTAAGGTGGTGCACAGAACTTATATGATTATTTGATCTTTAAAGAATTCACTTGCGAAGATGCACAAACAAGGGAATACACAATAAATGTGTGGGTTTTGAATAGCGAGAAGGAAGAGAGGGATATTGCAGAGTATGTCTAAGCATCCTTAAGAAGATATCAGCCAAGTCATTGAATCATGTAATTGTTCATCACACCCAGGGTGACATTTATGCCTTCCTACCCTAATCCTATTTGTATGCTTTACAACCATATTTTTCATACTGGTGCAAAAGCCTTTTAAATGTGGTAATTGTATCTGGTTCTACCTCCTCCTTGTTGCATGTTCCTGATATCCACCACTCTCTGGAAAGGATACACTGACCTTTGAGGCAGTACAGAGAAGGTTCACTAGGTTGATTCCAGAGAAGAAGGTTTGGCCGATGAGGAGAGAATGAGTGGCCTTAGACTATAGATGCTGGAGTTTAGAAGAATGAGACTGCATCTTATGGAAACATAAAAAATTATGAAAGTAACAGATATGATTGGGCACCAGAACGGTTTCTACTCATTGGTGAGACTAGAATGTCAAAATTCAGGTAACTAGATTTAAAGAAAGAAATGAGGATGAACTGCGCCCAGAGAGTAGTGAATCCATGGAATTCTCTGCTTTAAATAAACCCAATAAATTGGCCTCCACAGTTGTCTATGGCAATGAATTCCACGGATTCACCAGACTCTGGAAGAAGAAACTTCTCCTCATTTATGTTTTAAAGGGTCACCTTTTATATTGAAGCTGTGTCCTCTTGTAAAGTTGGCCACTTGTTCAATACGCTCACCTGAAGCAGCTCCATATCTCTTTGTCATATCCCCATAGTATCTTAGATTTTTCATTAACATGACCCATTGCTACTCTAATGTCTAATTTTTTTAGCCACATGATAGGACAATGATCGTATCCTGAAAATTGGGCCAGTGATTCTCTTTTGAAGGCCCTCCACAGATCGTATCGTGAAAGATGGAGGTAGTCTGAGTAGTTATTCTTTGACAATAATTGAGTTGATGGGCCAAATGAGTTGCTCCTATTTAGTACATTTTCTACAACCTGGAATATAGTAACACTTGGAAATTGTAAGAATTATAAACTTAATTCTAATTCAAATTGCTCATATAAATTTATAGTCATCCATGACCTCTGCAATTCCACTAACAGGTGCTTACATTACAAACATCCTGATATCCAATCATGAATCAAAGCCCCATATCATAATATTTCCACCCTCATCCTACTAGATCAAATACTCTGGCTTCACCCTGCCCCAAATCTTCCTGACTGCTGAATTCTCACTTTATTCAATCACAATTGCATTATCACAATCCTTCCTCCATTCCATCATAGTCTAAATGTCCCATTCCCCTTTCGTGAGAAGGTCACCACTAACTGCCTCGCACAAATCTGCAACAGAACTCCGCACACAGCCATAGCTTCAATGGAATCAAAGCAGAAACTTGCGCCTACACTCATGCAACATCTGTGGAAAGAAAAGCAAGAGTTAACATTTTGGGATGAAGATCCTCGATCAAAAATCAAAAAAATGACAAAGATGGTGGTGCTGTTGTCGCACTACCGCTGGTGCAGACCCGCAAGGAGTGAGGGAGCGGAGATGCAGAGCTCCCGCAGTCGACTGCCATCGGCTCTGCTCAGGCTTTGAATGGCCTTTTGAGGGAGCCGACAGTGGGTTTTTTTAAATTTTGTGACCATGGGTCTGTGCCCAAGATGGCAGCACCTCGTAATTAGCAGCAGACTCCGTGGAAGAGGAGGATTAGAGCAGGGCACCGGAGGACAGGAAGATTGCCCCCTCCCCCATCTAAGAAGGAGAAGCGGACGAGACAACCCACTGGGATGGTGACCATGGCAGCAAACCTATGAGATCTGTGGCTGAGGGATCAGTGCATATGGCGGACTGCTGGCGACTCAAGGTGAGGAACCCAATGAAGCTGCGCACAGCTGGAGACTGGCTCGAACTGGCTGGAGGGGTATGAGGTATCGGAACCCGGATGCAAGGAGGTGCCAAGGGCACTGAAGGGTTCCTGATCGTGTTCCAGGTTTGGATCGGGAGCTCAGGTTGCCAATGGTTTGGACTGGAACCTGTGAGGCAGCGGGCGCTGCGGAAGCAATGGAAGTGAATCTGCAGACGCTCGATGACTCGGGTTGGGGGGGTTGGGGGGGCTCTCTTTTGCTTCTCTCTCTCTGACTGTAAGAGGTGTTTAAGCAATTCCTCTCAGGGGCGAATCTGTCAGCCTTGCAGCAGGCAAGAAGGAATTTCATGTAATAAGTCACTGTTTTATTATTATGGTTATAAATTGAATCTTGAATTACTTTTTGAACTGAAGAATAATTTCTGGGCAAAACATTCAATTTAAGCAACAATTAAACAAATCTTCTCACTTTTCTTCAATGAAAATGACTCAGCAGCCCAAGAACGACTTGATTTTTTTTGTCTTTGAATTTCAATGCATAAATCAATCCCACTTCCAATTTTATTATTACATTTCAATTTAATTACCTTTTCATTTAATTAATGGTCTCTGAAATGATAGGAAAATCTCCACTAATATCCACTGTTCTGTGAAGTGTGTGTAGTGGTGGGGGCTCAGGGAGGGTGCAGAACTCTTCTCATTTATGATCCATTAGAATGTATGATCAATTCTATGATGGAGACAGAAACCTGTTCCTGAACCTGTAAATGGGAATATTGATGCTCAGTGCAGGGTAATGCATGGCTGATTTACAATAAAACATGTTGACAATCTTGCTGCGATTAATTTTCATGGTAACACAACCCAAATTTAAATACAAATTGCATAAGCAGAATACAAATAGGATTTTCCTTCAGTGCAAGATCCATCCAGGTCATGATCCAGTCAATTAGAACACACCATAACTCTTAGATTTTATGAGCTTTCTGACAGGCACTCAGAGAATAAAAGGGGGGCATCACATTAATAATTAAAATAAAAGTTGCTGAACTAGAAATCCTGCCAAAACTACTGTAACTTCCATTATTTCTGACAATGTACAACATTATTAGATTCAGAGATCATCAAATAAAGCCTTATGTTAAAAAAAAATCAGATATTTCTCATGAAACATTTTGTTCCTTAATTAGGCTCCTTAAAGTTTGTGGAGTTTTGTTGGAGTATTAAATTGTCAAGATGGAGAAACGTTTTGCCTGTAAAATACATTTTTGACTTGTAAATAGTTCAGAAAATTTAATGGAAACATTTTTTTAATGTTGGTTTCGACCGTTCGCTTTCCAAAGCTATTAAATTCAACGGTGGACATTCAAGGTGCAAAATAAATATGACCTTAAGTTGCTGGGCCATTTCTAACTGTAGGCTCTTAGTTTTCAACAAGTTACTACCAGATTTCTTCAAAAAATTATTGCTAGTCTTTTTGGTGTATATCATTAAATTCTTTTATCTTTAAATACATTTTGTTTTGTTTAGTTTGAAAGCTAGTTACATAATTTATAATTTTTCTTCTCTTCAAGGTCTTGGATATTAGTATAATTCATCAGAATAGAGAATTTCAGCACCTTTGAATATTCAAATCTCTTTATTTTTTGAGCAACATGTTCTTTTTACACTCTATCAATATATCTATAACTGATCATTTAACTTCCCTCATTCTTCTATCTGTTGTCTGATGACATTTCTGGTGCCAAACTTTCAGTTATGTATTGGTAAAATATGAATATTTTTGTGCTTTAGCCCTAACACGATGAAATGGATTTGGATGCCAGCAGAGACCCTGACAACAAATGGAATTGAATCTTTGTTCCATCAGCCTGGGCTGAGTTAAAATCTAGGAGAGAGTTTAATATATCAGTTAGGGTTAAGGTTAGGGTCATCATCTATTCCACCATTATCAATTTCTTGAATTGTCTCAAGGTAGATAACATGATAATGGCATCAATTCAGCACTTACAAGAACAAACATATTTACACACACACAGATGCATCTTTCAGGAATTTTAAGAAGCATTAAACTCTTCCCCCTTATCATTAAGGATGTTGATTACGATCATGTTATAGTTGGCAAACTTTTTAGTGGACTGATAATAACACAAGATCTATGGTACTTCTGAGACAGTGAAAAAATTCCCAAATGATTTAATGAAACAGTGATGTGACATGTCACATCATCTGTTCAAAAGTATACTTCATCAATTATTTTTCATAAATGTGCAACCCATGCAGCTTGAAAATAAATGGATGTTTTATTTACCTTGAAGTGCAATTATCCAGATGTGATGTATTCTCGTTGCAGACAAGAATGGTTTGCACAGAGCTCAGCATATTGCTTAGAATGGATACAATTATCAACTGATTTTGGAGAGCCCAACAATTTATTCATAAACAAATAGTACATTTGCATTGATCGTCAATGTATCAAACAAGTATATATTGAATCCATGGTGTGTACTCAAAGTGCAACTAAATTTGGATATAACATAACTTTATTGAAGAGTATCATTGCAACTGATTGATTTTTTTTTATTAAAAGGATACCAATGTCAGCAACGAAATGTGATTCAATATTCAATATTCTGTATGGCAATCACAATACAAATCTATCAGAAGAGGTAAGTAAAATTTCACAGGAACTCTTTAATCTGTTTGGTATGCACATAAAATTAAATAAAATTGTACCCTTCTTTTCTTTTAACAAGAAATAACATTACAGTAGTCCCCCCCTTATCCGTAGGTGATACGTTCCAAGATCCTTAGTGGATGCCTGAAACCACAATAGTTCTGAACCCTATGTATACTGTTTTCTTTCCGATACATACATAAGTACCTATCTGCTAAAACTCTGCTCATAGAGAAATTTAATTTATAAATTAAATACAAGTTTAATTTATAAATTAGGCACAATAAAAGATTAACAGCAATAACTAATAAAAAAAAATAGGATAATTATAAAATATACTGTATTACATTTCATAAATGCATAAGGGTTACTTGAACACAAGCATTGTGATACAGCCACAGTCAATATGATAACCTGGACAGCTACTAAGTGACTAATATGCAGGCAGTGTATACAGTATGTATTCACATCCCAGTCGGGATGGCGTGAGATTTCATCATACTACTCAGAATGGCACACAATTTAAAGCTTATGAATTGTTTATTTCTGGAATTTTTCTTTTAATATTTTTGGACCACAGTTGACCACAGGTGACTGAAACCACAGAAAGCAAAATCGCGGATAAGAGGAGACCACTGTACGTCCCGTTTTGGAAGTCACACATGAAAGATGAAAGCCATGCACAGTGGCACTGCAGAGACTGGTTGTTTCGTGGCTCCAGAGATTTGAATTTGATTCTCCCCTTAGGTAGTATCAGTGTGGAATTTGCAAGTTCTTCCTGTCACTGAATGTTTTTTTTGAGAGGCACTCCAATTTAATGTATTGAGTGGTTGAGAGTGAAAATCAGAGTACCCAGGGTTAATTCACACAGCTTTAAATTTAAATGAAAAGATAAAGCACGACAACTAGTTCTTCCAGACCACTAGCCAATGTCATCCGGTTTCTCCTCAGTTTTGGAAATATTTTTAGTTGAGAATGAATGACAAATATTGTACTATTTTAAAATAACACTGGACAACATATGAAAAAAAATTGGGGATTGTGATAGAAAATTTCAAGCTGAACAGTAATATAATTTCAAATTTTCTGTACCACATAGGAAGTTGGATAAATATTAATTTAACTTTAATTGAATTTAGTATATTTAATTGCATAATGATTGAGATGCTTTACATTAATGCAACTGACCTAAAAATGTTTTGCCGCTGATTTTCGTTTGTTCTCAGCATCTGATGCCTTTCATGTCAGTGTCCAAAAATATTAGAGAGCATTCCAGTTGCCCTAATATTGTTTTTTTTTAATGGTCACAATATCCTGGTGAAACCCTTTCCCTATGTTCGTCACTGACTGCACCAAATCAGCAGGGAAGAAGTCCAAGTGCGAATGCAGAAAATGAATTTTAAATGACATGTTGCACGGCATGGATTTGTAGGCTTGAAGTAGTCTTAAAAGATAATATAACGGAAAATCACAAATATAGGTTGTATCTAAACATGGGACATGATATAAAAAATTTTATTTTTGATATTCCTCATTAGAGAATTAGTAATGTTTTGATTTAAATCAGTTATGTTAAATTAGCATATGCTGGAATTTCTGTATGAGCAGAGTTTTAGCAGATGGATAATTAACCTAATAAATACCATGCTTTTATTGACCTTCCCAATATTATTCTTGATTCTTCAGCAGGGACAGTTTACTTTCTAATTATCTCAAATGAAGTCAAAATTTAACAATGTTTTTCAATGAGAAATTCTGCTGAATCAATTAGGCCATTATGAAAAAAAGTTTCCTGAGCTAAATGGAGGAAATGTTTTTTGCTGGCATGGCAGAACTTAGGCATCTCAATGGTGTTGCTAGTAGAGTTTCTGCCTCACAGCTTCTCTCTGTGACTGTGTGGGTGGCCTCATGTGCTGTGGTTTCATGCAACGTGCCAAAGATGTGTGAGTTGGTTGGTTGGTTAATTGGTGTTTGTAAATTGTCCATAGTGTACAGATATAATAAAATTTCAGGGTACTTCATGGGAATGTGATGCATCTTTTTAATAGCATGCGATATGTGTAGGTGTATACATGATGAATAATGGTTCAAAGACTTGCTGTAGGTCTGATTGTAATAAATGAACAACGTTCTCAGGTTTGAACTATTAGCTTTCTTCTGATTCATCCCTAATGTGACATTGATTTTGGGAGAAATAAAGATCAGTGTGTCTTCCTATTTCTGTTCACCATCCTCTGATTCTTGCTGGGTAATGTTTGAGAGCAAGATAAGAATTTGCTAGCACTCCACCCATGTTCATTCAGCAATAACAATATTGCTGAATGGTTATTCTATCAGGAAGGTGTGCAGATCAGATACAACCACTTAATGTTCAAACAGCTGAAAAAAGAGATAACCAGTCTAATCTTCTCCCACAATGAAGAATATCCTTGAAGGTGACGCCACACTGGGTGCTCATCCGATTACTTTTAAAATGTAAAAAATGACTGATGGTTTTGCCACAATTGCTGGAAGTGTTTTCCAGAACTCCACAGCACATGCGTAAGAATGAAGGGACCTTTCCTCTTATCCATTTATTGATGCTCTTTGGTATTGATGCCTCATTGTAGTGGAGAGCTGTCTCAACTTGAGGAAGAGCAGTCTAGTAGGTGCCCAAGTCTTCAAAAAGGAGATAAACAAAACAGAGGGCCTCTGAAGGTAAAATATGCTGTTGGAATATCATTCATCAGGTGATGAATAAAAAAAAAATCTATTTATCATTCCATGTAATCAATATTTATAATCTTAATTAAAATGACATAATACCTTGAACAAATGACATCTATTTTTGTACCCCCCCCCCCAAATCTCTCCCCACCCACAGGAGCGATACTTCACATGCCTTCCAGCACTTCAACAGCTTCCAGTTCCCTGAACTAGACCTCCTCATCTTCACCATGAACATCCAGTGCCAATATACTTCTATTTCCCATAATGGAGGCTTAATGTCCTTCAACTCTTGTTCAAAAAGAGACCCAACCAGTCCCCTTACATCACAACTCTTCTCTGGCTGGCAGAACTTGTCCTCACTCTAAATAACCTCCTTTAACTCAATCTACTTTCTCCAAGTCAAAGGAGTAGCCATGGATACCCACATGGGCCTCAGCTATGCCTGCCTGCTTGTATTGGCTTGTTGCATAGAGAAATCCGTGCAACAAGCCAATACAGGAAAGGCTCCTTGACTCTTTCACCTCTGCATTGATGACTATATTTGTTCTGTCTCATGCACCTATGACGAGCTCTTTGACTTTATCCACTTTACTGCCAACTTCCACCTTGACCTCATATTCACTTGGTTCATTTCTCCCAACACTCTCCCCTTTCTCAATCTCTGTGTCTCCATCTCAGGAGACAGCCTCTCAACAGACATTTTCTGCTGACTTACCAACACCCACAGCTACACCTCTTCACACCCCTCCGCCTGTAAAGATTTCATTTCTTTTATATAATCCTTTCATCTCCATTTGTGGAGGACCAATGGATTTTCAAAATGACAGAGCTACGCTCAGATCGGAGAGAAGAGTTTAAAAAAGGAGCGTTTTGTGGGTCTCATCGGGGATGTGAAAGCGGGACTGTGAAGGAGAAGAGTAGTGTTTAAAAAGCAGTGGGAGAGATAAGTGCTTGTTTTCTCCATTGGTTAATTATCTAATGCCAATAGAAGGAAGATAAGGTGAAGTGAAGCTGTCATTCTGAAAGTGGCCAAGTGCAGGAGCGGGAATTTGGGGCTTTAGTTCATGAGGCTTCAGTGGGCAGAGGCTGAGATGGAGATGTAAGAGCTGAAGCAAAATTAGGACAGGTTTTTCAAACCCTTTTCTCTTTAATAGTGGAAATTGCAGCCAGGGCAGGGACATGCTCCTCTTACAAAATGTTGATAGTCAGGGAAGTCAACAGTATCCCTGAGCACTTCATCTGTGAGAACTTCACCCAACTGCAAATCCTTATGGATCGTGTTAGGGAATTGGAATTGAGTTGCATGAACTACAAATAATTCGGGAGGCTGAGGGCGAGATAAACAGAAGTTACAGGGACACAATCACACTTAGGAAGCAGGAGGAGGGTAGCTGGGAGACAGTCAGCAGGAAAGGAAATAGGCAGGCAGTCCAGGATATCCCTGTGGCCATTCCTCACAACAACAAGTATACCCCTTTGGATACTGCTGAGGGGGATGACCTATCTTTGCAAGGCAGCAACCAACCTAATAGCATTATGGTTGATTTTGAGCCTCAGAAAGGAAAGGGTGGTCAGGCAAAGCAAGAGTCATAGGGGACTCAAGGAGTCAGGGGAAGAGATTAGGAGATTCTGTGGCAGCAGGATAATGTGTTACCTCCCACGTACTTGGGTCCAGAATGTCTGAGCAGGTGCAGAATATTCTTAAGGAGGAGGGAAAGCACCCAGAAATCTAGGATATATTTGTTCAAATGACATAGGCAGGAGTGGAGTAGATGTCCTGCAAAGTAAGTTTAGGGAGTTAGGAAAGAGGCTGAAAAACAGGACCTCCCAGCGACACGAACTAGGGAAGATAAGAACAGCAAAGTAGTGCAGACAAATGTGTGGCTGAAGAGATGGTGCAGGGGGCCGAGTTTCAAGTTCTTGGATCATCAGAACCTTTTTAGGAGAAGGGGTGACCTGTCCAAGTAGGGTGGTTTGCACTTGAATTCAAGTGAACCAATGTGCTGACAGGGAGGTTTGCTAAAGCTGTTGGGGAGTGTGTGGGGGGTGGGAGGTGTTAATTAGATTCTCAGGGTTGTGGGAAGCAAATTGAAGAGGTGGGTGGCACAATTAGGGACAAGATGGTCGGGTGTTTGTGTGGAAGAACAGGCAGATAGGGCAAAATTGCAGTGAGTAGGAAGAGTTGCAATGCAACAGGGACACAGAGTCTAAAGTAACAAATAAAGGGATAAAATTTTTGTAGTTAGATCTGTGCAGCATAAGAAATATACTTGAATGACCTTGTAGTACAGCTGCAGATTGGCAGGTATGATGTTGTGCACCTCATGGAGTTGTGGTTAACAGATGGATGGCATTGGGACCTGAATGTCCAAGGATCACAGGTATTGAAAGGATAGGCATTTAAGCGGAGGGGGTGGTATGGTTCTGTTGGTAAGGAACAAGATTAAATCATTAGAAAGAGGCAACATAGAATCATTGTGAAGTGAGATAAGATATGGCAACAGTAAAAAGACACTGTTGACTGGTATATACAGACCTCCAAACAGTAGCCAGGATGTGGAAAACAAATTACAACAGCAAATAAAAAAAGATGTATCAGAAGGGCAATGTTATGGTAGTTATGGGGGATATTAACATGCAAATAGAATGGCAAAACCAGGTTGGGGCTGGGTATTAAGAGAGAGAATTTGTAGAAAGCTTGTGAGATAGGTTTTTGGACCAGCCTGTTGATGAGCCCATTTGGGCTGTACTGAATTGGGTGCTGTGTAATGCACAGGAGGTGATTAGAGAGCTTCAAGTCAAGGAATAATCAGGGGACAGTGATCACAATATGCTTGAGTTCAATTTTAACTTTAACAAGGAGAAACTAACGTCAGATGTTCAGTGGAGCGAAGGGAATTACAGAGGCATGGGAGAGAAACTGGTCAACGTAGATTGGAAGGGGGCACTGATAGGGACAGGAGCAGAGCAGCAATGGATGCAGTTTCTGGAAGAAATGAGGAAGGTGCAGGAGAAATACAGATCAATGAAAGAGGAAATGAAAAAGTGTCACAGATCTGGCTGACGAAAGTCATCAAAGCCATAATAAAAGCAAAAGGAAGGGATTCGAGGAGCGGGACGATAGAGGATTGGAATGTTTTAAAAACTTGCAGAAGATAGCTAAGAGCCCATAAGGAGGGGAAAGATGAAGTTTGGAATTAGGCTGGCCAATAGTATCAAAGAAGATACAAACTGCTTCTTCAAGTAAATAAAGAGTGAAAGAGAGATGTGAATAGATATAGGACCACTGGAAAATGATGCTGGAGAAATAATAATAGGAGACAGAAGGAAGCAGAAGAAATAAATTATTATTTTTAATCAGTCTTCACAGTGGAAGATGTTAGGAGTGTGCCATATGTCGAAGGGTATCAAGGAAGGGAAGTGAGTGCAGTTACTATTTCAAGGGGAGAAGGTGCCAGAAAACTGAATGGTGGAAATGTCTCCTGGACCAGGTGAATTGCACCCTCAGGTTCTGAAAGAAGCAATGGTTTAGATTGTGGAGGCATTGGTAATGATCTTTCAGAAATGAATAGATTCTGTTATGATCCTGGAGGACTAGAAAGTTACAAATATCATCCCACTAATTACAAAGAAGGGAGAGAGTGGAAAGAAAATTTTAGACTGCTTCGCCTGACATCAGTAACTGGGAAGATGTTGGAGTCTATTGTCAAGGACAAGCTCGGCCAAATCCAGCATTGTTTTCTTCAGGGAAAATCTTGCTTGGCAAACCTATTGGAAGCCTTTGAAGAAGTGACAAGCAGGCTAGATAAAGGAGATTCAGTAGATGTTGTGTATTTGGATTTTAAGAAAGCTTTTTCATGAAGCTACTTTTCAAGATGAGAGATCATAGTATAACAGGAAGCACCAGTGTGGGTAGAACATTGGATGATTGGCAAGAAGCGGAGAGTCAGAATACAGGGAACATATTCTGGTTGGCTGGCAGTTGCTAGTGGTAGTCCACAGGGATTGGTTTTGGTGCCATTTCTATTTAGAAAGTGTATTAATGCTCTGGATTTTGGAATGAATGGCTTTATAGCCAAGTTTGCAGATGATACAAGCTTAGGTGGAGGAGCAGGTCTTGATGAGGAAATAGGGAAGGTGCAGGAGCCCAGACAGATTAGGAGATGGGCAGAGAAGTAGCAAATGAAAGACAATGTTGAAAAGTGCGCTGTTATGCACTTTGGTAGAAAAAAAATAGGCAGATTATTTTTTTAAACGGGGAAAAAATTGCTAATTCCCAGATGCACAAGGGACTTGGGATTACTTGTGTAGGACAACTTAAAGTAAACATGCATGTTGAGTCAGTGGTGAAGAAGCTGAATGCAATGCTGGCCTTCATTTCAAGAGGAATAGGATATAAGAGCAAGGATGTGATGTTGAGGCTTTATAAGGCACTGGTGAGACCTCACTTAGAGCATTGCCAGCAGCTTTGGGCTCCTCATTTAAGAAAGGATGTGCTGATATTGGAGAGGGTTCAAAGGAGTTTCACAAAGATGATTCCAGGAATGAAAGGGTTATCATAGGATGAATATTTGAACTGCTCTCATTGGAATTTAGGAGAATGAAGGGGATTATCATTAGTCATTTTGAATATTGAAAGGTATGGACAGAGTAGATGTATGAAGGTTGTTTCCCATAGTGGGTGAGTCTTGGACAAGAGGGCAAACCTCAGGTTGTAGGACGTCCATTTAGAACAGAGCTGCAGAGGAATTACATCTGGCAGAGGTTGGTAAATCTACAGAATTTGTTGCTACAGGTGGTTTCTCCTATTTCTCTTTTCCTCCAGCTCTGTTACTCTTTCTTTTTCCCTTTCCCTCTATCTCCTTTCCTTAAGCTCTACATTCACAGCCATCCCCTCCCCCAATCAATTCTCACCTTTCCTCTCCTGTCCTCTGATTCATGTCAATTATGTCCTTCGGCCAGCTGGCCTTTGCTCCTCCCTCTGCCCTTTCTTCTCTCCTCATCCAGCCTTTTTATTCAGTTACCTGCCTGCTTTTTGTCTCATGCCTTGATGAAGCTGAAACATTGGTTATGTATCTTTGTGCTATGTGATCTGCTGAGTCCCTCCACCATTTTTTAAAAAACTATAATCACAGTGTCATATTTCACAAAATCTGTTTAAGGTTTATGGAGGAATATTTAGGGGAGATGTAAGAGGTAGTTCTTGTTTTCGCAGAGAGTGGACTGCATGGCTGGGGGTGAGGATGGGAAGGATTAGATTGCTGTGCAGTAGGCTTACATAGGTTGGCATGACATCATGGGCTGAAAGACCTGAACTGTTCTATGTTCATCCTAACACCATCTCAAAAATAAGTCATAGTATTGGCTTGTTACCTTTATAAGACATTTTTTTCTGTATGCCTGGTATCCCAGGAGCTGTACAGTGATCATCAATAAAAAATTAATTAGCTATCATGTTCTGTGGTATTTGTTTTCCAGACAATTCTCAGTGTGAAACTGTTTGTCATAGTTGAGTGCTTGCCAAAGCAGTGCCATGCTACTGTTCTTTATTTTTCAGTTTACAACAGGGAACAGATTGACAAGCCCAGCTATCAGTGTTTATCCCTGGAAAACTCCCTATAAGGTAAGCTCAGATCAGGCAATTGATCAAAATAGCTCTACCCAATCATGGTAAATGAACCTTAAGATTATAAGGATCAATAGTGCTGTTCAATGTTATAGTTGAGTAATCTGAGCTAAAACACAGAACTGTGAGTACTTGGCTAGAAATATCAGATGAAAAGTAGCTAGTGGAAGAAAAGGGACATACTTTAGAGATAACAAAGTGTCTCTTTATTTTAAACAGGAGTTTACTGAGGATTCAAATGGATTCACTTCTTTTTCCAATCCTTTATATGATGGTAAAGCAGAGAGCAGGAAACCATCAGCAGAAGGAATTTCCGTAACTTTGAATTCCAGAAATACTTAAACAAAACACCGTTGTCTTGAACATTTCAAATCTCAGCACAAGGTTAAAGCATAGATTTTCCTGAAAGATTTCGACCGCAGAAAAAAAGATAAAGTGGTTGCCTTTCTATTAAATGTCAACTTTCCCATCAGCTTTTGGAAACTTTTCTACTTGAAATCATTAAATAAAGAAATTATGTTTTATGTTCATATGTATGCAAGGAACCTTGACTATTTAATTATAGAGAATTTAAAAACTTCCCTTGGTGATCATAAAGTGAATTGATGTCACATTTAATATGAGCAAAAAGGATAGCATTGTGCAGTATATCTGGAACACAGCATGAAATTGGAGATAGTGTAACATAAAACTGTTAAAGGCTCGCTTCTAAAAATGATATGACTAAATGTATTCAAGGGGAAGTTGATTGGATAGTGTTTTTGCAGAAACATCATATCTGTGAAATGCAATACAGTGTCAGATCACATTTGCCACATAAGGTGTCTCACTGATGTAACAAAAATTCCTTGGCATAATTTCTGTGTTTTTCTCCATTTTCAATACTCAGTCAGTCCTTAAATTCCCACCCAAGCCTACTTTCTTTTCCATCATAACAATTGACATGGATTACCTTGTGTTCAACATTGGCAGTACTAGATTTGTTCATTTTTTAAAAAAAAACCTATTCCTTCTTTTTCCTGCTACTTCCTCCTACTCTCTTTTCTCTGAAGCTTTTTATTGGACGATCTAACACTATGATTTAAAAAGAAACTCTTTGAAGATCCTCCTAGATCTGGAGGCCTGGGTCGGTGGCAATGCAGATCATGAACTTGAAGCACACAGGATGTCCAAGTCACAGGCATGGATCTTCTTGAGAAGTTGAGGAGCCTCGGAAGGAGGAAAGCAATGAAGGCAGTGCAGCAACACTGGCCTGTTCAAGACCAACATGTTCCTGTAGGGCAGTGGTTGTCCACCTTCTTCTTTCCACTCACATACCACTTTAAGTAATCCCTATGCCATTGATGCTCCCTGATTAGTAAGGGACTGCTTAAGGTATGTGGGTGGAAATAGAATTTTGAAAACCACTGTTTTAATCATACCTAATCGACTTGTTATGTGCATGGTTTCATAACTCCAAAGGAAATGGGCCAATGACAAGTTTTCTCAAGAAAAATATTTCGGTAACAATCGGCTCTAGAGCAGTAATTCTCAACCTTCCCTTCCCACTCACATACCACTTTAAGCAATCTCTTACTAATCACAGAGCACTGATAGCATAGGGGTTACTTAAAGTAGTATGTGAATGGAAAGAAAAACATTGAGAACCACTGTCCTAACCTGTTTAACCTTTCCCTGTAATTCAGTTCCTGAAGTCCAGGCAACATCCAAGTAAATCATCTCTGCACACTTTCTATCTTATTGATATCTTTTCGGTAGTTAGATACTACATGAAAGATATCAATACTGCACATATTACTCCAGATTTGGCCTCACCAATGTCTTATACAACTTAATAACATTCCAGCTCCTATACTCAGTTCTTTTATTTATAAAGGCCAATATGCCAAAAGCTCACTTTACAACCCTATACACCCATGATGTCACTTTCAGGGAATTATGCATCTGTATTCCCAGATCCCTCTATTCTACCACACTCCTCAGTGCCTTAACATTTACCGTGTAGGTCCGTTCTTGGTGTGTCCTTCCAAAATGCAACTCCTCATACTTGTCTGCATTGTTCCATCTGCCATTTTTCAGCCTATGTTTCCAGTTGGTCCAGATCCCTCAGCAAGCTTTGAAAACCTTCTTCGCTCTCCACAATACCTCCAAACTTAGTGTCATCTACAAACTTGCTGATTTAATTTACCACATTATCATCCAGATCATTGATATGGAGTACCAACAACAATGGTCCCAGAACCGATTCCTGAGGCACACCACTAGTCACTGATCTCCAGTCTGAGAACCAATCATCCACCACTACTCTTTGGCTTCTCCCATCCAACCATTGATGAATCCAGTTCACTACTTCACAATGAATACCTAGTGTCTGAACTTTCCTGACTAACCTCAGAAGTGGGATCTAGTCAAAGGCTTTACTAAAGTCCATGTAGACAACATCCACAGTGTTTCCTTCATCAACTTTCCTGGTGGCCTCTCAAAAAACTTTACCAGATTGGTTAAATGCAACCTATCACACACAAAGCCATGTTAACTATTCCTAATCAATTTCTGACTATCCTAATAATTGTATATCCGATCTCTTAGAACTCTTTCCAATAATTTACCTATTACTGATGTCAAGCTCACCGGCCTATAATTTCCAGGGTTGTTTTTGGAGCCTTTTTTAAATGCAACAACAAGTGTTACCTTCCAATCCTCCGGCACCACACCCATGGATAAGGGAATTTTAAATATTCCTGCCAGAGGCCCTGAAATTTCTACACTAGCCTCTGTCAAGGTCCCAGGGAATATCATGTCAGGCCCTGGGGATTTATCCACCTTTATTTGCTTTAAGACCAGAAATATCTCTTCCTCTTTAATCTGTATAGGTTTCATGATCTCACTCCTTTCTTTCCTTTCTTCCCATAATACTGTGCTAATTTCTTGAATGAATAGTGATGAAAAAAAACAATTTAAGAACTCTCCCATCACTTTTGCCTCCATAGAAGGCCAACTACTCTGATCTTCAAGGGAACCAATTTTTCTCTTACTATTCTTTTGCTCTTAATACACCGTAGAAGTTTCCTCATATTGTCTGTCAAAGCAACCTCACATCTTTGTTTAGCCTTCCTGCTTTCTGTCTTGATTTTGCATTTTGTGTATGCCTCAATTACCTCATTTGTTCCATGTTGCCTGTAACTGCTCTACACCTCTCTCTTCTTCTGAACAAGATCCCCATTATCCCTAAAAAGCCAAAGTTCTCTATGCCTGCCTTTAATCTTGACAAAAATATACAAACTCTGTACACTCAAAATTTCACCTTTGAAGGTCCTCCATTTTCCTCGCAGTCCCAGTCAATCTGTAGAAAATTTAAATCCCCTACTATAACAAGCTTATGTTTCCTGCAGCTGTCTGATATCTCTCTAAAGATTTGTTCTTCTAATTTTTGACTATTGGATGATCTATAATACATCCCCATGAGAGTGGTCTTACTCTGCTACTTTCTTCAGCTGCAGCCATATAGCCTCAGTAGACGAACCTTCTGGTCTGTCCCACCTGAGCACAGCTGTGATATTTTCCTTGATGAGCAATCCCACTCCTCCCCTTTTCATTCCCCCATTCTATCACACCTAAAGCAACGGAAGCCCGGAACAGTGGGCTGCCAGTCGTGCCCTGCCTACTATCATGTTCCACTCATAGCCAGATGTCCCCCTTTTTGAGAAAGGCTTCAGGAGAAAAGCTGGTAATTACAGACTGATAAACCTAACATCAGTCGAAGTAACTTAGTGTAAAAATAATTCCCATGGAAGAGGATGAATGATTATTTGGTAATGGAAGACCTAATCAAAGGCACCAATCATGGCTTTGTCAAGGATAGATTCTATCTGATCAATTTGATGAATTCATTGAAGAGGTAACAAATGTTTTGATGAGGCTGAGGAATAAAGATGGGAACCATAGGCACTTTATAAATCTTTGACAAGGTCCCACTTGGGAGAATGGTTCAAAAGATGAGGTCGATGGGCTGCAGAGCAAGTTGGCAAATGAGACTGAAGATTAGATTAACAATAAAACCCGAAGGATAATGATGGTAATTTATTTTTGAGATTAGATGCCTGTGGGCCATGATATCCAAAAAGGATCAGTGCTGGGACTCTTACTGTTTGTAATGTACATGAATAACTTGAAGATGGATGTGAGAAGCAAAAAAATTAAGTTTGTGGATGACATGAGTTTTGGCAGAGATGTTTATAGTGCCTTGGATTGAAGAGAGATGTCAATAATTTCGAGAAATGGGCTAAAACATAGCAAATGAAATTTAATCTAGACAAATGTGAGCTGAGGTGGTTTGGAAGCAATAATGAGGTTAGGGCATAAAGTAAGGTGGCGTGGTTGGTGTAGTGGTTAGCATAATGCTTTTACAGCACCAGTGATCAGAACCAGACTGGGGTTCAAATCCTGCATTGTCTGTAAGGAGTTTGTACGTTCTTCCCGTGTCTGGGTTTTCCCCAGTGGCTCTGGTTTCCTCCCACTGTTCAAAATGTACCGGGGGTGTTTGTTAATGGGGTGTAAATTGGGCGATACTGACTCATGGGCCGAAATTACCTGTTACTGTGCTGTATGTCTCAATTTAAAATTAAAAAGTAGGGTCTTAGGAAGCATTGAGGAATAGATAATAATATGTTGTCACACCTATAAAAATAGCAATAAATTTTTTTTTGCATGATCTTCAGGCAAGACAACCCTTATCCAAAATCAAAAGGTAATGCAAAAAAATAAAATAACAACGCAAAGTTTGTTATAGAGAAAAATTCAGTTAAGAAGTGGAAGTGCCTCAATGAGATAGGGTTTGTGTGATCAAGAGGTCTTCATTAAAAAAAAATGAGAGGTCCATTCAAGAGTCTGATTATAGCACGAAAGCAACTTCCTTTGAGACTGGTGATACGTGTTTTCAAAGTCATTGATCTTCTGGTTGAGGAGAGGAGAAGAGAGTGTGATTGGGGTTGGATGTGTTCTTCAACATACTGGCTCCTTTCCTGAGGCAGCAGGACGTGTAGATGGAAGGGAAATAGTTTGACTGAGGGACCTTGGAGTAGAATTCTACAGATCCTTGAAGGTGGCAAAACAAGTAGACAAGATGGTTCAGAAAGCATATGGGATACTTGCCTTCATTAAGCAGGGCATTCAATGCAGAAGTAGGGAAGTTATGCTCCAAGTTTCTAAACCCTTGACCCGATCTCAGCTGTGGAGATAAAAGAATGGTCAACATTTCCCCAGTGCAAAGATAAGGGGTGAGGCAGGAACTAGAAAGGGATAAAATAATTCAGATGAAGAGACTGACAAAGCTAGGTGGGGGAAGGAAGGCTGGAGATAGCCACAGCAATAAGTGGAGACAACAAAGGACTACAGATTATAGAATTGCAGACATATTCCACAATCCACCCCCTCCACACACACACACACACACACACACACACACACACACACACACACACACACACACACACACACACACACACACACACACACACACACACACACACACACACACACAATAATCAAATAACTTTTTTTAAAAACTCTTTCCAACCTGTAATCAACAATAGTAAAAATGAAGAACAGTTAAAAGGAATATTCGACCGGGGAGGTCACGTGATGCCATAGGAAATGGCATGCATTCTCCCAACTCCCATGAGATTTATAAAAATGTCCTAATTTAACAAAGTTTTTTTTTAAATATAAAATACTTTCAAGTTAGTATAAGATACTCAATTAACTTTTAAATATGTTACCGAGAAAAGAAAAATCTAAGCTGAATCTGACTTCAAAGTCTGAAGAGAAGAAGAAAAAAGAATCTAGGCCTACCTCGACATTGAAAGAGGCTGCTGAAGTACCTTCGGGATTCACCGGTGAAGATCCAGGTAAGGGACCATCCTCTGGAGACTTTTCACATTGAGTTGGAAAGATGGCACCAGAGGAAAAAACAAAAACTGCTTCATGCATCCGCGATACTTTTACTTCAGAGCACGAAGGACATACTAGCCCAGATGAAGAAGCATCAGAAGAGTATGAAAGTGAACAAGATACATCAAGTTTAGAAGATGAGCAGTCTGGAGGAGAAAAAAAGATTATCAAGAAGGAAATAAGTAAGATTGAAGATTGAAGCCAAAATTGATGAATTTCAAATTAAAATGAATTTGATTCACGAGGTTCACGAGAATGTTGACAGGATTTCAGGGTCTGAGTTACAGGGAAAGGTTGTGCAGACTGGGGCTTTTTTCTCTGGAGCGTAGAAGATTGAGAGGGGACTTGATAGAGGTGTTTAAGATTTTAAAAGGGACAGACAGAGTAAATGTGGATAGGCTTTTTCAATTAAGAAAGGGGGAGATTCAAACTAGAGGACATGGTTTAAGATTGAAGGGGGAAAATTATAAGGGGAACATGAGGGGAAATTTCTTTACGCAGAGGGTGGTGGGGATGTGGAATGAGCTTCCGGCAGACGTGGTCGAGACGGGATCATTGGTTACATTTAAGGAAAGACTGGATCATTACATGGATAGGAGGGGACTAGAGGGGTATGGACCGGGTGCTGGTCAGTGGGACTAGGAGGGTGGGGATTTGCTACGGCATGGACTAGTAGGGCCGACTGGCCTATTCTGTGCTGTAAGTGGTTATATGGTTATATGGTTATATGATTTTGGAAAAGAATTTAAAGTTATTAAAGGTCTATAAATAAAGTCTCGGAAGAAATGAAACAAGTTAAAGAAGAATTAATAGTTAAAGTAGACAATGCTTTGAAAATATTGAATAATGTTATCAAAAAGTGTTGTATTTGAGTGCTGGGGTGCTAGAGAGTAGAAGCCTTGCATTAAAATGTCAGAGTAGCTTTAGCCTATCAGAGTCCTAAACATTTCTGACAGAGTAATTAACTAAGATACACAAGGAAAGAAATGGAATGCATTGTCCACTCAAACTGCAGGAAAATGATAAGTTTTGAAATAATATTATTTCTCATTCACATGTTCAGATTGTGAGGTTGGCAGTCATGGAAGCTATCATTCGAGTGGGCCTAGCCCCTCCCTCTCTTTGACTCATCAAAGAATTAGTGGGCATAAATCCAAATAAATTAAAAGCAAGCATTTGTAAATGTAGCAGTTATTTAAAAAATTTAGATAGTAAATAATACCACACTAAATGGAAATAAGTTGGAAAACAAAGTTAAAAATATTCGAGATGATGTGCAATGTGTTGAAGAAAGATCTAATGTAGGTGATGATTCGATGGCTGATTTGATGTCGATACATGAAAAATTGATGGATAAGGTTGACATTATGGAGAATTATAGTAGAAGAAATAATGTTAAATAAGAAATAATGAAGGTAAAGAAGGGAAGGATGTGATTCATTTCTTCCAAGAATGGATACCAAAGATATTCGGAGAAGAACATTTTCAAGATAAGATTTTAATTGAGAGTGCCCACAGAGCTTGAAGACCTATGCCAACACCAATCCAGAGGCCCCAATCTATCCTAGTTAGATTTCTGTATATCAGGATAGAGAGAGGCTTCTGGGCTTGGCTATGAGAAGGGCTAAGGAACATGATCCTTTGAACTATAAAGGAGACAAATTTTTCTTTTATCCAGCTCTAAGTCAAGAGGAGAAAATAATTTAACCTTGTAAAAAAAATTCTATGTGATAAGGATTATAGATCTGTATTGTGTTATCCTGCCACTTTGAAAATTGTTGTACTTGGTCAACATAATGTTTTGTTTTACTTTTTTCAAGTTGAAAATTATGCTCAATATTTAACTGAAGTGCACTCAGTAGAAGATACTGAGTTGTTACAATGAATGATGTATTGATTTGGGTTATCTTCTTGCTAATCTTATTTTTCTTTTAGCTATTTTATCTTTTTTAAGAGAATTGAAATTATATGTTATGCTTTTTTAATAGATAGAATTGATATTTTGGTTAATTAAGTCTTACTACCGTGGGAGTCGGGCGATGTGTTGGGTTGATTTCTTGCAGTTCCATGGGTTTTCATGGTATTTCCATGACACGTAGAATGGAGGGAAGTAGTGCTGTTAGTTTTGGCACTTATTGGGTTGGGTATTTTGGGTTTTTATTTCATATTTTCCTTTCTTTGGTATTTATATATGTTATTTTTTTAATTGGATTGCAGGTGGTAATGCTCAGGACCAAATTATCTTATGGGAATTCTTCCTGGATGGGAGAGATGAAAATAAAGCAACATGAATAAGGCCATTAAGATTATAAGATTTAATATTAACAGGATTAATGGGATGCTAATAAGAAAGAAAATATTGATCTATATTAAGAAATTAGGAGTGGATATAGCTTTTTTACAAGAAACTGGTTTTGTAAAAAATAGACAAACTTCTGAAAATATATTAAAATTATTAAGTATAATTCATTTAGCACATAAAAGAAGAGATTTAAATGTAGCAGTTGCAATGGATGCAGAAAAAGCTTTTGATAAATTAGAATGAGATTTTTTACTTAAAGTTTTAGGTAAATTTGGTTTTGCATTTAAATTTGTAAATTGGATTAAAGCACTTCATAGAGTAATAACTAATGGGCAAACATCTCAATCATTATGTTTGACAAGGTTGTCCTTTATCTCCTGTTTTGTCTGCATTGGCTATAGAAACTCTTGCACAAATGATTCATGTAGATCAACAGTTAAAATGTTTTATGGTAAATCAAACTGAACATAAAATTAGTTTCTTTGTTGGACAATGTGTTGGTATATTTGACTCAACCACAATTATCATTACCTAGACTTTATACGCAACTGATAGATTATGGAAAATTTTCTGGTTATAAAATAAATTGGGAAGTTATGGAATTAGTACAGTGTGATTATTCACAATGTCAAAAAGATATTCAATTTAAATGGACTAACACTGGGATTAAGTATTTAGGAATATGCACAGATAATAATTTTAAAAACTATATAAATTAAATTATATTGCACGTGTGTGTGTGCGTGTGTGTGTGTGTGTGTGTGTGTGTGTGTGTGTGTGTGTGTGTGTGTGTGTGTGTGTGTGTGTGTGTGTGTGTGTGTGTGTGTGTTTGTGTTTAAGAAAAGTTATTTGGTTCACAGTTCAATTTTACTTCTCCTTCTTCCAAGTTCTCTGGTTGCAGGCAATTACCATACTGTGCACAGAATTTAATCTTTATAAAGTTCACCAGGCTTTGGTGCTTGATAGGTAAATGGTTACTGCTCAGGAAAGTTCTTGTCAGTTTTCAGAGAGAGATTTATTGTTCTTTTTAATCAGCCACTTCAGTGTCTTGCTGATGAAACCTGCCCCTTCAGCATTCTACAGATGATAACATCTTTCTTGCAGGTCATCACAGAGTTTCTTTCTGTTTATCTTATTCCAAGTGAAACATTAGACAGCCAGTCCTCTCCTCTTGCATGGACCACAAGGTCTTTGACCAGGCCATGTTACAAAATGGGCTTTCCATAAGTTTGCCAGCTTGACCTGTTTCAGTCCCTGCTGCTTCTGCTGGCTGCAACACTGTACAAGTATTCTGTGCCTCTCTCTCTCTCTCTCTCTCTCTCTCTCTCTCTCTCTCACTCACTCTGTCTCTGAGAGAAAGCCTGTTTGACTCTCTCTGCTTGTGAAACCACATGATCCTGTAAGAACAGAAAGTTCTCTTCCAGACAGAAGCAGCATGCTCTTTCATCTGTGGCCTTTTGTAAACAACAATCCATTAGTGAAGTACATTGAGCTCTCTTCAAAACTCTTGCAAAAGCTCTGAGGCACCAATATGTCTAGCATGAGGCAGAGCTCCTGTATTTTAAATAAGATCTGTTTTAAAGTGTTTGTACGGAACTTACTCCAACAAACCTTTCCCAATTGATCTCCCAAAAACATATATATATATATATATATACTCTGTCACAATATGAATAGAAAAAATAAGATGGAAATATGAACAAGGTGGAATACAACTTTCTAATTTTAAGACTTATTATAAAGCAGCACAATTAAAGTTTCTTGCTTATATGTTTGGTAATATTAAACCATCTTGGATGGAATTGAATTAAATAAAATTGGAGAGGATATAGCTAAAGAATTTATTTATAAATGGTAACCAAGTTTTATGACTGTTGACAGTGATATCCCATTATTGAAATATTTGATTAATATTTGGAATAAGATTAAATTAGAAAATGTCACCAAAAATACCATTAGTCAATCCTCTAATAACCTTTTCAAAAGATAATCCTTTTTTAAGAATATGGTATAGTGAAGGAATCTATAAAAGATCCAATTGTTTTGAGGATGGAAGACTGATGTCATTTGATCAATTGATAATTCGAGATAACATTCCACATAATACTCTTTTTTGTTATTTTCAATTAAGAGCTTATTTGAGAGAAAAACTAGGACTGGAAATGGTTTTAAAGGACTATGGAACTACAACAATTGATTACTAATGGAATTGTCAAGGTTTATTTCATTAGCATCTGTGAAATTACATTAAAAACACTTTAATTAGGTTTATTTTGGTCAAAGGAAAGAAAAGAACATTATTTAAATATATCAATAGATCAGCAAATTTGGCAAAAATCTATGTGAAGATGTTATGTAAAATACAATTAATATAAGATATAGATTACTTCAGTATAATTTTTTACCCCTCAAAAATGGAATAAATAGAAATTGGACATATCAGATCAATGTTTCAGATGTGGTGAAGATACTGGAACTTTGCTTCATTCTACATGGTTAAACCTTTTTAGATTTCTGTAAATAAATTTTTGCCACAGGTTACAGGTATTGTTTTTCTGTTGAATCATGAGTTATTTTTGATGGGGAATTTTGAAAATATAACTCCTAAATTATGTTTATCAGATTTTCAATAGAATTTTAAAAAATTATTTAGCTCTGGTGATAGCAAGGAAATGTATTGCTGTTACTTGGAAATCAGATATCTCTTTAACATCAGGAAGATGGCAAACAGAGATTCAAAGTTTTATTGCATTAGAAAAAAAACCTATAATTTAAGAGGAAAATATTCTACATTTTTACAGATTTGGAGTCCATATGTTTGAACATTAGGTTTGAATTTATAAATAATTTTTTTGAATCTTTCAGAGCAGTAAAGCCTTCCCTTCATAAATTATGCTCTTCTGTGAAATGATTTTTGGATCTTTGAGTGTTTTCTAAAGCAATCCAATTTAATATCTATCTATCTATTTTTTATATAATATTTTACTAGTTTATTTTTAATTTGGTATAGTTTTAGTGGGAGTAGGTAGGGGATGGGGTTGGGAGAGGGGGTTTAGATGTTTTTTTCTTTCTCTTTCCTCTCATATTTCAACATGTATTCAATCAATTATTTGCAACAAAGTGATATATGTTTTTATTGTTTTGTATGTGTTGATTTTAAATAAAATATTCAAAAACAAAAGAAATATTCAACCACTTCAAGAAAAGAATAAAAGTTAATAATGATACATATCAATAACTCCAAAAGATTTAATGTTATGCAACAGGCTTTTTTTCACAATGGAATAGAGATGTGTCCATGCTGGTCGACTGTCCTGAACTGGGGATGGGGGCTGTAGAACAGCCATCTTTATTTAGGAGTCTGTGGAGGGAGCCACAGGTACAGTCGACCAATGGATGTGCCCAAAAAATTAAATATACAAAGTCTTTTACCACATTTTCCTCTTGTTTTTACAAGAGTTCAGCGGGCTGAAGTGAATCAGATGTTATAAATTAAGTGTTTCAGGTTGTCTGATCTGCTGCTGTGACCATCATAATGTTGACTATGGCTTCATAACAGCAATGGGTTCCTGGACGGTCCGGGTCACCTCTATACAGTCATCAGCGTTGGTTGGGTGGATGTGTAACAGCCAGTCTGGCATGCTATCCATTGAGGCTGGGGTAATATGCCATGGCTCTTGTGCATCATGGGTGAAGATGGAGGGGGGGGCGTTCAGGGTGCTCGGTAATGGTCTCTGAAACCCCTGAGGGCGCCAGGTCCCTAATTGATACTGTATTCTTGTGCCCATCAGGGTATGCCACATAGGTGTATTGGGGGTTGGCGTGGAAGAGTGGACCCTTTTGATCAGTGGGTCAGACTTAAAACCGTTCACATGAGGATATCAGCAGGCTGGCATGTTGGTCCTGTTGCAGATTTCCTGGGGAAGGAAAACATCCTTTCATGTGGAGTTGCATTAGTGGTAGTACATAGGAGTGATCCAATGGAGTGGAGTGCCACAGGAAGGACATCTTGCCAGCAGGAGACAGGAAGGCCTTTAGACTAGAGAGCTAGGAGGATGGCCTTCCAGATGGTGGTGATCTTCCTTTCCACCTGCCCATTCCTTGGGGGTTGAGGCTGAATACCTCTGAGCAGCAGGAATTGGCACAGTTCATCACTCATAAAGGAGAACCCCCGGTCACTCTGGATATAGCAGGTGAACCCAAACAGAGTGAAGAGGCTGTGTAGGGCATTGATGACTGTGACAGCTGTCATGTCCAGGCAGGCGATGGCGAACAGAAAACATGAGTACTCATTGATGATGTTGAGGAAGTACACCTTGTGGTCAGAGGAGGGGAGGGGACCTTTGAATTCGATGCTCAGGATTTCAAAAGGGTGGGTGGCCTTTATCAGCTGCACTCTTTTTGGTCAATAGAAGTGCAGTTTAAGCTCTGTGCAGACCTGGCAGTTTCTGGTCATTGATTTGATCTCCTCAATGGAGTAAGGCAGATTGCGGGCTTTGATAAAATGGAAGAACCTGGTGACTTCAGGGTGGATGAGATTATTGTGGAGGGCTAGCAATCAGTCTATTTGTGCACTGCTACACATTCTGCAGGATAAAGCATTTGGGGCTCATTGAGTTTCCCGGGCTGGTCCAAGATATCACAGTTGGAGGTGGAAAGTTCAATTCTCCACCTCAATATCTTGTCGTTTTTGATTTTAACTCACTTCTGGTTGTTGAACATGAAAGCTACCACCTGTTGGTCAGTCAGCAAGGTAAATCATTTGCTGGCTAGGTAATGTCTCCAGTCCCATATTGCCTTGATAATTGCTTGGGCCTCCTTTTCAACAAAGGAATGGTGAATTTCAGAGCCCTAGAGGGTGTGGGAAAAGAAAGCAATAGGTCTTCCTGGGTTACGTGTGGCTGCCAGGGTAAAGTTGGATGCATCGATCTCCATCTGGAACAGGATGGATTCATCCATGGCATGCATTGTAGCCTTGGAACTGTCTGCTTTGATGTGGCTAAAAGCTGGAGCCGGGGAAAGGAGGTAAATTTAATGAGGGGCCGAGCCTTGTCCGCCTAATTGGGGGCCCACTGGCCATTGTAGGAAAAGAAGCCCAGGCACCTTTTTAGGGCTTTGAGGCTGAGGGGAAGGGGGCTCATGTGACCAGGGATGAGGCCAGTGACTCCCTTCTCCATGACGCAGCCAAGGATGGCAAGGCGGGTTTGGCAAAATATGCATTTAGCCTTATTGTATGTAAGGTTAAGGAGCTTGGCAGTGAGGAGAAATTTTTGGAAGTTGGCATCATGGTGGGATCGCTGGTGGTGTGTGGCAGTGGTGACATGTCCCAAAATGGTGATGTCCGGGCCAATCATGAGGTCATGGCCACAAACAATGACATTGTCCAGATACATGAATGTGGCCTGCAGCTCATATTGGTCTACCATTCAGTCCATCTCCTGCTGGAAGACCGAAACCCCATTCGTGACACTGAAGGGAACCGTCATGAAATGGTAGAGCTAGCCATCTGCCTCAAAACCAATATATTGGTGGTCTTCTGGGTGGATTGATGATGGAGAAAACCTAATATTGTGTGATTTAGTTTATCATATACAGGGAAGAGGGTACGCGTTCAGCTGTGTGTATCTGTTAATGATCTGACTGTAGCCAATGACCATCCTGTTTTTCTTCCATTCCTCACCATCACCACTTGGGCTCTCCAAGGGCTGGTGCTGGCTTCAACAATCCCCTTATTGAATAGTTGCTGCACCTCTGACCTAATAAAGACCCTGTCCCCAGCACTGTACCACCTACTTTTGGTGGCAATGGGATCACAGTTGGGGGTGAGGTTAGTGAACTGCAAGGAAGGGATGATCTTGAAGGCTGTGCACTGTGGGTAATCTTCGGGTTGCTGGTTGGAGTCAGTTGGCAATTTAAGAACTGCTGGTTACAGACAGTGATGGGTGGGGGAGAGGTGTTGGGGCCCTTCGTACTCCATCATCACACTTTTAACACAGCATTGAAGTTCACTCCCAGTAGCATGGCTGCAAATAGCTGTGACATCACCAAGAGTATAAAGTCTTTATAGACTGGGTCCTGCACACTTAGGGACACTATACAGTAGCCGCGGTTATCAGCCATATGGGACTTCAAGGCCAAGAAAATTTATGAATCACTGGCTTAACTGCAAGGGAGTAGCACTATACCATGTCCAGGTGGATAAAGGTCTCTGTGCTCCCATGATTGAACAGACAGCTCATCACATGGAAATTTACCTGGATGTTTATCATCGATCTGGTGAGTTGTGTAAGGTAAAAACATCATGAGTTGGGACTGGAGAAGGAGTCACCCAGTACTAAGGAGTAACAGGATGCTGGTGTGACCTTGTACGCTCAAGATAAGTGTGGCAATAACAAGATGATGTGCAGCAGACTAACAGAGAAGGGTAGAAACAGCTTATTCATTGGACAATGTAATGGTATGATAATTTACTAAGTGCGTGTCCTGAGGTATAAAAAAACACCACTTGCTGATATCGGGAGAATGCGCCTTCTCCAACTAACACTGTTAGTTGCAAGTGTTACAATCCGGTAATAAAGAACCTTGATTTCGACTCAGTCTGGTGTCTGGCTCACTCATTCTCGAACAAAGCAGACCTAACAATTTGGTGACCCCGACGTGATGGGTGAGTGGACACTAGACGACGGTTTCTGTTTTTCTTGACAATCATCTCAGCCGGCTGACAAAAAGGTCCAGAGAAGCCTGTTTTAACAAAATTCTCTCTCTTAAAATCTTTATGATTGTCAGTAAGAACTGGAGATCGGACAAATTAGATGATCATAATTGAAGGTCATCACCTGCCAGGATTGTAACAGGTAACTGTTTACAGACAAAACTATAAAAGTCCTTAAGGTGTTTTAGTGACATTTGATAAGTGCTTCGCCGACAAACTACTAGAGTTTAAAAAGTCTTTATTGTGACGTTGCAAAGTCCAATAGAGTGAGAAGGTGGTCTAAGAACAATTGGGGACCTGAGTTTTCTGCCCTAAACTGGTTATTAAGAGGAGAAATCTCCCACGTGAAGGTTGGGCTTTGAAAGAAAACAAAGGTTCAGGCTTATTGGTCTCCATTGTATAAGACTCACTTATAAATGTCCGGTAGGTATGATAATGTCTGTACACTTGAAAACTTAAGAATTTATTTCCCAAATTCGCCGTGGTGGAATACCACAGCGGACATTAGAGACCTTGAGACGACAAAAAGAGTACTCAGAGATGCCTGCCTGGTGAACAAGTGCGACGACCAAAGACTGCAAAAGCTGTGTCCAGATCAGGTAGGAGATATCAATGAAAAAGTTGACAGAATCTTAAGAGACACACGGTTTATTCGAAATATTTTTGACAAGTTAAATGAAGGTATTCCCAGCATCACCAAGGAGATAAAGTTACGTAAATTCATAGATTGGTACAGGGAAACTGGACAAAAATATAACCCAAAAACTTGGTTTCCTAGTTGTAACCTAACTTTCAGACCTCTTTGGGAAAACAGAGAGTGGAAGACGAGCAATCAGAGTATACAGGACAGTCTGAGGTCCACCGGAGAACCAAACTTGGAGACTGTTTCACTAAAAAACTTTTGTCATCCAGCCTGCAAGGAGACATTTTTAAAGGCGATTTTTGTTAACATAGATCCTCTAAACGGACAAGAACCTAAATTAAGAGAGGCATTAGGAAGCGACCCCACAGCAATGGCTGCACAGTTGCCTGCTAAGACCTTTGACCAAGTTATTAGGGAAATTAATCAGGAATTAGAGAAGTGAAATACCAATAAAGAGGCATTGGAGAAACAAAGAATTCTCCGAAAATGTGTAGATCGCTGGATCTACCCTGACACCCCAGATGGGACCCAGGAGTCA
Source organism: Narcine bancroftii (assembly GCF_036971445.1). Taxonomy (NCBI): domain Eukaryota; kingdom Metazoa; phylum Chordata; class Chondrichthyes; order Torpediniformes; family Narcinidae; genus Narcine; species Narcine bancroftii. The sequence goes on from NC_091469.1 coordinate 458,435,420, forward strand.
CGTCCCTTATATCCAGATATTGAAACACTGGGACATGACGGGACCATCGGGAATGGGGACATGTCAGTCAAGATACAGGCCCCTTTACTTAAAATAAAAGGGGGATTAATAGACATCGAGACCCCCGCAGGATCCAAGAAAATAGAAGAAGACTTAGAGACACAGAAAAGGAACATGAAAAAGGTTCAGGATAACGTTGAAAACTTAAACAAAGATGTGATTGTGCTAGGGCAGATAAGTAAGGAACAAAAAGAATTAATGGTAGATGTATTGAGAGAAATGGAAAAGATAACTACAACACTGTCAGCAGAACTCCAAACAGGAGGAATAGTAATAGGAGCAAAGGACGAAAAGTGTAGTACAGATGAGGAAACGAGATATGGCCCACCATGCGAGGGAGGTAGCACAAGAGAACTCGGGAAGGAGAAGAGTAGACATGCCTGCCTGGACATAGTTAGGACGAAAGAGAAAGACGTGAAACCACTAGACAATGACCGAAGAAATTATCTTAGAGACAAGCGTGAACGATATACCTCCGACTCTGAGACATCAGGACCTGACGGGGACAGTGACAGTAGTGATGAAGAGGTGTCTGAACAGGGAGGACAAAATAGATGGAACAGAAATCCCCAAAATTGAGATATCAATGCCCATTGCTGATCACGGGGCGGGGAAATCAAAAGTATGTACCCTGGTCACGAATGGACTTAGAGAGTCTAATGAAAAGACTTCCTCCATTAAGTAATGGGGCTGGTCCATGGATTTCTTGTTTCGAGCGAGAAACTTGTCAAGAACAATTAGCACTTGCAGATGTCAGAACTATCATGATAAAAATGAAGGCAGAAGGAGCCCTGAAGCAAATAGAGAGAACACTCAAAAGCGGAAAATTGGGGGATGAAATAGAATTTGACCCACTTCGAAATAGATTTTGGGAAGCACTTAGAGAAGCATTCCCTACACCCTATAGTCTGGACGCCTTGGTAACCCTCCAACTAAAAGAAGGGGAAGGTGCGCATGAGTACCTCTCTCGAGCGTGGGACTTATGGGAAACTGGGACTGGAGAAAGACCGGACCATAGCCCCCTAGGAAATGCTCATTTTCGAAATGGGACAATAAACGGACTACCTGGTCCAGTTCAAGCAAAATTAAGGGACATTGTGGGGTTAGAGACAATGCCAGAGGCCTGAGAGCCAGGGGCTAGTAGAAAGGGCAAACAGGACGATAAAATCCAAATTAGGAAAGGTTTTGGATGGGACCAGGTTGAATTGGGTCGAGGAATTGCCATTAGTGCTGATGTCTATGCGACAAGAGAAGGCAAAAGATACCTTCCTGTCACCACACGAGATTCTAACGGGTCAACCCATGCCCGGTCCAAAGACTGATCCAGTCTGGGTAAAGAATTGGGAAGAAAGGGAAGTGGAACTGGACCATTATATGCAGATGCTGGGTAATATGGTTGCTTTAGTTTCACAACAGGTGGCGAATGCAAATAAGGAGAACCCGGACACTGAAGGAGTTCCAGTGAAGGAGGGAGACCTGGTGTATATCCGTAAACCAGGGAAGGTACATTGGACTGAAATTAGATGGACTGGACCATACACTGTTACCGCTGTGACAGATAGGTCGGTAAGAATTGACAAACCAGGGGATAATAATTGGCATCATTTTGCCTTTTGCTCTAAGGCAAAACAACAAGTAGCGAGTATTGGAAAATATGATGAGACTCATGTGGACAATGGCAAGGGCCCTATGGGCATTCCTGCTGATGGGTGGCCAAACAAGCCAACAGAGTAGTTCGGATCCATGCGGGGCCAAAGTTATTCTGAAGAAAGATAAAGACAAGGATAGCACCTTCCAGTTCGATCTATGCAGTGTAATAGCGTGTGGTAGGAATGAGGCGTCCTGGAGAGGATATGATGTTTACATGTGTAACTTTCAGAGAGGATATCCGGAGTGGGGCCTACATGTATGTCCGTCCTGGGGTGAGGTTTGGTGGTGGACAGGACCCGACACTAGATGGATAAGAAAGCCCCTTAACAAAGGGTCCAGCAGACCCCTTTATAATTTTTTCACTAAGGTCTCCCTGATACGTGGTGCCGTTACCCATACTATGAAAGGCAAAAATCCCCTGATTTTGGCAGTAAAAGCGGGGCTGAACAACCCGTGGAATATGAAGGGATGGAGCTCTAAGACATGCGAGGGGGGCACAGGGAGAGAACCTGGAGTGGGAGATCTCCTCTACCTAATGATTGGAGTGTCTGTAAGTGGAAAAGACCCTTGGGGAGTGGTAAGGTTTGACTTACAAACCTACACAAAGGACATACCCAAACCCACTTCTACAGAGGAGGTTGTGCGAAAATTTGATAGTAAGAAGCTGTCCAGGGGAGAGAAGATAGCAATTGAGACAGGTATAGATGAGACAAACTCCTGGATAGAACAGATGGGTAAATATGCGGATCAGGCAAGGTATGGAAACTGCTGGATCTGTGCCCGGGGAAGGCCAACGTTACGGATGAGCAGATCGATTTTTGAGGAGACAGATGCTATGGACTGTGCTTTGAACATAATGTCAGAGTCTAACCCACTGAATAGGTGTCTGACATGGGAACAGGCGTTTCCCATAGCTCCGGCCAATGTGACCCCCCCCCTATCTTTAGATCCACGGGCATAAGTAATGTTACTTGCTTCGCCAATAACAACACAGCGGCACACGCTTTCCACATGGGTTGGCTACCCAGTGACTCGTGCAGGACTCATGTTGATCTCACGGGCAGCAGAAATGCTACCCGATTGACCCAGGCTAGGGCAGATATTTGGTGGTTTTGCGGAGGTAGAGTGCTATATAACTGGCTCCCCTCTAACTGGAATGGTCGGTGTGCTTTAGTAAAGCTTAATGCGCCAGTCCTAATTGTGGAAAGGCAGGAGGGGGACGAGGATGCCCTAGATCTACACCACACAGGGGGTTGGATGTGGAGAAGAAGAAGGAGTGTTGGACTCCTGGGGCCAGAAGGAAGGAACCCTGATGGGGTGTGGATTGATGCAATTGGCCAAGCCCGGAATATACCAGATGAATTTAAACTAGCTGATGAGCTTGCAGCTGGGTTTGAAAACTTTCCTATATTTAGTGCAATCTTTCCCATCACAGCAAATAAAAACGTAAATAGGATCAACCTAATTCACTATAATGTCCAGCGCCTTACAAATTTGACCAGGGACGTTGTTGAGACAGTACACCAACAACTGTCAGAAACTTCCCTTATGACGCTTCAGAATAGGATAGTGATTGATATGGTCCTGGCGGAAAAAGGCGGAGTGTGTGCCATGTTTGGAGATCTATGCTGCACTTCTATCTCTAATAACACATGGCCAGATGGGTCACTCACTAAGGGGCTGACAAAACTTAAGGCATTGGCGAAGGAATTAAAAGCCCAATCTGGAGTCTCTAACCCTGTTTTGTCCTGGCTACATGGAGTGTTTGGGAAATGGGGCACAATGTTGGGACAACTTTTCCTAGGATTGTTCATTTCTGTATCCATTTTTATCACTTGTGGCTGTTGTTGTATTCCATGCATTTGAACGCTGGTCACGAGGATCATTGAGAGAGCCTTTGCCAACCGCGATGAGCTGCCTCCAAAATATCAAGCTCTACAAGCTACGGAGCGGGACTATCTCACGTCACAGGAGGCGTCAAAAAATGCTGAGATCGATCCGGAGTCTGATGGAGAATGCAACAGGGAGGAGGGATTATAAAATAGATTGTAGAACAAATATTATAAAATAGATTGTAGCACAAATGTTAACTTTTATCTTAACTAATTACAAATGCTTAGAAGGGATAGCCAGTTATTTGCTTGGGGGAAAACGGGGAGGAAACTTGTAAAAGGGAAATGGGATCGGGGAAACGGATGGGGGGTATACGCTAAAGAGGGTTGGGGGGAGCCCTCGCCCACCAGCCGAAAAACCCCGTGAACAGAACCCGTATAGAGCTTGGCAATAATAGGCGAACTAATGTAACACAGTGGTAGCATAATCAGGGCAAGATTGTCCTCTAAAGTGGACAAAGGAGGGATTGTAAGGTAAAAACATCATGAGTTGGGACCGGAGAAGGAGTCACCCAGTACTAAGGAGTAACAGGATGCAGGTGTGACCTTGTACACTCAAGATAAGTGTGGCAATAACAAGATGATGTGCAGCAGACTAACAGAGAAGGGTAGCAACAGCTTATTCATTGGACAATGTAATGGTATGATAATTTACTAAGTGCGTGTCCTGAGGTATAAAAAAGCACCACTTGCTGATATCAGGAGAATGCGCCTTCTCCAACTAACACTGTTAGTTGCAAGTGTTACAATCCGGTAATAAAGAACCTTGATTTCGACTCAGTCTGGGGTCTGACTCACTCATTCTCGAACAAAGCAGACCTAACAGTTGGTGAGACTACCTTAACCCAACGTGATGGAGACCAGAGTCAGGTTACTGTCTGTAGCTGTAGTGGAGAGTTTGTTTGTTCAGTCGCAAGAAGATGGCATCCAGGATAGCAACCCCCACGGCTCGCATGCGGCACTGCTGGGTCTCAGAGATGGCAGCACCAAGATGTCAGCCCTTATGCTCAACATATGGTGCTGCTGGATTGAGGTGACTTGGACTTGCATTCTTTTGCTTAATGCCCTTTCTTCCCACAGTTGGTGCAGACAGAGTCTTTCACTGGGCAGCATTTCCTTGGGTGCTTGCCCAGGCTGTAGAAGTAGCACTTTGGGTGCTCATGGGGTACAGTGCCCGTGGTCAGGTCGCTGGCAGGATGTGGCATTAGGAGTGTTAGATGCACACAGAGTATAGCAGCTGAGGTGGGATCGCTGGTGGTGTGTGGCAGTGGTGGCATGTCCCAAGATGGTGATGTCCAGGCCAATCACGAGGCAGCTGTATGGTCAGCTGAGTAAGCTTCCATATTTCACGTCCAGCGTGCCATCCAATTTGACCAGCCTCTGCAAATTGAGCTCACCTTGCACCAACAATCTCTGACAGATGTAGTTGGACCTGATGCCTGCTACGTATACATACCTGATCAGGTCTTCCACGTTCTCCGTGATCGTTACAGTCTTGCAGTTGCAGCCCATCTGAGAATTTGTAGGGCCTGGGGATATTCAGTGCTCGATTCTCTGAGTTGCTGTTTTCAAGTGGGCAGGAGGTGTCTGCGTGGACCTCATTTACCTTCTTCAGGGCTTGGCCTTTCAAAATGTCCATCACCTCCCAGATGACGTGGCATCCCTGATCATTGAGAAAAATCAGGGGCCTGACCCAAGAGTGTAGTACCTGCAGATTGAACAAAAGATGGCAGGAAAATTTCAAAGCAATGCAGTTAGAGCTTGAAGTTGGTGGAGGTTCCTGGTGATTGAGGGTTGATTTCCAACTTCTCCGGCTTCGGGATCTGCTCCATGGTCAAAATTTATTGTGACTATAATTGATGCACCATCAATAACTCCAAAAGACTGGAAGTTTTGGAGTACCGACAGGCTTTTATTCACAACTGAATGGAGTCACGTCCATTCTGGTCGACTATCCTGAACTGGGGAGGGGGCTGTGGAGCAGTCGTCTTTATTCAGGACTCTGTGGGAGGAGCCACAGGTGCAGTCAGCCAATGGGCGTGCCCAGATCGATAAATCTATAGATAGTAGTTTTTCCACAAGTAACAATGATATCTGAGAAATCCATGAGCACACATTGGTGCAACTATGAAGATTTGATTTTGAGTTCTTACTGCATTTTGCAGTGCAGCTTTTAGTGGAATTTAAGGAAAGGTACCTAGATCATAGAGAAGAAGATCCTCCTCATCTTCATCCCAAATGAATGGCTCTTCCTTCTAAAACTTTGTCCTTACTTCTAGAGAGGGAACACCCTCACAGCATACACTGTCAACCCCAAATCTTTCACGTTTCATTCATCGAGATCATGATGAAAAAATGCCAACTCCTTTATTTCTTTGACCACATCTTGCATAAATAAAATTCCATCACAAGAACATCAATCTGGTGAACTTTCTCTGCACTGCCTCCTGTACAGCTATCTCCTTTTTTGAATATCGAGACTGAATGCTACACAGCATGTGCAGTCTCACCAGCCCCTGAGGAGTTGCGTCAAAATTTGTCTAACGGAGGTACATCTGGCAATTAGAGAAAAATTCAAACATTTCTCTTTGAAGAGAACCTACCTATTTGCAGAATGGGAGGTGATAATATTCTTACTAAATCGTTATTTATTTTATTACCTAGATATACTTCTTAATAACTGCAGAAACAAAAGTAAACAATGATTGCCATTTCCAACAAGAACCTGACAAATAATCTACTAAATATGTGCATAAGAGTTGTCTCAGAACCTCTTTCCACTCTTATATTTTCAATATCATTTCGTGCAGAAACGTTAAGCACATTAGTTTCTCTTAGCGATAAAGACCTTCAGAAATATCAGATGATGTTGCTCTCAATTCTCATTTTTCTCATTGTCAGGTTGTGAAGCTCTACTGGCTCTGATACAAGAATCTAAATAGAAAAGTGTTTTTGAGCCAACTGTAAAATGCTCATTTGCTAAATCCTTGGCTTTGAATGATTTAAAATTGCACCTGTGCCCAGTTCTCTCTTTTGCCTGGAACACACACAAAATGAAAGCGCATCACATCTGGAAATAGAAATGATATTATCTTACAAGAAAATCGTCTCCTTCTTGGCATTTAAATGCCTTGGGTGAAAATTTCATGGGTCACACCCTGAAAACAATGTCTGCCATAAAAAAAAAAGAAAAATGACATTTCTCCAAATTGTATTAATGAACCAGAAATATTCCAGGACACACACTGAGGATCCTTTCACTACGACTGATGTGGAAATCTCTGTGTGCAGCAACATCGTGACCTTACCAGCTTGCTGGTGGCTGATCAAGACAAGTTGAAAAGAGCTCCTGTCACATTTTTCACCAGAGATATATTTCCCTTGTTCTGGTCATTTTCAGAACTGCTACAAATTCAAATTGGTTCATTAAAATTTTGCTTCATTAAAAGTGTTATAAAAATTGAAATTCTTGAAAGTGCACATGAAACATCAAATGTAAATGCCAGTGTGTGGAAGAGTTATTGAATAAATAAAATTTTCGTGAGTAAGGCTTCTTTTGCTGATTTAGGTGGAAATTATTTCAAGCATCAGCTTTTAAAATGTGTAAAAAAAATGCTTCAACTCTAATTTTTTTCTGGGTTACCTCAGTAACTCTCAGTCACACTATCAGGATCAAGCTAACATCGCTAATCTAGATATGTAAAAGTAAGATGAGATATTGATGTAATATTTAAGCAGTATGGATATTACTTTATTCTTATGCTTACTGAGAGTTTCGATCTCAAAATGCTGCATGTGTCAGTTAGATATGTTAAAAGGTTAACCCACTTGCCTGTCAATTTATGGGCTAAATGCTCTCTTCCTCTATAATGAACACAAAGTGAGTTGGAGTTGAGACAGAACAGGTCCAGTCAAAATGAATCTTCAGGAAGTGAGCCCACAACCCAAAACTTCCTATAGTTTTGTATAAATTATATCTAATTCACCACTCAAAGTGCCAGTGAAATAAACACCTGTGCACCAGCACTCTGCTTCTGGACCTCAATACAATGCGCTGTTGACATATCAAAGGATAGGCTTTATAGATAACATTGAACAGTAGGGCAGAGCAGCACAAGAACAGGCCTTTGGCCCCCTGGTCTGTGCCAAACCTGGTGCCCAATTTAAATGAAAACTTTGCTGCTTGGTCGTGATACGAATCCTTCTGTTTTCTGCATATTAATGTGTCTATCTAGAGCCTCTTAAAAGCTAATACTTTAAAATCTGCTTCCACCACTATTTCTGGAATGCATTTCAGGCACCTACCATTCCCTGGGTGTAAAAAGCTTATTTTTCATAAAGAACATTAAAGCACACTACAGGAACATCAGCTGATCATGTTGTGCTAATCTACGGTATATACACTTTTTAAAAAAAAGTCTAAGTTCATATTTATTGTCAGAGTACATACCTGACATCACATACAACCCTGAAATTCATTTCCCTGTGGGCCTGGCAGAATTTCTATTGATCAGTGTCCAAAAAAACTGTGCTCAAGGAAAGGTGTTTCCCTCTTCTGTATATAGTACCAATCCTCCCCTCACTGTAAATACATGTCCTCTGGAATTTGTTACTGTCCCTCTGGGAAAAAAGGTACTTACGCCTCTCTGAAACTCACAGACCTCCATTAATTCACCTCTCATCTTTCTTTTCTTAAAGAGAAAAGCCCAAGCTCTGTTATCCTTGCTTCATAAGACAAGTTCTCCAATCCAGACAACATTCTGGAAAATCTCATCTGTACACTGTCCAATGTTTCCGTGCCTTTACTTCAATGAGATGACCAGAATCTAACACAATATTCCAAGTGTGGTAAATCCTGGGTTTTGTTTCACCATCTGCAGTCTATTGTGTGTCTTCAACTAACATAGTCCTGTTAATGCACACAAAACATATGCAGTGCAGATTGGGATAGAAATTAAGAACTCATTATTTAACTGTTTAATTTTATCAAGCCTTGGAATGCATGCTTACAAGGAAATAATATTCAGAGTCACTTTTACTATATTGGTGAGGCAGAATGCATAAAGCATCAACAGTTTGGTAAATTAAAATAATTAAAGATACAGGGCAAGTGTATGGACTGGCTGGATCATGGTTTGGTATGGCCACACCAAGACCCTTGAGCAGAAAGCCTGCAAGAGGTAGTGGGCACAGCCCAGGATATCACAGACAAAACCCTCCCCACTATTGAGTAAATCTACAGGAAATGCTGCCATTGGAGAGTAGCAGCAATCATGAAGGATCCAAACCACCCAGCACACGCTCTGTTCTCGCTGCTGCCATCAGGAAAAAAGTATAGGTGCCACAAGATTCACACCACCAGGTTCAGGAACAGCTGCTACCCCTCCACCATCAGGCGCCTCAACATCAAACTCAATCAGGGACTCATTCAAGGACTCTTTCTTGTGCACTTTATTGATTTTCTTTTGTTCTCTCTGTATTGCATAGTCTGTGCACAAACTCCATCAGTACTGGGGCAGCACTGTGTTCTTAGCCCCGCCCCCCCCCCCACCCTGCTCTACTCACTTTACACCTATGACTGTGTAGCTCAGTATGACAATAACACCATTTTGCCGACAATACCATGGGCTGTATAAAGGAAGGAGATGAGTCAGAATACGGGAGGGAAATTGAAAACATGGCTGAATGGTACACCAACAACAACCTTGCACTCAATGTCACCATAACTAAGGAGCTGATTGTTGACTTCAGGAGAAGAAAGCCAGAGGTGGACAATCCAGTGATCACTGGGAGATTAGAAGTGGAGAGGGTGAACAAATTTAGGATTTTGGGAGTCACTATCTCAGAGGAACTTTCCTGGACCCAACATACTAATTGCATCATGAAGAAAGCACGTCCTCTTCAAAAAATAACATAATTTACGTAATAAATATCATTCCTTTTTAAAAATATGGAACCCATATTTACAACAAGTTGGTTTGAAAATTTAAACTCTCAATGGCTCATCCGAATGGTTCCATCGGGATTGATTAGAATTTATACGTTCATTGATAATCTGTTTTCTTCTTTATTTATTCTCAGGGGCATTGGGGGTCATGGTGGTGGAGAGGGAGGGAGGGATTATTTATATACCACATGTATTTTTATATGCATAATTCATTATTAATTAAATGTATTGTGGTTCTAAAATTTTAAATTAAATATTCAAAATAAATAGAAAGCACATTAGCGTCTCTACTTCGTCAGGAATTTGCGGGAGGTTTGGTATGACACTGGAAACCCTGGCAAATTTCTACAGATGTGTGGTGGAAAGTGTGCTGACCAGCTGCATCATGGTCTGGTATGGGAACACCAATATCCTTGAGCATAAAGCCCTCCAAAATGGTAGTGGACACAGCTCAGACATTACAGGTAAAATCCTCCCCACTACTGAGAACATCTACAGGGAACGCTGCCGTCAGAGGGCAGCAGCATTCATCAGAGACCCTCACCACCCAGTGCACGCTCTATTCTGGCTGCTGCCATCAGGAAAGAGGCGTAGGAACCATAAGTCTCGCTTGTGGATGTTAACACAATCTGACACAAAATATGCCCTTGTGGTTAATCATCCTGTACTTTGAACATAAAATACTTCATGGAATTTGTTTTTAAATACTTGAGGTTTTTTTAACATATTCCGTTAAATGTGAGATTCAAAATATTTGTTCTTGCATGAAATGACAGCATATGTTTATTGTCAACAGATTATTTAGCAATTTCATCAATTAAAGAAATATAAAATGGTTAATATGCAATTGGTTATTAATCAGAAGTGATTGTTTATTTCTGTTCTGCTAAATTGTTCAAAATACTTAAATCTGAAGAGATAACTGAATAGGTAAACATTCAGTTTACTACTGGAATGTTGTGGCTGGAACAGTCTCATTCACAGACTGCTGAATCATGGTTTAAGTGGAACAAAACAAGTTTGGGTTTAGTTTCATTTAAGCAACTGTGGACATTTCCACGTTAACAGTATAATTATGCACCTGGCTGCTTTCATTTCAATTGGTATATTTGGCAATTTCAAAATTCAATTTGGAAGTTGAGATAAAATTCCAACTTATTCATGAAATTTTAATGAATTATACCCACATTCCAGCAACTGCTTTAATTTTAATTTAATTGGCAATTTAGGCAGACAGCACAGTAGCAGGCCCTCCCAGCCCATGAGCCCACGCTACCGAAATACACCCATCCGTGTGACCGATTAACCTACCAACCCCGAATATCTTTGGTGGGAGGAAACCAGAGCACCCAGAGAAAACATATGTAAACACAGGGTGAATGTACAAACTCTTTACAACAAGGGCCGATCCAAAACCAGGATGCTGGCACTGTAATATGGTTGTGTTAACCATGCTGCTCGTTTGAATGCTTACCATCAGCTGTGATTAATTCACATCAGCAGGAAAATTGTTGTTATAAGCTGTATGTTTCCTCCATTATATTGGCCGATTACATATATTTATGAAAAATTGGCCACTTATTATTCGAGAAATGCTTGTCAGCTTCACCTGAGAACAGAATCTCCTCCACAATCTCCATCTGTGCCAGAGCACCACAGGGTTGCATTCATAGCCCTCTGGTCTACTCACTATACACCTACGGCTGTGTGGTTTGGTACAACAATAACACTATCTACAAATTAGATACCATGGTAGTGAGTTGTAAAAATAAAGCTGGTGAGTCAGCGTTCGGGAAGGAGATTGAAAACCTGGCTGAATGGTGCACCAACAACAAACTTACACTCAATGACACCAAAACTAAGCAGCTAATTTCCGACTTCAGGAAGGGAAAGCCAGAGATCATTGGGGGATTAGAGGGGAAGAGAGTGAGCAAATTTGTTCGTGGGAGTCATTATCTTAGAGGATTTTTCCTGGACCCAACGCACTAATGGAATCGTGAAGAAAGCACGTCAGCGTCTCTACTTCCTCAGGGGTTTGTGGAGGTTTGGTATGACACTGGGAACCCTGACAAATTTCTACAGATGTGTGGTGGAGGAGACACCAATACCCCTAAGCGTAAAGGCCTCCAAACATTAGTGGACACAGCCCAGGACATCACAGGCAAAACCCTCTCCACTATTGAGAATATCTACACGGAACGCTGGCGTCAAGAGTAGCAGCAATCATTAAGGATCCACACCACCCAGCACATGCTCTGTTCTCACTGCTGCTATCAGGAAAGGGGGATACTGTAGGTTCCACAAGACTCGAATCATCAGGTTCAGGAACAGATGTGACCCCTCCACCATCAGACTCCTCAATAACAAATGCAATCATGGATTCATTTAAGGACGTGCACTTTATTGATTTTTTAAATTATCTCCGTATTACATTTATTAACTGTTTTCAGTTCTTTATTTGTTTAAAGGTATACGCTGTGTACAGTTTTATTTTGCACATCCAGTAAGTGGTGGATTCCGCCTCGACCACTGAAAAATAATATCAGGGTTGCATGTGATGTCATGTTGGCACTCTGACAATAAATCTGTAATCTGAATCTGATTTCAATCCCTTCTTGTCTTTCTGGTTTCTGTCCTCCATGTGTTCTCCATGCTTATGAAAAAAAAGTACCTCAGCCGTTCTGTGCTACTATCTATTGTACTCTTGTTGAATTGTCTGAACTCCCCAACATGTTAAATATCACTTTTACAATTCTACACCATAAACTTAAATTCAGCAATTTCTTTGAAGTTTATATTACCTGGGTCAGCCTCCCATTCTTCATTCCTTTGTCTCTGACCTTTTTATTGCAAATCCTATCCATCATCCTGCCCTTGATAACCTGCAATCAACTGCCTGGATCCTACTTTCTGGAATTCTCAAGCCAAGTCAAGTCACCTTTATTTATTGTTCATACATGCTAGCTCGGTAAAAAACAAGATCGTGTTTTGGCAGGACCATGAAGGATATTTACATAAATATAAGTTAGAATAGAAGCTAAACACGTTAAAATGTTTAAATATTAAGAAATATACAGTAAAAGTCCATGGTACACTATCCACATATGTTCTGGGAATTCAGGACCCTAATGGCTTGGGAAAAAAAATACTGTTGCCCAGTTGCCCATTCTGGATGTAAGGCCCAGAATGCTACAGTACCTCCTACAAGATGGCAGAAGGGAGAACAGTTTACATGAGGGGTGTGTGGAGTCATTCACAATATTTATTGCCTTTCGCTTGCATCGAGAGTTGTAGATGTCCTTCATGGTAGGAAGAGAGCCCCCAGTGATCTTTTTCGCAGACTTCACTATCCTCTGCAGGGTCTTGCAATCCAAGAAGGTACAGCTTCCAAACCATGTGGTTATGCAGTTGCACAGCGTGCTCGCAATACATCCTCTGTAGAACGCAGTAAGGGTGGAGGGAGAGAGATGAACTTTCCTCAGCCTTCGCAGGAAGTCGAGGTGGTGCTGGACTTTCTTGGCTATGGAGATGGTGTTGAGGACCAGGTTAGATTCTCCATCAAGTGAACTCCAAGGGGGAGTCACGTGATGGAGTAGTGGCCGAACGGTGAACTCCAGCCCTCTCCAGAAAAGTCGGCAAAAACAAAGGAAAACACAAAGGCACAGAAATAAAAGTTACAGAAAAGTGAGTATAAAGGTGGAAAGAAGATGGCGACAAAAAAAGAAAAATCGAAAGCAACGGTAAGAAGAGAGGAAGAGAAGACAAAGGAGGAAAAAGGTGAAGGCCTTACCTGTCCGAAGAGGCCCGCTGCGGAGAGAGAAACCTGCTCCCTCAGGTCGGTAAATAATGGACTACAAAAATGGCTCGCAGAGCCGAGTAAAAGTGCGCAACCGCGCATGCGCGATACTTCGTGCATGCGCGATGCGAATGAAAAAAAACACACCGACGGGAGGAGGGACCAGCTGGGGAGTCGATCTCCACAGCCGGCAACGACAGCTGCAGAACACCTGCAGCAAGAAGAGACCACAGAAGACAATAGAAACAAGAAAGAAGAGGAGGAAAGGGCACCAAAGAAACAACAGATGGTCAACCCAGAGGAAGAAGAAGAGGAAGAGGAAGAGTACAGTGAAATAGAAGAAGAAAAGAAAGGCAAGGTAAAGGATATACTTGCTCTTATTAAAGGATACATGGAGTCATTTAAAGAATGGCAAACACAGGAATTTAAGGATTTAAGAAAAAGAATAAACAACACAGAAGAGAAAATAAATAAAATGGAGATGACCTTAACAGAAATGGGAAAGAAAATGGACAAGATGGAAGAGCAGGCAGTAGCAGCAGAAATGGAGGTAGAAGACTTAAAAAAGAAATTGAAGAAATCTAATAAAAAAACTAAAGAGACTAGCTCAAAAAATAGATACAATGGAAAACCATAACAGAAGAAATAACATAAAGATAGTGGACCTTAAGGAAGATGAAGAAGGCAAGAATATGAGGGAGTTTATAAAAGAGTGGATCCCAAAGACCCTAGGATGTCCAGAACTACAGCAAGAAATGGAAATAGAAAGGGCACATAGAGTATTGGCCTCTAAACCACAACCACAACAAAAACCAAGATCTATTGTAGTAAAATTCCTAAGATATACTACAAGAGAAAAGGTACTGGAGAAGACAATGGAAAAAGTAAGAGAGGGCAACAAACCACTGGAGTATAAAGGGCAAAAAATCTTCATTTATCCAGATATAAGTTTTGAACTCCTAAAGAAGAGAAAAGAGTTCAATACAGCAAAGGCGATTTTATGGAAGAAAGGGTATAAATTTATACTAAAGCATCCAGCGGTATTGAAAATATTTATTCCAGGACAACAAAACAGACTATTCTCGGATCCAGAAGAAGCACGAAAATTTGCAGAACAATTACAAAAATAGACTGAGGGAGGAAGAGGGGTAATGAGAGTTCTGAGGGAGGAAGACGGGTAATGAGAGTTAAAATGATCACGATTGATATGTATGTGGGTAAAGACAAAAATAGACTGAGGGATGAAGACGGGTAATGAGAGTAAAAATGATCACGATTGATATGTATGCGGGTAAAGAGGTATAAGAGTGAATAGAGACAATGAGCATACATGAATATATCTGTACTTAGAGGAAAATATAGATAGTATAGACAAGAATTAATAAGGGAAGGTAATGGAATAGAGAGAATAAGGAGGGAATTAAAAGAGTGACCTTTGTGACATATGAAAAGTGAAATCTTTTCTGGGGGAGGCGGGGTGGGGGGAAATAGCGGTCACTGCAAAATCAGTTGACGCTTGCGAGTGGATTCGCAAATCCAAATGGAGAGGGGAGATGTGGTTGTCCGACAAGGGATAAAGGACAACTCAGGAGGTGAAGGGGAGATTGGGGATAAATAAGATAGAAATAGGAGAATAAGGAAAATGTTGTATGTTGTAGGAATGTTGTCTTATAAAGAGTTGAAAATAAGAAAACAGAAATGGAAAAGGAGGAAAGGTAATGATGGAAAAACGGAAAGAGAAGATAAACAAAATATAAAAGGGCTACGCTGAACTATATGTCTTTAAATATTAATGGAATACATAACCAAATTAAAAGGAAGAAACTACTAAATTTAAATGAATAAATGTATTCCATTAGAAAAAATAACAGATAGGTTAAGAAATAATATTGAAATATTCGAACAAGTATAGGAGCCTTACATTAAATACAATAGCGAAAACCTACCGGGGACAAACAGTACCTAAGTTGATGGAAGGAGAAGGAAAGAAAAGAATGGACTCAGTAGAATTTCTGGTGTAATTGTGTTGAATGACAACATTGTCTGACCTGCTTAATGCAACCTAGATTGTATACCTAAAATGGATGAGAGGGGGCGGTGGGGGGGTGGTTTGGGAGGAAAGGGGGGGGGGGAGAAAAAGTCACTGTATATGTGTGAAAAAGAAATAGTGTATATCATGGCTAATGTGATTTATGGTGTGAAAAATAAAAAATTTAAAAAAAAAAATTAAAAAAAAAGTGAACTCCAAGGAACTTGATACTCATGATGACCGGTCATTGGTCAAGCCATCAATGGTCAGCAGAGTGTGATCCCTGGGCCCTCCTGAAGTTGACAACCATCTATGTTTAATTAATGTTCAGATACGGGTTGTTGGCTCTGCACCAGTCCATTAGCGATTGCACCTCATCTCTGTACGCTGACTCTTCATTCTTACTAATAAGGCCATCGTGGTCGTGTTGGCAGAGGGAGGTGTTTCGACCCAGCAGTTTCAACTTCCTTATCAGGTCCTAAGGTATGATCATGTTGATTGGATTCTAGACCTAAGTTTCCTCACCATCACTTCTTTGTCCCCCAGTTATACCATAATAACCAAAAACCTCTGGCATGGCTTATATTGAGCCTTGGAGCTCTCTTTAGGCTAACATGGACTAACTTTTGATAAAACCGTAGTGCATTACAGCACAGAAACTGCCTTGTTCCATGACTAGCACCCAGTCTATATCTTCCATACCCCACCCATCCATGTACCCATCCAAATGACTATTATTCTGCCTTGTTCCATGACTAGCACCCAGTCTATATCTTCCATACCCCACCCATTCATGTACCCATCCAAATTTTTCTTAAATGCGAAAATTAAGCCTGCATTCACCACTTCAGCTGACAGTTCACTCCACAATTCCACTGCTCTCTGTGTGAAGAAGTTCCCCCTAATGTTCCCATTGAGCTTTTTCCCTTTCATCCTCAACCCATAATCTCTGGTTTTATCTCACCTTACAGTGGAAAAAGACGACTTGCATTTACTCTAGCCATTCCTCTCATAATTTTTCATACCTCTATCAATTACCTCTCATTCTTCTACACTCCATGGAATAAAGTCCTAACCTGTTTAACCTTTCCCTGTGACTTAATTCCTGAAGTCCTGGCAACATCCTAGTAAATAATCTCTGTACACTTTCAATTTTATTGATATCTTTTCTGTAGTTAATGGCCAAAATTGCACATGATATTCCCAATTTGGCTTCATCAATGTTATATACAACTTTACCTTAACATCCTAACAGCTATACTCAATATTTTGATTTATGAAGGCCAATATGCCGTCAGCTCTCTTTACAACCCTATATACCTCTGATGCCACTTTCAGTGAATCATGCATCTGTATTCCCAGATCCCTCTGATCTACTGCAATTCTCAGTGCTCTCTCTATTACCATGTATGTCCTACCTTGATTTGCCATTCCAAAATTCAACACCTCACACTTGTCTACATTAAATTCCATCTGCCATTTTGCAGCCATTTTTCTAGCTGATCCAGATCCCTCTGCAAACTTTGAAAAACTTCTTCTCTGTCCATTATACTTTCAATCTTTGTCTCATTTTCAAACTTACTGTTTCAATTTAACACATTATCATCCAGATCAATGATTACAGATGACATACAACAATGGATCCAGCAGTGATCCCTAAGGCACATCACTCAACACAGGCCTCCAGTCAGAGAGTCAATCACCCACCACCTTTCTTTGGGTTCTCCCATAAAGCCAATGTCAAATCCAGTTTACTACCTCACCATGAATAACAAACAACTGAACCTTCTTGACCATATAGGACCTTGTTAAAGGCCTTACTAATGTCCATGTAGACAATAATCAACAGCCTTTCCTTCATCAACGTTCCTCATAATCTCCACAAAAGTCTCTATAAGGTTTGTTAAACATGACCTACCAAGCATAAAGCCATGTTGACTCTCACTAATCAGTTCCTGATTATCCAAAAAATTATTTGTCTGATCTCTTAGAACAGTTTCCAATAAGATACCTACCACTGATATCAGGCTCAACAACCTATATTCTCCTGCGTTATTTTTGGAGCCTTATTGAGACAATGAGCTACCCTCTAATCTTTTGGCACCTCACCTATGTCAAAGGACATTTTACATGACTGCCAGGCACCTGGAAATTCAGCACAAGCCTCCATCAAAGTCCAAAGGAATACCTTGACAGGCCCTTGGGATTGAATTCACCCTTATTTGCTTTAATAAACAAAATCAGAATCAGATTTTATTGTTATGAAAATGTTTTGTGGCTGCATCACAAGTGTAAATATTGCTATAAATTACATAAAAAAACTACAATGGTGCAAAGGAAGAGAAAATGAATGAGTGTCTGTGGAAAGTTGGCTAATCAGAAATCGGACTGCAGAGGGGAAGAAGCTGTTTTTTATGTGACTGGGCATTCATCTTCAGGCTTCAGTACCTCCTTCCTGATGGTAGCAGTGTGAAGAGTGCATGGCCTGGATGGCAAGGGTCCTCAAGGATAGAGGCAGCTTTCTTAAGACACCGCCTCTTCTAGATATAAGGCAGCATGCATCTCCTCCTCTCTAGTCTATATTAATTCCATGATCTCTCTGCTTGTTTTCCTCATATCCCCAGACCCTGAGCCAGTTAAGTAAACCAGTTAATTCAGATGCAAAAACATCTCCCCCATTTCTTTTGGCTCCATACATAGACAGCCACTCTGATCTTCAAGAAGATAAGTTTTATCAAAAGGGGAGGAATGCAGAGGAACAGAGGAATCTTGGAGTTCAAGAGTTCCTTGAAGGTGGATTCCCATGTAGACAGGGTGGTTAAGAAGGCATAGGGTATGCTGGCCTTCATAAATTATATGGGAGTATGGGAGTTGGGAAGTGATGCTGTGACTGTCTAAGGCATTGGTGAGGCCAGCTTTGGAGTACTGTGCTCATTTATGGTATCCATATTATAGGAAGGATATAGATAAGGTGGAAAGGATCCAGAGAAGATTTACAAAGATGTTACCTGGCTTACAACATTTAGAGTACAGAGAAAGATTAAGGGAACTGGGACTTTATTCATTGGAATGTAGATGGTTGAGAGGGGATTTTATAGAGGTATTTAAAATTATGAAGAGAATAGATAGACCAGTCGTGAGTAGACTCTTTCTCCTGAGGGCAGGGGAGGCTGGAACAAGAGGGCATAAGTTAAGGATAAGGGGGAAGAACTTTAGGAGAAATGTTAGAGGATGCTTCTTCATTCAGAGAATGGTGACAAAATGGGATGATCTTCCAGAGGAGATAGTCGCAGCAGGGTCCTATCTGTCACGTAAGAGAAGGTTGAATGTGTACATGGATATGAGGGGGTTGGAGGGTTATGGGCGGAGAGTGAGAGGGGGGAACTAGTGGAGTTGTTCAAGTAAACCGACGCAGACTCGAAGATCCGATATGGCTCGTTTCTGTGCTGTAGACTGCTATATGGTTATATTGATCTTGGTATACCTGTAGAAATCTTCAGTATTTACCTTCACCTTGAAGCCAGAGGAATCTCATATCTTCTTTTAGCCATCCTGATTTCCCTCTTCATTTTTTATACTCCTCAAGTACCTCAGTTATTCCTTGTTGCCTCTACCTGCTACACACATTTCTCCAAGGTTCCTTCTGTCTCTTTCCAGGACCTTATCACATGCCAATGGCTCCTATATGGACCATAACAGCTTGCTGTTTTCTCTCCCTGTTGAGAATATAGTGAACTCAATCTGAGGTATCACAGACCCTGCCATCTTTAATGCAACATACCATCCTTGATTCTTGATCTCTTCCACAGAAATTCTTAGCTGTTTTCCTCTCCATCGAATTTCCTGCTATTCGCTTCTTCTCCTTACTCCCTTTTGTAGCCACAAGACCAGATTCTGTGCCAGAGACCTGACTGCTGTGGTTTGTCCCTACTTGGTTGTCCCCCTCAACAGTATTTAATACATTACTGATGGGAATGGCCATAGAGGTGCCCTTTCCCTCTCCTGACTGTTTCCCAGTTAACTTCTGCCTGCCTCAATGTGTGATTGTATTCCTGTAACTCCTATCTATCAGACCTTCAGCCTCCTGAATGGTCCTGATTTCATCCAACTCCAACTCCAATTCCCATGCACAGTTTGTAAGGAGCTGCAGTTATACAGAATTCTTACAGATGAAGTCACCAGACAGAGGAATCTGGAAATACAGATACATAATTCCCTGAAAGTGGTTACACAGGTAGATATGGCTATAAAGAGAGCTTTTGGCATATTTGCTTTCATAAATCAAAGTATTGAGTATAAGAGTTGGGATGCTATGGTAAAGTTGAATAAGACATTGGTGAGACAAACTTTGAAATATTATGTGTAGTTTTGGTCACCTAACTACAGGAAAGATATCAATAAGAAAGAAAAAATGCAGAGAAGATTTACTAGGATTTGCCAGAACTTCAGGAACTGAGTTACAGGAAAGGGTTAAACAGGTTAGGTCTTTATTCCCGGGAACATAGAAGAATGACGGGTGATTTGACAGAGGTATTTAAAATTATGGGGGGTATAGTCAAAGAAGGCTTTTTCCACTGTGATTAAGTGAGATACATGGGTTAAGGGTGAAAGGAGAAAAGTTTTGGAGGAATATTCGTGGGAACTTCTTCACACAGAGTGTGGTGGGAATGTAGAATGAGCTGCCAGCTGAAGTGGTGAATGCAGGCTTAATTTCAACTTTTACGAAGAATTTGAACATGTACATGGATGGGAGAGGTATGGAGAGCTATGGACTGGTGCAGGTCAGTGGGACTTGGCAGAAAAATAGTTCAGCACAGACTAGAGGGGCCAAAGGGGACCTATTTCTGAGCTGCTATGTTCTATGATTCTATGGTTCCCTGACTACCCACATTCTGCACGAGGAGCATGTCCCTGCCCTGGCTGCCATTCCCGCTGTCTATGAAATCAAAAATTAGGAAAACCTGACCTTTCTTTCACATAAGTGTTGTAAATGCAAGTTATTGCTGACATTTTGATATGTATGACTCACCAGCTTTGAATCCTAAATCAAAGTATTTTAAAGAACATTCATTTTTAGCAGCGTCTTTCAAAACTCCTGTATCGTTAAATTATTTGTGATTTACAGATATTGAAAGGGAAATGAATAGTTCTAACTGTAAAATGCATCAGTATCACAGACATTTAAAAATATGATTTTATAATTTCACTGCTTGCAATGAGCAGTCATCCTTGCCACATACCAATGCATCTTAACATTTCTGTTTGACTTGGTTAAACAGATAAAAGAAATGAGGTGAGAGCAGCAATAGGTCAGATACGTGATAGAGTGGGAATTTATAGTCACGGATTAATACAGTGTTGAACTTCAGCCCAACTTACCCATGACTATCAACATATCCCATTAACGCTAGTCCCATCTACCTGTCTTTGGCCATGTCACCCTAAACCCATTCTTTCCATGTATCTATCCATTTTTGTTTCTTAAACATTGCAATAGTACCTGCCCAACCAGTTCCTCCTGCAGTGTATTCTTTACACTCGACACCCTCTGAGTAAAAGAGTTACCCCCTCAGCCTCTGTTAATTCTCTCCCCCTTGCACAACCCCCACCCAACTTAAATTCCCTACTCTGGGCCAAAAACTCTCTATGTTCACCCAAATCATTCGCCTCATGTCTTGTTCACTTCTATGAGATCGTCCTTCATCCTCCTCCACCCCAAGCTTCCCTAAAGCTCCGGTCCCCAAGTCCAGGCAACATCCTTATAAATCCTCTCTGCACACTCTCCAGCTTAACAGCATCTACTCTGTAGCATGGAATCCAAAACTGAATGCAATACTCATTATGGGACCTCACCCACACCTTATATAATGGCAACATAACCTCCAAACCTGTATTCTCAATACTCTGACAAATAAAGACCATTGGGCAAAAGCCTTTTTGACCATTCCATCTCCCTGTGGCACAATTTTAAAGATACTGTGTTATTGTACTCCTTGATCTCTCTGTTCAATGTAACGTATTAGATCCCAACAATTCACCATGTCAGTCTACTCATGTTAGACCTCCCAGAATCCAACACCTCACACTTCTCTCCATTAAATTCCATCATCTTCTTCTCTGCCCACCTGCCCATCCGATCAAGATCCAGCTGTGAAAAAAACACACAAATGCTAGAGAAACTCAGCAGGTCAAACAGTGCCTTTATGTAGCAAAGGTAAAGATACATCACCAACATTTTGGGCTGGAGCCCTTCATCAAGGTGTGGGGGAACATGAGAGAGGTCCAAATAAAAGGGGCAAGGGGAGAGGGTGGGAGATGATAGGTGGGGGGGGGGGGGGGGGACATCACAAGAAGGGGGGAGGAGTCTATGCTTGGTGGAGAGAGAAAGGAAGTAGGAACTGGAAGATCCAACGTAATCTTTGGCCACTGTCTTCACCAACTATTTTGAATAATGTTACAAACTAACTCTCAGTAGCTAATAAAGCAAAGGATATTTGAGCAATCAATAAAGTGATATTGTCAGGGAAGCCTTTGTGTTAAAGAATGATGGAGTACCCTTTGTACCTGAGCAAGTCTTTTGAAACCATTCAAATAGTCTCACTTTCAATCCTTTTCATTGCAGTGAAATCTTTTCTCTCTTTTGAAAGTTTCCATTGAACTTTGGGCAATTTAAATATTTTTGCATTACTGTAACTGGGGAAATTTATACTCTTCCTATTTATTACCCTTATTTCTCTTAAGGTGGATTATATTAATTTAACTTATTGCTTATTGTTTGTTAATTTGTTGTACTTACCCATATAGCTGCATCAAGTAAACATTTTATTGCATCAGTATATTGTACTTATATTTATGTTAATAAATTTCATCTCACCACAATATATTCCAGATCTTAGCAGCTAAGTAGGTTGAAAATTTGTCATCTCCCCTTGGCTCTTTGGACATTTACTTTCATAGGAAATATTAAAGGGATTTATCTATATGGGAAAATATTTTGTAAATCATTCTTTATGTTTATTAACAAATTTTCATTGTTGTATTACAATATAGAACCTGATAACATAGTGAACAAAAAAATCCCTCAAAATAATCAGAATTCAATTGGTGATTTTTATGAATAATGTCTAAAATAATGTATTGGAAACCTGATTTTGAACTGCTTTCACGACCTCTGATATTTTGTTTTGCATTCAGGTTTTTATTCACTCTTTCTTTTTAATTAAGACATTTAGCACAGGAACTGCCTCTTCAGCCCTTGGGCCCGAACTGCCCAATTACACCCAACAGACCTACTCTCCCATTATGTTTTGAAGAGCACCCACAAAAGAAGCCAACACAGACATGGAGAGAACATACAAACTCCTTGCAAAAAGCACCAGATTTGAACCATAATGCGGCACCGTAACTGTGTTGCACTAACCGCTATGATGACCGTGCCACCTTCTACTTTACTCTCTTCTGATTCTTTTTTTCTGGCATCTTCTTCATTCCTAGTCTTCTTGCTTGCAATCCCCAGTTTAATTTTCTCAGTATAATGAAGTGGCATGAACTCTTTAATTGGCAATGGAACAAGGCCACTTTTATGAACCACTGACCTGGCATGAAACCCTTCCTGTTAGAAATTTAGTCCCACCTCCGCAAGTGCAGTACACAAAAATGCTAGACGAATGCAGCAGGTCACAACAGCATCCATAGGAAGTAAGAAAGCAATCAATGTTTCAGGCTTGATGAGGCCTTTGTCAGGAATTTGGCAAAACAGGTAAGATGCCTAAATAAAAAAGATGGGGAGAAGAGGAGAGAAGAAGCAAAGACTTAGCAGGTAAAGTTGGAAGGGCAGAAGAGAAATATTGATGTTCTCTGGATGGAATCCGATGAGATGGAATGCAAGAAGTCCCTCCAATTTGCAAATGGTGTTGATTTCTTAATACACCGGCAGTCATGTCAGTGTGGCAATGGTGTATTGAATTAAAATGGTTGTCAACAGTAGGTTCTTGCTGCAGTTTGACCGATAAAAGCCATAATTCCACTTGCTAGATGGGTCATTATTATCGAATGAATCTGAATTTATTAAATGTTTATTTAGTATTTGCAACCTCCTTTTAGACAGCACCGGATTTGAACCTGGGTCACTGCTGCTGTAATAACACTGTACTAACTGCAACATTAGCCATTTCCTTTGTGGATAGAGTATGATTTTGCCAAATTCGCATTTGTAATTGCATATTGTTGCTGCCAAGGTATAATCAAATCTTCCTGTTTTACCCAATGAATCAAGACACGTCAAAGTGTGACTGTGATGGACAAGTCTCATTGCCCTGCCTGGAAGCATTTGGTTTCTTTTCCTCCCCACCCTACTGCAGGTATATTTCTTATTCTCACCTGCTCTCCTTGCTCTCTGCAAATCAAAAATGCATTGTCTTTCACCGTTCTTTGTTCTGATGAGTGTGAATTATTTCTCTGTGCACAGATGCTGCCTTACCTGCTGAGTATTTACAGATTGATCTGTTTTTGTGTCAGTTCAAGGACTAAAAACATAAGGAATTCTGAGCATCATACCTTAGGAAGCACTCACTGGACTTGTAAGCATCACTGTATAAATCTGCTAGAATGATACTTCAAGTGATGAATGCAAACCAAACCAGACTGACTTGGACATTCTCTAAGTACCCAATTGATTGTTTAGTGGAGTATTATTTTTAGAGTGTAACAAATAGCAATTTTTTTTATTAAAATTAATGCAAATAAACCAGTAAGAAGGTATTTACCAAGTACTAGCTTACGATTGGAAAGGGCAAGTTACTTTCTGATATAATCATTGATTTAAAAATGATTCATGGTTTTGCAAAAGTATTAATGAGCATAATCAGATCAATAAGATGATTAAAACAGAAGAATTTGGATTTATCATAAAATCTAAGTGCTATTTACAATGCATAAACTAAATAAAAACATCCAATTTTGAACTAATTTGCCAAAAGCTGAACTCAGCACTGCTTAAACTGGCTGACTAATCAATTGCTCACCACAGTAACAACCAATAACAACCACCCAGGAAACTTTTGTTATTTTCCTCAAACAATTTAGCATAAAGCAAAGATTATGCGGACCTGATATGATATCAAAGACTGACGGTGCATGTTTTCAAACTCATTTCCTTCCATTTTAACAAATGAGTTGACTTTGCATTCACATATCTAAGTTGGTTTTCTTTAACTGCAGCTTGCAAGTGGCAATGCAAAGAGGTGAAATCCTATGTTTACCAATTACAGGTGCTGATATACAGGCTTGGGAGACAACATTGAAGGCAGCATGCTCTCTGAAAGTAATTTGTTTATCTTGTACAGCTACCAGGAATGGAACAGCTCGAAATGGTTATTATTTTAAACACATGACTTTGTATTGAAATATTTTAATTTAAAATATTTACATGAATAATGGGCAAAATCAACTTGCATTGAATGAGCTGAGAGGATGAAGGTGGTTTTGAATGAAACAATAATTTACCTTAGTTTTGAATGTGACTTTTCTTTTAATCTACCAAAGAAATGTCTCAAAAAACAAACCATAACTAGCTATCAAAATGTTTGCTGAAGTTCAACCCCATGAGTTGTTCTCAAAGCAGACACACCCATGTCAATGTAGTCCAAATGATTTAATTCCTGTACAAGCAAGTATTGACTTGAGCCAGTCTCAAATAGTGTGGGAAAAATATAAATCCTAATTGAACATTGTAAATTCACCTCTCCATTTGTCAATTTCAGCTTGCAATTAAAGGTGTAACAAAATAAAAAATAATTTAGCATGTATTCTCGCATTGCTGAATCCATTTCTCAATAATGCTTACAGCATTTTATGTCTTATTTTCATATGATGTAAATGTTTCTAACGTGATTAGATGTATTTACTCTTCCAGATGAGATATAGTCTTACATATGTTTTTTGATTTACGGTAGGAACAAAAAACTACAAAATATATGTAACCCTCAGGATAAGCAGCTCAGATGGGTATTTTTAAAATTAGAGTAGGATAGGTGTTTTTTTTTTAAATTCAATATTTTTGATTTCTTTTTTCATTTTCACATATTGTAGTGGAGGAGAATTGAGTTTACACTGTGCACACATACATATGTGATATTGTATTTTTAGTTTCATTCCCTTTTCTTCATTGTATTGTATAAAATCAATTTAAAAAAAATTCCTTTCCCAAAAAATGTACATTTCACCAAGTTTATGCCCTGCCTATATTTCTGATGGTGATGGTCTATTAGGCATTGAGATTTTGGGGAGACGCAAAGGATATTCTGCTCACTGCTCATGCATAGGTCTTTCCAAAATAAGTGTATGTAAAAGAGACATTTGTGATAAACCCTGGAAAGCGAAAGAACCCTCCAAATTCTGAAACTGATGAATTGGAGACATGTGAGAGTGTTTTCACAAATGGAATGATAAAAGGATTCCATGTAATTTCAAAAACAGGAGGAGACCATCATCACAGTATATCTGAGGGAAACAATAAGGGTTTGCATATAAAAAACATCGAAGTCTGGCAGTTGCAAGCTGAGAATAAAATGCCTTTGAGGAGAAACACAGAATACTGAAGCAGGTCCTGTGGTCCACAGAGTCAGTGTTGACTCATCCTACATTTCATTGACACCCAAATCCAATAATAATCCAGAAGCAAAATAGTGTAGCTGATGGAAATCAGTCATAAAAGAGGAAATAACGTAAATATTCTGCTGATCAAGGATTTAATCTGATTGAACAAAGGATGTCCCATGCATCCCACATAGACAGGCATCTTTCAACTTTGTGATTTAGAGACATCCAAGGTGATGCCACCACAGAATATATCTTTCCCTCACATCCCTGTCAGCTTTTGAATGGACAAGTTCTATCATGTTCATCATACTTCTGTCTTCACCAATATTAACTCATATTACAGCACCTTATTATGTTACTGTAAAATATACGACACATGTCAATTTTTCCTTTCTGTTGTCTCGGATCCCAAGCACACCTTACAGATGATACCGCTATTCACGTGCACCTCATCCGATTTAATGGCCACAATATTGTTTACTCGATGTTAGAACATAGAACATACAACATTACAGCACAGTACAGGCCCTATGATTATCAATGTTGTGCCAACCTACCTAGTACACAACAATCAATTACTTTTCTGCCTCACATCGATTGACCTCCACTTTTCTTCCATCCATGTGCCCTATCTAAGAGTTTTTTCTAATGCTCCTGTTATAACAGCCTCCACCACCAACCTCAACATGCTTTCCTGGAACCCACAAGTCTGTGTAAAAAAACTTCCTCTGACATCTCCCCCAAGCTTTCTTCCACTCACCTTAAATTGATGTTCTCTGGTATTTGTTATTGTAACCCCAGGAAGAGGTGCTGGCCGTCCATCTTTTCTGTTCCCCTCATATACCTCAAGAAACACCTCACATCCTCTCTTGCTCTAAAGAGAAACCCCCTACCTCTGTCAACATTTTTTTTAGGAGATTTTCAAATTCGGGAAACATTCTCGTAAATCTCCTCTCTACGCTTCCATGTTGTTCATGTAACTGATTGCAATACTCCAGATGTGGTGTAATCAGAGTTTTAAAGAGCTCAAAACTACCTCACAACTCTTGAATTCAATCACCTGACTAGTAAAGACCAGCAGACCTTATGGCTTCTTAAACTCCCTATCTTCTTGCATAGTAACCTTGAGGGATCTATGGACCTGAACCCCAAAATCTCTCTGTTCCACAACTTTCAGATTCCTCCTGTAAATCAGGTACTCTGCCTTCAAGTTTAACCTTCAAAAGTACATCACTTCATACTTATTGGAATAGAACTTCTGCTATGAGTCCAAATGGGAGAGAGAATGAAAAGAGTGACCTACACAGACAGGTGTGTGAAGGTGGTGGAATGTGATTAAATTAGTACCATTGTGAGAAGTAGTGGAACGTGATTAGATTAGCACTTGAGAACAGTTAGCTAAGAGTTAGTCTATCCCCTTGTGTGTCAGAATCTCCAAAGACAATGAGTTCTGGTATAAACTGATAAAACGATCTAGGGTAACCTGCAGTCACTACTGCGCTTGCTTAATGAGAATATAAATATTAATCTGGATGAATAATCCCCTATGACGAGGCTGCTTAATCAACATAACATGTGATGTATGAACAAGGAGGAACCCTGTAGAATTGGGGAGGATGGGAAAGGAAATGGGAAGTCTGTGAATTATTGGTGTCTCGATTGGAAGGAGCTGTAAGGGGAGGTGTCTTTGCTAAGCATGGAATTGTACAAAAGAATGATGATTTCAAATCTCCGGTGTGTCTTTGGACTAAGAGACACCCACTCTGCAGACCCGCAAATAAAACGGAACTTGTTCTCCAAGACTTTGTCTCCTGAGTAGCGATTGTGAACACATTGTATTTCACAGGTGGGTTCCAGGAATGCATGTTTTTTTTAATTTTTTTTTTAATTTTCACACGATGAACCATATTAATCAAAATACACACAAACATTTCCCTCTTGAATGTACACAGTGGCATTTTCTCTCCTTCCCCCCCCTTCCTGCCCTCCTTCCTTCCCACCCCCCTCCAAACCCATTAAACATTCAACATATACAATACAATAAACCCATTAAAACAATATCATCACACAATGAAAGTAACCAAGAAAATTGTGTCATCTACTTTTACACACTGGATCAGATCATTTCATCTTCTTCTCATTCTATCATTTTAGGGGGTGGAGGTCCGAGGCAAGTCCTCTCTGTTGTATTCCATGTATGGATCCAAAATTTGTTCAAATAATGTGACTTTATTTTGTAAATGATATGTTATTTTCTCCAATGGAATACATTTATTAATTTCCATGTACCATTGCTGTACTCTCAAGCTCTCTTCCGATTTCCAAGTTGACATTATACATTTTTTTGCTACAGCTAAGGCTATCATAATAAATCTTTTTTGTGCTTCATCCAGTTTGAGGCCTAATTCTTTACTTCTTATATTACTTAGTAGAAAGATCTCTGGATTTTTTGGTATGTTGCTTTTTGTGAATTTATTTAATATCTGATTTAGATCTTCCCAAAACTTTTTCACTTTCTCACATGCCCAAATTGCATGTACTGTTGTTCCCGTTTCCTTCTTACAGTGAAAACATCTATCTGATAATGTTGGATCCCATTTATTTAACTTTTGGGACATGATATATAACCTGTGTAACCAATTATATTGTATCGTGCATAGCCTCGTATTTATTATATTTTTCATAGTTCCAGAGCATAAATTTTCCCATATTTCATTTTTTATTTTTATGTTTAAATCTTTTTCCCACTTTTGTTTGTGTTTATAGATTATTTCATCATTTTATTTCTCTTACAGCTTGATGTACATGTTTGTTATAAATCTTTTTATTATCTTTGTTTCTGTAATCACATATTCAAAGCTGGTTCCTTCTGGTAACTTCAGTCTGCTTCCAAATTTGTCCTTTAAGTAGGTTTTCAATTGGTGGTATGCAAACATTGTACTGAGAGTTATTCCATATTTTTCCTTCATTTGTTTGAATGATAATAAATTATTTCCCCAAAAACAATTTTTTATTCTTTTTATTCCTTTTCTCTCCCATTCTCTAAAGGAAAGGTTATCAATTGTGAAAAAGATTAGCTGATTTTGCATTAATAATAATTTTGGTAGTTGATAATTTTTTTTCCTTCCTTGTGAATCTTCTTCCATATGTTGAGTAAATGGTGCAGTACTGGTGAACTTCTATATTGCACCAGTTTTTCATCCCACTTATAAAGTATATGCAGAGAAAGCCTTCGACAGGGTAGAATGGAATTATTTATTCAAAGTATAACAGAGGTTCAATCTTCCAGAAAAAATATATTAATAAGAGAAGGATTATTGGCAAAGGAGACAGTAAATGGATATATATCAAACCAATTTAAATTAAGTAGGTCAACTAGGCAGGGATGTCCACTATCTCCTTCATTGTTTGCTTTAGCAATAGAACCATTGGCAGAACAGATGAGAACAGAAAATAAAATAAAAGAGATAAAAATAAAGGAGAAGGAATACAAAATCTGTTTATTTCCAGATGACTCCATGGTATACTTAACAGAACCAGAAATATCAATAAAAGGACTACATAAGAAATTGAAGGAATATGGAGAAATATCAGGGTACAAGATCAACGCATATAAGATTGAAGTGATGCCAATGAATAATGCAGATTACACAGAGTTTAAAAAAGAATCACCATTTAAATGGCAAACACAATCAATTTGATACCTAGGTATTAGATTAGATAATGATTTAGGCCACCTATACAAATTAAATTATCAGCCATTAATGAAGAAATTACAGGATGGCTTAGAACATTGGAAAGAATTGCCACTATCACTAATAGGGAGGGTAAATTGCATTAAAATGAATATCTTTCCAAGGATACAATACCTATTTCAATCGTTACCAATTCCCTTAACAGAGAATTCTTCAATGAACTAAAGAGAATAATAAGGAAATTCTTATGGAAAGGGGGGAAACTGAGGATAGCGCTAAATAAATTAACAGAAAGGTACAAACAAGGTGGTTTGCAGCTACCAAACTTAAAAATTTATTATAGAGCAGCACAATTAAGGTATCTATCAAAAACCAGATTGGATAAAGATAGAGCTCGATAAAATAGGGGAGAAAGTGCCAGGATTGCATGCTGAGGTTGGTGGTGGAGCCTGGTATAATCGGGGGATTAAAAAAAACTCTGAGATAAGCACATGGATGTAAGCAAAATGGAGGTCTATGGGTGTGAGGTAGAGATGTAATTGTGTATTTGGTTTACATAGGTTGGCATAACATTGTGGTGAATGTACTGTGCTGTCATGTTATGTTCTAACATCGAGTAAACAATATTGTGGCCATTAAATCGGATGAGGTTCACGTGAATCGCGGTATCCTCTGAAAGGTGTGTTTGGGATCCGAGACAACAGAAAGGAAAAAATGACCTGTGTCTTATATTTTACAGTAACATAATAAGGTGCTGTGATATGAGTTAATATTAGTGAGGACGGAAGTATGAGGATTAGGTCACTCTTTTCATTCTCTCTTTCCCATTTTCACTCTAAATATTCTGTTGACGAGTTAAAAATAAGCTTGAGACACAGGACCTCGTCTTCTCCCTCAGCACATTGCAGCCTTCAAAGACTCAACGTTGAATTCAAGAAATAATTGCTGAATGAACTCATAACCTCCTTCTTTAAGCAGGGTTAGATGAAAATATATGAAAGAAAATCAAACAATCAACAGAAACATTTACCTTGATAAAATGTGGCTCTGATTTTTATTTTGCATTAAGAAGGGGGAAAAAAGTCTCATATTCTGTGTTGGCCTGCTTTGAATGGAGGGTAAAACACAAAAAGTCTGCAGACACCGCGATTGAAGTAAGAACACAATGCTGGCTGGCTTCTCCACCTATCACCCCCTGCCTTTGCAACCAGCATCCCACCACCACCACCACTCTTTTAATCCGGAAGCCTCCAATCCCTTGATAAAGTGCTCAAGCCCGAAACGTCGGTGATGTATTTTTTGTGCTTTTATTTGAGGGAAGGGCGCAATTGACTGGTGGGGCCATCGCACGATTCGCCTGGAAGAAGTCTTAACTTTCTTGCTGCAAGTACAGCTGCCCATGACGGATCAGCAGAATTGGCTGGAAAGGTGACCTACACTCTCCCTCCCCCCTCCCCCCCCCCCCCCCCCCCCCACTCAGGAGGAGTGGCATGTTTCTTCTCATTGTCATTTGCAACACCGATCTCACGAGCACAGGAAATTAATGGCATTTCATCCCATAAACAGCGGCAACTCGAAGCGCAGCAACTCCCTTGGAATCTGAAACAGATGGAAACGTGAATGTGAAGGCGCGTGTGGACCCACAAAGTCACAGATTCCTCACCATTGCAGTAGATGGTGCTCGAATGAAACTCCTGCCGTGGAACCTCAGCTGTGGGTGAATGTGACCAGAAGAATCGGCTAACTTCTGCCAATCGCGTATCGTGTCCATCAGAATGCTGTCAATACACACACACACATATATACAGAGACACACACACAGACATACACACACAAAGACACACTCACACACACAGACACACTCACATACACACACTCACACACAGACAGACACACACACATACATACACACTCACACACACACAAAGACACACTCACACTCACATACACACACTCACACACACAGACAGACACACACACATACATACACACTCACACACAGACATATGCACACACATACATACACACACAAATACACAATCACACACACAGACACACTCACACACACAGACACACACAGACACTCACACACAGACAGACACACACACATACATACACACTCACACACAGACATACGCACACACATACATACACACACAAAGACACTCTCACACACACAGACACACTCACACACAAACAGACACACACACATACATACACACTCACACACAGACTCACACACACAGACACACTCACACACAGACACACACATACACACTCACACACAGACATACGCACACACATACATACACACACAAAGACACTCACACACACACTCACATACACACACTCACACACACAGACACACACACACAGACACACACACATACATACACACTCACACACATACACACTCACACACAGACATACACACAAGCATACACAAATTCGTGTGCCTTAAGGGGAGCAATAGCCAAGTTCGGTGTATAAACTGCAGTTATGATCTGAAGTAGATTAGACCATTGCAAAAAAAAAAAACCCAGTGTGTGTAAAACGAGTTTCCAAATTACTTACATGTTAAAGCGCATTTGCTTCAGACAAATAACCAATTGATCAGTTACTTCTCTATTTTATCCGTCAGTAGATTTGATTAAATGTTTTCTATATACACACGCTGCTTCATATTTGCTTATGTGGGTCAGGGTAAGAAGTCCTCATAGGAATCAGTGCTGGTCTGACCCGGAGTCGGTGCGGATCTCCTTGGCGGGCAGTAGAGATGCTCTAACTGACCAGGTGCAAGAATAGACAACGAGTCGGAAAGAAAGCGTGCGCAAAGGTGACATTTGACAGCACGATGACCCAGGCAGCAATGGAAACATGAGCAGAGCCAGGCACACGTTGCCTCCTCCCTGAGGGGATGGGAACACACTGAATGCTGCATCGGATCCAGTCTCGGTGTGACACTCACTCTGTCGAGAGATTTGAAGGGGGTGGGGGAGTGGGAAGAGAAAGTGTAGAGATTTGGGAAGGAACACTTCCGGTTAGACACATACACACAGATGTGAGCGCCGGCTCCCGCACTCCAGTGGAGCAGCGACGCGGTAGCAGAGGCAGCCAAGTAACGGGAGTCCCTGCTGCATTCCGATCCCTCTCCAGCGACTCAGCGCGCTGCCCCGACTCGCTCGAACCACTCCGCACGGTTGAGCCTCTTTTCCTTCTGGTTCGGGCAGTTTCTTGCGGTCCTTTTGAGATGAAATCAGATCATCTGTGAGTGGAAGCGTTCGTTTGCACGGGGAATAAACCATTTCGCTGGTCACGTCGGCAAGTGCAAACTTCTGAGCGATGGCGAGAGTGAAGGAGAGCAGCCCGTGGTGTGGCGGGCTACTCCTGCTGGTAACCTTGGCCAACCTGCCTCACCTCAGCCGTGAACAGGAGCAAGGAGCGGCGGACGCCGGTAAGAAATGCTAAGCCCCGAGCGCTCTGCTCGTAAAACAACCCCTTCCCAAAAACAAAGAGCGCCGCTCGCTACAGGCAGCGCCGAGTTCTTAAAGTTTCTCTCTCCCGGAGCTGCGGCGCTGTGTTCGAAGTTTCCTCGATATTTGATGGGGGTCCGTTTTATACCCTCTTACTTTCCCGGGGTCTTGGAGCGGCCGAAGAAATCTGCTGGGCTTCGGGAGCCGGGTGCCATCGTTGGCTTCTTAGCGTCTCTCAGATTCGCACTGCAACTGGAATTTCAGTTTTAATTTGAAGTGCATGGGCTGGCTGGCAATTGAAAGTCCTGTCTGAGGGTTTGGATGCTGGAATTGAGGGGGGGGGGGTCTGTTCTGGGTTGCAGTGACTCGGATTCAGGGGGTCGAGCGGACCCCTTCGATCCCTCGTTCTGTCTCGCCCTCTCCCTTTCCAATGCCGTTTCCCACTGCCTTCTCGCTTTTCCCACACATTCACTCCACCCTGATTGTTGAAGCTTACACTTCGCACAACCAAGTCGTGGTATTTTATTTTACATCTGCCCCCTCCCCCAGATACTAGTGTTTTACACCAAGTGCTTTGATGCCTGTGGTTCTTTACTGGTCAGTGTGGTTGGCGGAGTTCTTGTTGAAGCCACATGTTTAAGCAGTGAGAACACAGACTTGGATAAAGATGTGCTTTCCACTTGCAGTAAAATATTGAACCCGTGCTACCTGGCTACGTTTGCTAACGAATGAGCTGGACGGACAACTTCAGCGGACCCCTGCACATCTGACCTGAATTTGGAGGTTGACGTTAATGAACTGTTTTTCGTTCTGGACGAAGATATTTGACGGAGTTAATGGCCCGAAAACGGGACTAGTGCTGGGAGTTGGGGTGAAGTTGGAAAACGCTGAGAGTGGCGTTGTACGCGCGTTGGGTCAAAGTGATGGCCAGCAACGATCTGTCTCACTGAGCGGCGATGCCGAGATTCCGGCTGGAAATGTTGATGAAGATCCCCCCCCCATCTCTCTCTCTCTCTTCTCTCAACTCCACCATCTCCGGCCACTCACCCCACGACACACACGAGTGCGGGAATAATTCGTTGTTTTTTTCCTGACCAGTCATCTTGGTGGCGAACGAACCGTGACAAGTACACTTACTGTACATAAGATAGCCCCGCGGCAGCCTCGCAACACCTTTGAGATCTCTCCCTGCTTTTGACGAAGCCTCATTCTTTCAGCTGCTGTGTTGCGGGTCCCACATATTGCAAAACTTCTGATACAAAAGACAGCGATGGAACTGTCAGGTCCCTCAAGTATCAAATCTAAGTGTGTTGTCAATTCCATTGACTTGCATCTTTATCCAACAGTGCGCCACTTTAAGACCGCCAATACAGACACGCCTTTAGTTTTTAGAATCAAAAAATGGTCACATTTGACGTAACCAAAACGTTTGCTGTATGGTTCTGTTTTTCAGGGCGGTAGATAAGTGACAGCATTGCCAAGACGATTGTTTTGATATTGGTGCGTGATAAACAGGGCTGTTTTCAGTGCTCATTGCAAAATTGGCCAAAATCCAGTTTGAAACAGCGTTAGGAAGGATAGGATGTGCACAGGCAATGGGACCGTTGTTGTTACCGACCTGACCCAGATGAATGCAGCTGCCAGTCCTGTACATGACTGGACACCAATCGGAGAGGAATATTGGGCCTGAACGCTGCACTTCTCCTAGTAGCCAGATAGCAACAATTCACACCGTGGTAGCCTCGGCGGGGGAGGGGGGGGGGGGGGGTTGGGGGAGAGAGAAGAGATCTTGCAGTGGAGGGAAAGAGGACCCGAACGGCCTGATTCTTTGCACGTAACTAGAAGTTCTGAGTGAGGTATGTGCAAGCAGTGACATTTTCTATGCTGGGGAGAGGGAAGAAGTCCACCAAGGCCATGAGCCTGGTAAGAGATGGGTTCTTCCAAGAGTTGGAATCAATGTAGTGCAGAGCAATGTCTCAGGAAGTGTCCTGTTCTTGCAAGAGATGCCTTGATCTGCATCTTACTCTGTTAACTACTCAAAACTGTGTAAAGATAGGCACAGAGACTTGTACACACACAGTGGCAACCCTAAGGACAGACACCCACACTCACACAAATGCACCCACTTCTCAAACCGCCTTGAGTTGAGAATACAAGGGTTAAGCTCACTAACCATCTTTCACTCTGTTCACTACAATGCATTTGATATTATTAAAAGTTGGGACCCTCATTGCCAATGAGTCACTTTGATGTTGTGTGAGTGCAGGCTATGAGTGGAACCATCTTCTGATTTGAATTTGCAGGGTATTGGGAGAGGGCTTTATTTTCTCCTTCCTGAAAATACTATCATTGTGGGTCAAAGGAACAATGAAAGATTGAGTGGCTGAAGGTGGATAAGTGAAGGCTGGGGGATGAAAAGGAGGAACACAGTGCATCACTGTGTTAGACACCTCAATGCATCATGTGAGTGAATAGAATTGTAAGGGATTGCTAATTAGGATAATGGGATGAATGTTGCAAGGGGATCTCGTGTGGATGTTTGCCAAGGGTGGGGCAGGGGTTCACGCATCTCTACTGTTCCCGGGGACATGGATGAGAGTCATGATTGGAATACTTTAATGACAGGGCTGATGTGATACACAATGCATGCGTTGTTGGGCTTGCCTGATGAAGTACAGGTAATGGCAAGGAGCAGAGAGGAGGCTCAAAAGAGGCTCTTCAGGGCCTGGAGACACTGACCACCCCCCCCCACCCCCTCCCTTCCCTGGGTCTAGTTGCCATAGTCACTTCCTTTCAAAGGCTCAGAAACAATCCTGCTCAACAAAGCTGTGACTAATGCAGATTACAGCTGCATTGGAGGCTGAGATGTAGGTTATGCAAAGTATTTCTGCCTCTAGACAGTCATATTTTGATATAACTAGAGAAAAAAAAACTGAGAATCTAAATAATTATTTTGCATTGGTCTTAATGGGAGAAGATACCAGACACATCCCATTAATGGATAATCAATAAGCATTTAGAAGGGAAACAGTTTAAAATAATCCTTTTTAGTAGAAAAAGTGCTTAGCAAACTAAAGAGCATCAACTCCCATGGACTTAGAGACATAGAGTCATACAATATGGAAACAGGGATTTTGGTTCAATTTGTCTTCAAAATGTCCTACCAAACCTAATCCTAGCTGCCCGGTTTGGTCCATATCACTCTAAACCTATATTTGTATCTGTCTAGTTATTTTCTTAAATGTGGCAATAGTACCTGCCTTTACCACTTCCTCAGGAAGTGGTCCCATACACCCATCAGCCTCTCTCAGGCTCCTGTTAAATCTCTAACAACCCCCTACCCCTCACCTTCAACCTAGGATCTCTGTTTACAGATTTCAATATTTGATTTCCCTTTCTGATTCAGATTTATTGTCAGAGTACGTACATCACATACAACTGTGAGATTCCTTTTCTCCTGCAGACATGGCAAAAAAATAAATGGTACAGCGTAAGCATGTAAATAAAGAACTGTAAACAGATAATGAATGTAAACAAACTGACTGTGCAACACAGAAAGAATAAAAGAAAATCAATAAAGTGCACAAGTAAGAGTCCTTAAATGAGTCTCTGATTGAGTTTGTAGAGGGGTCGCTGTTCCTGAACCTGGTGGTGTGAGACTGCATTTACCCAATCTATTTCCCTCATGATTTTGTACACTTGCGTTATGTGATTTTAAAGGAAATGGTTGCAGATAGTGGCTGAGTTGGTGCAATCTGCCAAATTCCCTACATTCTAAAGAGATCCCAGAAGACTGAAAACCACAAATTTCATGCCAGTATTTAAAGGAGTGAGACAGAAAACAGGAAACTATAACTTGTGCTTGAACATCTGTCATTGAGGGGAAAAAGGCAGGAATCTATGATCAAGGAGGTGATACCAGTACATTTGAAAAAAGAACCATGGGACAATCAAGCAGAATCAATGTGGTTTTATGAAGGGGTTTTATATAACAAATGGTATGGATAAAGGGATGTCAGTACTGTGTACATGGTGGGAAAACAAAGTGATATGGACATGGGTGGTGGAGAAAAGTGGCTAATTAATAAAAGAGACTTTGGATAAATGACATTTTCTCATTGGCAATCAGAAACCGATAGGGAACCACAGGGATCATTGATGAGGTCGCTACTATTTATAATCTGTAACAAAGATTTGGATGAAGGATCTGACTGTACAGTCAGCTGATTTGCAGATGTTACATGGGTAGGTGGGAGACATATGGCGAGGAACCAAAGAGCATGCAATGGCTAGGATAAGCGTGCGGCTAAATATTGGCAGATAACATTTTGTACAGAAGATTGCAGCTGATCCACTTTGGAAGAAAACATTAAAAAAAAAGAAAATTATGATTTAAGTGGTATGAGACTACAAAAGGACCTGGGGATCTTGCTTCGTACAGTAAATACATGTGAGAATAACATGTGTTTAGGAAGGTTAATGGAATGTTGGCTTTAATACAGAAGCAAACAGAGCAGAACAGTGAAGAAATTCTGAGGCATTTTTGAAGGTTCTACTGAGTCCACATCGAGAGCACTGTATATTATTTCCTCTTCATGTTTAATATAGTTGCATTAAAGGCAGTTCAGAGAAGGATCATTGGGTTTGTTCCTGGGATGAAGAGGTTGATGTATGAAGCAAAATTGAGCAAGTGGGACATATACTGATTGGATGGTATTAAAATGTATCAGACTCTTAAGAGGGAGGGCACAGAGAGGCTTTTTCACCTAATGGCACATACCTAGAGAACAAAGGTACATAGTTTCAGAATAAAGAATTGGTCATTTAAAGCAAAAATGAAGAAGAATTTATTCTTTCAGAGTTGTGAATTCTCTGCCTGAGAGAGTTGTGGAGGCAGAGACATTGAAAATATGCAAGTCAGAGATGGTTAGATATTTTGGTTGGATACGAAGCATGTCACTTGTAACAGACTGTTATGCTGATTGGGACACCATTTATGATCAGATTTCTATCTTCAGTAGACTTAGAAATGGTCACAATGAGCAGCCCATACTTCCCTTGATGCAGTGGGCTGCAAAACATCTCTAGCTGGCTGATCTATACAAAGAAAGACGTTACACATCAGCAAAATGCTGTCTTGAATGAGAAGAGAATATTCCACACGGGGATAAATTGTTATTCTACAATTTATATATTGCATTCATGAATTTGACTCTCTTCAGAAGCGGGGACATGTGTCAGCACCCTGGATTCACACAACCCTTCATGTGAACCTTCTTATGGAGATGTCGTAGAGGATGTGTGGGAAGACAAGAGGACTCAGCACCCACGATTCAGAGTTAGGCAACTGTATAAGCTCTGGTAAACAAAGAATTGCTGGAGGAACTCAGCAGGTCAGTCAGCTCCCATGGTTGAAAGGGTCTGGACCATCTATTCAGACTGGAGAATACTGAAACATTGACTGATCATTTCTCTGACCTGTTGAGTTCCCTAACCAATTCTTTGTTTGCTCAAGATTCCATGATCTGCATGCTTTTGTGTTTCTCTCTATTAGCTTGCATCTGGTGATTGAAACAATGGTAGTGCAGAAAGAGTGCCAATATATTGATATTTGAGAATTCAGGTCATTGATATCCACTCTTGTGAGAGCACTCATTAAACTGCCATGTTGGCATCTCAGGCTCAACCCTCTGCTGTTGCCCTCAGTTAGCCATCCTAAATTACTCCTTAATTTGGGGCACTCAGCAACAGCCTCTTTTTTTAAACTTCTTTATGGCTAGATCTTTTTGAAAGTCATGAGGACTTGTGTTGAGACTACAGACACTTTGATGTAAGGTGAGGGCATCAAAACCCAATAACATGGTTTTAAAATTGGAAAAAAAAACTCAAGTATGAAATTTTACTTAAACGTTATGACTTCTATGAATATACTATTTCAATTGACTGTTACAATTATTGTTTTCAGTAAGGCTCTGCAGAAATATGATCTCATTTAGTGCAAAAATACTTCATTAATTGATTATGCAGCAAAATGTCACACAACGTGGCAACTATTGTCATTATATCCGTGCCTCACCTTGAATGATCACCAAATGTATACCAAATGAATCTGCCCAAGCAAAACTTTGTTAAAATACATTGATTGATTCTTTCCCTTTAAAAAAAATGATAATCTTACATCAGTAGCAGTATTCAGAAGTGTCCTGGATGCCCTGTTATTAGCTAGTGATTGAGTCTGGCCCACAATGTAACATGGCCTGCACATGAAACCATGACACTATATTGGCCTGGTCCAATTGTTAGCTGAGTGAAACACTGCCCTGTTACCACCCAAGCATCAGCATGTGCCACATTGTGTATCTCAAAATTGTCAATTGGCTCAATGAACCTCAGGTGCATTCCAGTGAGGGATTCCCCATTGCTGAGTATTTCTGAGCTTCATTGTACTTAAAACATTACCCCCCCCCCACTATATTTCCCTACATATTAAATATTAAATATTAATCAATTTTAACAGTTATATAGATAGAAAAGGTTGAAAGTGATATGGGCAGAATGGAGGAAAATGAGTCTAACTTGGGTAGACAACTTGATTGGCACGTACAAGTTGGGCAAAAGGGCTTTTTTTCTGTGGTGAAACACTCTAATTTTCTATGAATTTGATCAGTGTTTTGTGTTGAGTTACTTTTCAAAGTATCTAGCCGGGTATCCTGATGTCTAAAAAAAGAAGCAGCTTACCAGCAAATTACATTCCTACTTCTCATGAGTCTGTTCAGAGTTTGATGTAGGACATGCAAAAATAGGGCCTTGTCATTGTAGCCAAATGAGTCTGACAGAGGCTTAATTGCTGGGAATGTTGGCCTGGAAAAGATCTTTAATGTTAGTTGCCTCATCCTTCTATGCAGAGGCCTTATATGACTACTCACCCATCTTGCTCCGTCAAGATCCCCCGTTCCTCTGTGGAAGTGCCTCATCAGTCACCTGATAACTCACAAAAGCAAAGTGAAAGCACCTTCCTTGGTTCTGAGGAGCATATAAGAAGAAAAGAAAGAACATTTTTGCTTCATCAGTGTAATGCAAATAATGGGAAATGCTAAGACAATAACAGGCATCTTAATATGGATACAGCACAGTTGTGCCCACATCTCCCCCTTCTTCATCACTTGGGGCCCCAAACAATCCATTCAAGTGAAGGAACATTTCACTTGTGAATCTGCAGGGGTCATCTAATCTGTTTCACAACTTATTCATGACAATAAATTCTGATTCTGATTCTGGTCTCCTCTACAACAGACAGAATGG
The DNA here is from genome assembly GCF_036971445.1 of Narcine bancroftii. Taxonomy (NCBI): domain Eukaryota; kingdom Metazoa; phylum Chordata; class Chondrichthyes; order Torpediniformes; family Narcinidae; genus Narcine; species Narcine bancroftii. The sequence continues at coordinate 458,475,863 of NC_091469.1, forward strand.
GTGCAAATTGGGAGATTGCTTTGTTGAGTACCTTGGCTCTGTCTGCTGCAATCGCATGGATGTCCCAGTGGCCACCCATTTCTCCCCAGCAAGTCCCTTGTTGACATGTCTGTCCATGGTCTCATGCATTGCCAGGCTGAGACCACCTGCAAATTGGAAGAACAAAACCTCATTTTCTGACTGTGTACCCTCCAACCAGATGGTATTAATATCAATTTCCCTGGATTTTGTTACCGGCTGAGTTCCTCCAGCATTCCAGTGTGTTTTTAGTCTGCATACAGTTGTGCCTGTTGCAGTTTCATATGAGACATAATTTCACTTGAAGGTCAATCTCCTATATGATGCCCTTTCGTTCAAATTCAGGTTTTTTTTTGTCACGTCCATTGAGATCTAGAGATGGAAGTTGTTCTGTGAGCAGACCAGTTAGATATCAAGTAAAACACAGCACAAAAGTACAGATTTACAGAGAGCGATCAGTCATTTTTATAGAGCAAAGGCAATATAATTTTTATTATTTTCAAATTCATTCAGCAGTCTGATAATGGGAAATTAACCACCCTTGAATGCATTGTACGTGGTCTTAAGCTTGTAAATATTCTTCTCCTCCCTCTCTCATACCTCTCTCCTCCCTCTCTTTTCCCCCACCCCATTCTGGCTCCTTGTACATACCCAGATTTCATTATCCCATCAATCACACTGTGCCTTCAGTTGATAAGCCCCTCACCTCCAGATTTATCTACCTCTTCCAATAATTTCAATCACTATGTTTCCCTCTTCAAGGTAGACCTCAAGGCATAATCTTTTGTTCAAGCTTTATCTTATTTGCTATTATCTCCTTGTTTTAATATTCGATGTTGCCCTTGAGAAACACCTCAAAATGCTTTTGGCTTGTTGAAACTGCCATATAAATTGGGGTTGGTTTGTGGTATTTAATATGAGGCATTGTACTCAGAGTTTCTGGATGGCTTAATAAAACATTCCACTGTAAATTAGATAATGGATATGGAAAGAGGACACAGCCATTGTTTGTCTGATTTTGAGTTGCTTGACTCCACAAATGTGGTTATAGAAAAGTGAAGGAGATCAATGAAAACTTAAACACCTTCTTCTAAGTCACTCTGCATATCCTATCATTGTCAGGAAATCTGGAAAGAAGAGGTCAAGCTAAAATTTTAAAATTGAGTTCATTCGGCAACTTTTCTTCATGGGGAATAAATATTGGACAATGTAGAAAAATATCAAAAAATTGAATCTATTAATATTTTTAAATAATTTCCATGTTCATATTAAATTGAAGCCCTATATAATGATGTAAATGTAAATTTTATTGTGGGGATGTCAAAGAAAGTGCTAAAGACTGCAGCAAACTTAACTCTGTACTGAAACTCTTGCAACCAGTGGAGATTGTGCAGTGAGTTTACCCTGCTGCATGTTTTAATTTTAACACTACCACTGGGAGATATATTTCCAAGTTTTATTTTCTCTGGCATATCTACTCTATGGTTTGGTTACTTATGACACAATTCACAGTAGATTTCTAATCAATTCTTAAATTTTCTTTAGAACTTGCAGTTGATCGATTTTGGCTGTGTCATTCATGACAGGTACACACCACAACTGGTTGAACTTTTGAACAGTCTACAATCCCTCAAAACAAATTAATCTGTGAAATAGTTGAATAATGCTACCTCATACTGGAAATTAGCTGAATATATATTTTTTAAAAATGAATAAAATTACTAAACTGTCATGTGACAGCACTTCCCCTTACCTAGTCAGAGGACACACCAGCTTCTAATTAAGGTTTGGTTCTGCCCCACCTATTAGTGCACACCATGTTGTTGGTTCCATGCAAATTACCTGGACTGGACCCTCCAGCCTGCCTCTACTTGGCCCTGGGCCATTGGCTGTTGTAACTGGATTAACCCTCCTGGCACCAAGCCATTGAATCCTGCTAACAACCTAGGCTGGACCCTACAGCATTATAAAGGTGCCATGTGTTCTTTGTTCTCTCTCTTTGCCAGCTTGGGACCATCCTCCTTCACTCCAGGCCTAGAAATGTGGAAGGGTGCTGGAGAAGCTGTTAGTATGATGTGCACTGTTAAAAGGGTTGGGACCATTTAATTAGTGTCCCTTGTAGCATGGAGCCATGCCTGCACTGAGTCAAGGGGTGGTGGGGCATTATAGTGATTTTTCCTTGATCATTGTATGTACCTGTGTGTGTGTGTGTGTGTGTGTGTGTGTGTGTGTGTGTGTGTGTGTGTGTGTGTGTGTGTGTGTGTGTGTGTGTGTGTGTGTGTGTGTGTGTGTGTGTGTGTGTGTGTGCGTGCTGCGTGCGTGCGTGCGTGCTGCATCAGTTACCATTTTCCACACTTGCCTTCTGTAAATAAAATCCTTCCCCATCAAAACTGTCCAGAGTCTCTGACTTTGAGACCTTCCAAACCTGCTTCCTCACTCACAACAGCTATATGCTGAGAAATTTATTTTAATATAAACAAAGTCAGTGGCGAAGAGAGCTTAAAATATTATTCTTTTAACATGACTTAGTTTGCAGTGGTTGAGACTAGAAATCATGAATATGTTCAATTGATCAATCCTTCTTAATATATTCTGTCCATTTAAGGGCAAATTTTATTGCCTATGTGGATGATCACTTAAAAACCTAATTTGTGTAAATCTTGTGTAAATCAAGTCCACACACTCAAAGGCCACTGTAAAATCTAGTCTCTGGATGTGTTCACTTGATGCTTCACAACATATTTTCTAATAATTGCCATATATTCTTTCTCCCCCATGTTTTGTGTGGTATGGAAACACTGGTTTGGATTCTTCCCATACGAATGGGGATTGTGATTGTCACTGGAGCAGCACTGCATGACGTTGCTGCAGGTGGCGGGGAAGTACATTAGAAAATTCCTCCAGTCAACAACTAAACAGCAAGATTAAAGAATAATACACAGGACCCATTCTCTGTGTCTCTCTCATAATATTTTAGGATTATGGACTACTTCAGATGAAAGCACTTTCTTTTAATAGGATCATTTGTAGTTTAAGCATGTGTTCTGATCAAGTGGGTAAACCTAATTGCTGCAATTTTGCTGTAACAACTGATATATGGTATCCCTGGGGATATTGAAGTATGACCTAATTTATTATGGAAAGGTTTTTGTATAGAATAACTAATTATTTCCTTCCATCTTATTTGTAGGATATCCATTGGTGCAATAATGACCTGCACCATCATGCAATATTATTAGTGACATCAAGGAAATAGCATGTACTTACAATTAAAAAATAATAGTTAATAATGGGAATCATGTTAGCTGATGAGATTAAAGGTCTGAGAAAAATTACAAATTATGGAGAATAGTGAGTAAAGTGAGTCTTAATATGTACATAAAATAATTATAAAAACACTTTAAACATTCACCATCTAAAGCAGTAGTTCTCAACCTTTTCTTTTCCACTCACATTCCACCTTAAGCAATCCCTATGCCATTAGTGCTTTGTGATTAGTAAGGAATTGCTTAAAGTGGTATGTGGGTGGAAAGAAAAAGTGTGAAAGCCACTGTTTTAATTGTACCTAATTGACTCGTTATACACACAGTTTCATGACTCCAGAGGAAATGGGCCAACGACAATTTTTCTCAAGCAAAATATTTCAGTAGCAATTGGGTCTAGAGCAGTGACTCTCAACCTTCCCTTCCCATTCACATCCCACCTTACGCATTCACAGAGCACTGATGGGATAGGGATTACTTCTAGTGGGATGTGAGTCGAAAGAAAAAGGTTGAGAATCACTGATCAAAAGCAATATGACAGTAATTATTTCGGCAAGAGGAGTTGACACCTTTGTTGACAAATAGCACTTAATTTTTGTTTAAATTAGGCATATGGTAGAGTAGGCCACTTCAGCCCATGAGCTCATGCTGCCCAATTAACCTACAACCCCCGGATGTTTTTGTATGGTGGGAGGAAACCAGTGCCCCTGGGGAAAACCCACACTGACATATGGAGAATGTACAAACTCCATGCAGACAGCATGGATTCGAACCCATGTCCTGTTGTTGATGCTGTAACAGCGATGCGCTAACCTTGCTGGCCTAAATATGGCTTATTAATGGTCCCTCAACTTTTGGCGATGCAGATGACAGTTGGCACCTTTTGTTAATGTTAGAACAGTACTGCACAGGAACAGGCCCTTGAGCCCATGTGTCAGTGCTGAACTTAATGTCCAAATCCAACTAAAACTTTTCTGCTTACATTTTATAGATATTCCTCCATTCCCTTCCTCATCACGTGTTTATCCAGAAGCCTCTTGCATGCTACTGTTGTATCTGCTTGCACCACTATTCTTGGCAGCCTATTCCAAACACCAACCATTCACTGCTGTTTGCATTTAAGCTTAGAATCACTTGTGAAAAAGACTCATTGCAATATCTGAAAGGTTCCCCGGTTCCTTTTATTCTTTGTATTCTTTATTTGAAGTGAAGTCCTGACGAACACAAAGTACTGATGCAGTGGTGGATTTGGTTCAGAAGTTTAAAATAAACCATTCACATTCATATAACAATTCCAGCACGGAAACAGGCCATTTTGGCCCTTTTAGTCTGCACTGACTAAGTCCTCTCCTCTAGTCCAACCTACCTGCACCCCTGCCCATAACCCTCCATTCCCCTCCCATCCATATACCTATCCCATTTTTTCTTAAATGACAAAATGGACCCTGTCACCACTACTTCTCCCGGAAGCTCATTCCATACAGCTACCAACCTCTAAGTAAAGAAGTTCCCCCTCATGTTAGTTCTAAATTTTTGCCCCTTTACTATTAATCTTGAAAAACATCAAGATTATTTGCCTCCAGTAATCTCTACAAACAAAACAAAATGATTATGATTATGGATTGTGTTGTAAACTGTAATTTTATATGATAGAAAAACACTCTGGAAAGCTTTGCTAATGAACACTATAATAATTCCCATATTTTATAAAGTATACGTTGTGGATCAAGTCATAACACGCATCATGCTTGATACGACTGAGTGGTTCATTTTTATTACTATTCACTGAGGACCATCTTTGCCTTCTTTCATCAAACTCAAGAAAGCACCTACTATATTTTCTACTGACATAAACATATTTTTTAGCAACTTTGCAATCAATAGTAAGCTTGGCATGAATGTACTTTCTGAATGTTGCCTCCATTTCATTTTCACAGTAACAACACCTGCAAGATGCTAGTGGGATGCCATTGCGTTAGTCACACATGCTTGGAAGTTAAGTTCTGAGTGGCATTTACAATTTTGTCACGAAACAATCAACCAAATATATATATTTCATTTTTAAAATGCAAAATTGATGAAGATTGGTTGGAGAGATTAGTCTATTTTGCCTTTGTGTATAATTGGAGACCATCATGATGGAATGGGATCTGTTTCTGTTTTTGCAGATTATTTCCTTCTCTTGTATTATTTCTTCTTTGCTTTGGCTTGGCTTCGCGGTACGGAGGGGTATGTCCACGTCTGCTGCAGGCTCGTTGGTGACTGACAAGTCCGATGCGGGACAGGCAGGCACGGTTGCAAGGGAAAATTGGTTGGTTGGGGTTGGGTGTTGGGTTTTTCCTCCTTTGTCTTTTGTCAGTGAGGTGGGCTCTGCAGTCTTCTTCAAAGGAGGTTGCTGCCCGCCGAACTGTGAGGTGCCAAGATGCACGGTTGGAGGCGATATCAGCCTATTTGTAGTTCATTAATAACACTGCACAACAAATGTTTTCAAAAGTTTTGTTTCTTGAAAAAAAAAATTGGGGTTATGTTCAAGATGAACACAAATTTGCTGTATCATGTGGGAAGCTGGAGAAACATTAAATTAGCTTTTATAGAATGTAACATGTTTAATCATATAACGCGACTGACATTAGTTCAACTGACCTAAAAATGTTTCACTACTGATTTTCCTTTGTATTCAGCACCTAATGCCTCTTGTGTCAGAGTCCAACAATTGCTGGCCAGCATTGATGGATTCCATTTGCCCTGATATCCCTTTTCCATGGTCGCAATATTCTGGTGAATCCATTCACCATGTACGTCACTGACTGCACCAAGATCAGTTGGGAAGTGCGAATGAATTTTCAATGACCTGCTGCACCATGGTTTTGTGTGCTTCAAATAGACTTAAAATACGAGAGGAAATTCCAAAAATTCATTTATATCTAAGAAACAGTATGCAATAGGAATATTTTAAAGTGATTTTTGTGATCAGCAGTCTACAATCTATAAAATTCAGGAAGGAAATTTTAATTTTGATTTTCCAAGACTCACACAAATCCAAAAGAAAAAATACAAATTTTTTCAACAACATTCAGAGTCCATTTTTCTCCCCACCCACCCCTGTCCCTTCCCTCCCAGGAAGCAAAATTTTCATTGTCCAGTGCTTTTATGTAAATGTTAAATTTAAAGAGAGGAAGGGGCAAAATGGAAGTGTGTCGGTTTTCTCCCTGTGGTCGTTGTAAACTTCCTGATAACGATTAAAAGTGATGATATTTTATTATGATGTCTGCAGAAGCTGCTAATATCTGTGTTTGTGTTTTAATTATTGCTGCTTTATGTTTGCAAGCTCACGATACCTGCAAATGTCGCTGAATAGATCAGAGTTCTACTATGCTTTGCAAATAACTTTACAGAGGTCTGTAAAATTATTTTAATGCTTTTTGGTAACAGTTCCTGTCCATCTCGCTTGGCCACAAATTCCGAGAATTTCTGGGAAATTTACCGGTGTTTCAAAGAAGATGCTGTGAACATTGAAAAAAAATGCAGAGGTTGGAAATCTAAAATAAGAACAGAAAATGTTGGAAATATTCACAAGATCGCAGGAAAATAAGAGCGGGTCGTAACACCCTTCAAATCTGCCCCATCATGTAGTAAGATCGTGGATGATTTACATTGTCCTGCGCTCCTGTTGAAATCACTGGGTTGAAGCTCTCCACCATCTTTCTTTGTCAGTTTTTGAATTAAGGGATTCAAACTGGTGGTTTTCAGATACTTTTGGGATCCTCTGGAGTTTAGCGAGTTATCAAAAGATTTCAAACAATGAGGCCAATATCTCAACAGCCATTTTTTAAACACCCTAGCATGCAGTTAATTGGGTCCTGTTTTTAATATTATCCTACTTTAACCCCTTAATTTTCTCCAGCACTTTATCCATTTTAATTGGGATTTTTGTGAGTTGTACCATATTTTTAGAAATTAGACTGTCTGATATCATAGGGTTATTAATAATGTCTTCTATAGGTAAGAATGATGCAAAATCATTTATTCAACATATTTGGCATTGATTTGTCAGCTGTTATTAAAACAAAAGAACATGGATATGCTGTCGCTGGTGCTGACCTGGAGAGAGTGGGGAGTAGAGATTCAGTGCACCTCTGCAGGCTTCAACCGCCCAATCCTAATGCTGGCGGCTCCGTACAGGCAAACTGTTAAAGGACCTGACGGTGTTCTTATTTAAAATCCTGCAAATGCGGGATCTTGTGCCCAAGATGTTGACCTGTGCTGGCAGCAGTCACAGGGGGTTGCCGACCCTGGGAATGGCACATGGCACCAGAAACAGGGAGCACCTCCGTTTCCCCCCCCCCCGCCAGTTGAGTAGGAGATGACCCGACAGAACAGTGACAACGGCAGCAGACCAATGAGGGGCTCAATGGCTGAATGACCCACACATGCTGCTGGAGTCAGGCTCATGGCAACGAGGTATTGAAACTGGGATTTGAGAGGGTGCTGCGGGCAAGAAGGTTTACCGAAGGGCCTTGGGTGCTGAAGGCTTCCTGATCATATTAGAGGTTTTGATCTGGAGCTTGGGTTGCCAACAAATAAAACGGGTCTGTGCAGTGGCAGAGGCTGGACACTCAGCGACTTTCTTTTGCTTTAATTTCTCTTACTGTGAGGGGGACCAGGCAACAAAGAGTTTTGGTGACACTTTGCCTGCCTTACGGCAGACTAAAGGAATTTTTTTTAATATTAAATTTTTTGTTTTATTACATATCAATAAAAAAAGAATCTTGAATGAGGTTACTAATTCACCAGCCTCATTCTCATTTACTTTTGCTGCTATCTTCCAGATTTTATATGCCTAGAAATTTTATTGTTTTTATATGACATGCATGCTTTCTCCCAAATTTATTTTCTTCCTTCTTATGAGCTTTTAATTTTCTGCTGGTGTATCCTAAAAACATCTCATTTCCCTCTCGTCCACCACAAACCCTTGTTCCCTGTTGTGTGTGGAGGAAATGTGGCCTCCCTGCCTGTCTGGAATATTGTGGATTGCGTGTGGTCTTGTGTCCTCCCTGTCTGAAACTTATTTGGGAGTCACATCACCTGTGAATCAAGGTTGGACTCTGACCACCTGTTAGTGCACACCTTGCTGTTGGCTAATTTAAGTCACCTAGGGTCATTATTGGCTAGAAGCACAGATTAGCACTGTATAAAATATCGATGCATAGTGCATTCTTCCTCTCTGCCTCATGGTCCAAGTCCTGGTTGGATCATTGCTCCATGCCAGGTTGCTACTATGGACATCGCTGGAAGTGTCAGCAGGTAAGGTGTGTACTACACCGAAGCTGATAGAGCAATACTTGCAGAAAGCCACACCCCCAGTTGGTACAGGGAACTGTTGGTGTGTAAGAATCCCTGTTTAATGTGTACATAATGTCTGAGTGTGTTGAGTATGGGTTCACTATTTTCAGAGTCCAACCTAGGTCTGAGGTGAATGTCTATGTTGTTCCTTCAGTGAAATAGTAATTGAGTACCATTCAACATTCTCCACTGTTTGTCTCCTGTGCATTAATTAAAGTTGTGCGTAATTGTAACCCTTGTGACCAGACTCGTCTCTCTGTGAACCCACCGAACCTGATACACTTCCCAAACCAACAATACTCCAGGTTGCAATTTAACATAATTCTTTACCTCACATGGATCCTGCTTCTTTTTCATGGGATTGCTCTTTCTGATTGTGATAAACCTAATGTGATTGCTACTCCATGGGGGATATTTAACCAAATATCCCTTTTAATACTTCCTCATTACATCAAATCAAATCTAAAATAGTACCTTGGTAGGTTCTGCAATGCACTGTTCGGAAAGCAATCCCTGATATATTCTATCTGTTCTTCTTTGATCTCCTTAGCAGTTATGTTCATCCAATCAATATGCAGATTACAGGCAGCAGGCCGGGCTGCCTTGGATGGAAGAGGAGCAGAGGTAATGTCGGCTACGCTTCATCAGAATTGGGGAAAAGAGCAAAGAAGTTCATTTAGTTCGAGGAAGATTGGGGTGGGGAGGGATGTCTCTGATAGGATACAACTAGGGTCACTGTCTGGTCAATGGTTGAGAACAGTTGAGAATGGAGGAAAAAAAAGAACAAGTTGAGCTAATATCACCCAAGGACAATGGGGATAGAAAGAGAACTCAAGTTACCAGGATGTGGAAGGCTGCAACATGCATCGGTAGAAGATTAGATGCAGTTCCTTGAGCATGGATTGGGCCTCATTGTAAGCGTTGAAGAGATCAGAGTGAAAAGTAGGATGAAGAATTAAAGTGCCAGGTGATGGGAAGCTCCTGAGCTTCCTATTGCCTGTCATTTTAATGATATATGTTTTATATCTTAAGGCTGTTGTTCTGCTATTTACCATGCAAACTACTAATCAGTAGGTTGATTTCGTTGACTGAAATTGTTAATGGCTTCGACTGACTCAATCCAGAATTATAACTTGTTAAATTTGAACAAAATACCTTAATGTCTATTTCCTAGAGTAAATAAGCTTGTTAGTGAGGCTCTGTAGTGGTGAGGGATATTTCGTGCCTTTGTTTTGCTTGACGCTCATTTCCTGCTTGCAGTGATTAAGGTGGGAATCTGTTCTGTGCGACATGTCTGTAAATGCAAAGTCTTGCCAGTAAATTACGTGCATACATTGTGGTCAAAGAATCGAGTTTTAATAGTCTTTACTTCATTCATGTTTAACACTGAAAATCTGCTCATGGATTTCTTAAAGAATAAACATTTCTTGTCTCGTTGCCACTCAGTGGTGCCCGGAGTAAGCTGTGGTGTATTTTGTGATTAGGCTTCATGGTCAAGAACTCCATTGCCTCCAAACTCGTAAACCTCCCAACAGGCCACTCGGACCGGATCATGTCCATGCGACTCCCCCTTCAAAACAAGCGCCGCACCACCCTCATCAGTGTCTATGCTCCAACCCTCCAGGCGGAACCAGCAGAAAAGGACAAGTTCTACACTAACCTGCGCAACCTCATTCAACGCACCCTTACAGCCGACAAGGTTGTCATCCTTGGCAAATTCAACGCTCGCGTCGGCAAAGACTCAGAAACCTGGCCAGGAATCCTGGGCAAGCATAGTGTCGGCAAGTGCAACGACAATGAGCGCCTCCTGTTGGAGCTCTGCGCAGAACAGCGGCTTGTCATTACAAACACCCTTTTTCAGCAGAGGGACAGCCTGAAGACTACCTAGATGCATCCCCGATCCAAACACTGGCACCTCCTGGACTACGTCCTGGTGCGAGAAAGAGACAAACGAGATGTGGTCCACACCAGGGTCATGCCCAGCGCGGAATGCCACACTGACCACCGGCTTGTTCACTGCAAGCTCAACCTTCACTTCAAGCCAAAGCCCCCAGAAAGAGGTTCAATGTTGGAAACCTGCAGTCAGACTAAGTGAGAGAAAACTTCCAGGCAAACATCAAAGCAAAGCTCGACGATGCAATCCGCCTCACGGACTTGTCCCCTGAAACCCTCTGGGATCAGCTGAAGACTACCATACTGCAATCCACTGAAGAGGTACTGGGCTTCTCCTCCAGGAAAAACGAGGACTGGTTCGACGATAACAGCCAGGAAATCCAGGAGCTGCTGGCAAAGAAGCGAGCTGCCCACCAGGCTCACCTTACAAAGCCGTCCTGTCCAGAGAAGAAACAAGCCTTCCGTCGCGCATGCAGCCATCTTCAGGGCAAACTCCGGGAGATCCAAAATGAGTGGTGGACTAGCCTCGTCAAGCGAACCCAGCTCAGCGCGTACATTGGCGACTTCAGGGGTTTCTATGAGGCTCGAATGGCTGTGTATGGCCCCTCACCCCAAGTCCAAAGCCCGCTGCGCAGCTCAGACGGCAAAGTCCTCCTCAGCGACAAGATCTCCATCCTCAACCGATGGTCAGAACACTTCCAATCTCTTTTCAGTGCCAACTGCTCAGTCCAAGATTCCGCCCTGCTCCAGCTCCCTCAACAGACCCTAAGGCTAGAGCTGGATGAGGTCCTCACCCAGGATGAGAAATATAAGGCAATTGAACAACTGAAAAGTGGCAAATCAGCAGGTATGGATGGAATCCCCCCAGAGGTCTGGAAGGCTGGCGGCAAAACTCTGCATGTCAAACTGCATGAGTTTTTCAAGTTTTGTTGGGACCAAGGAAAACTGCCTCAGGACCTTCGTGATGCCATCATCATCACCCTGTACAAAAACAAAGGCGAGAAATCAGACTGCTCAAACTACAGGCAAATCACGCTGCTCTCCATTGCAGGCAAAATCTTCGCTAGGATGCTCCTAAATAGAATAATACCTAGTGTCGCCGAGAATATCCTCCCAGAATCACAGTGTGGCTTTCGCGCAAACAGAGGAACTACTGACATGGTCTTTGCCCTCAGACAGCTCCAAGAAAAGTGCAGAGAACAAAACAAAGGACTCTACATCACCTTTGTTGACTTCACAAAAGCCTTCGACACTGTGAGCAGGAAAGGGCTTTGGCAAATACTAGAGCGCACCGGATGCCACCAAAGTTCCTCAACATGGTTATCCAACTGGACGAAAACCAACAAGGTCGGGTCAGATAGAGCAATGAGCTCTCTGAACCCTTCTCCATTAACAATGGCGTGAAGCAAGGCTGTGTTCTCGCACCAACCCTCTTTTCAATCTTCTTCAGCATGATGCTGAAACAAGCCATGAAAGACCTCAACAATGAAGACGCTGTTTACATCCGGTACCGCACGGATGGCAGTCTCTTCAATCTGAGGCGCCTGCAAGCTCACACCAAGACACAAGAAAAACTTGTCCGTGAACTACTCTTTGCAGACGATGCCGCTTTAGTTGCCCATTCAGAGCCTGCTCTTCAGCGCTTGACGTCCTGTTTTGCGGAAACTGCCAAAATGTTTGGCCTGGAAGTCAGCCTGAAGAAAACTGAGGTCCTCCATCAGCCAGCTCCCCACCATGACTACCAGCACCCCCACATCTCCATAGGGCACACAAAACTCAAAACGGTCAACCAGTTTACCTATCTCAGCTGCACCATTTCATCAGATGCAAGGATCGACAACGAGATAGACAACAGACTCGCCAAGGCAAATAGTGCCTTTGGAAGACTACACAAAAGAGTCTGGAAAAACAACCAACTGAAAAACCTCACAAAGATAAGCGTATACAGAGCCGTTGTCATACCCACACTCCTGTTCAGCTCCGAATCATGGGTCCTCTACCGGCATCACCTATGGCTCCTAGAACGCTTCCACCAGCGTTGTCTCTGCTCCATCCTCAACATTCATTGGAGTGACTTCATCTCCAACATCGAAGTACTCGAGATGGCAGAGGCCGACAGTATCGAATCCACGTTGCTGAAGATCCAACTGCGCTGGGTAGGTCGCGACACCAGAATGGAGGACCATCGCCTTCCCAAGATCTCCACTGGCCACCGTGACAGAGGTGCACCAAAGAAGAGGTACAAGGACTGCCTAAAGAAATCTCTTGGTGCCTGCCACATTGACCACTGCCAGTGGGCTGATATTGCCTCAAACGGTGCATCTTGGCGCCTCACAGTTCGGCGGGCAGCAACCTCCTTTGAAGAAGACCGCAGAGCCCACCTCACTGACAAAAGACAAAGGAGGAAAACCCAACACCCAACCCCAACCAACCAATTTTCCCCTGCAACCGCTGCAACCGTGTCTGCCTGTCCCGCATTGGACTTGTCAGCCACAATCGAGCCTGCAGCTGACGTTGACATTTACCCCCTCCATAAATCTTCGTCCGCGAAGCCAAGCCAAAGAAAAGAAGACAGGTTTCGTGTGAGAGCTTAATGTGAATTCAGGTACAGAGATCAGCCTACATAATTTGTGGCCTGCTGATTTTCCCATTCATTTCAATCCCAATCAAACCTCACTTCTTCCAGGATAGCTCCACAACTAACCACTGCTTCAGACAGCGAGATCATGGGCGATCCCTTGACCTACATTGCAGCGTTCTTTTGAACTAATATTTTATGTGATTATAACAGATCTTTAAAAATGTGTGTGGCAACAATATGACAGATTAGGCAAATGTGAATTTGTATTTGTATTTAATGCATCAGATACAGGGCTTATTTTTGGAACTTCCAAATGTTTTCCTTCAGAGCTGCAGTTGACAAATTAATTTTGAAAGTTGTGGGACAGATCGAGATTCTGCTGGACCTAATTGACACCACACATATTATATTGTGCAGGTACCACTGATCATTGAAATGTGTAGTCTATTCTCAGTGTAATTTGTCCATTGGTTTATTGTGGTAGGAGTAAAACATTGCAAGTTTATTTTTAATAAAGAACAATGCACTACTGTTTTGGTTATGTGCCTTATCTCTTGGTTTGAAATGAACTGTGGGGTCAGTGGAAATTAACTCTGATATTACATGTCCTTACAGGTTTTCCAAATGAATATCATCTCATGTGCTTATAAATGCCGTAACTTTTAAGGAATGCATTATTTGTTCTTCTTCTCAAATAACGTTGTGCCACTAAAAAATAGTTTTGTTTCATTCCATTATCAATGCCTGTTCAAATTTTGTTTGATATTTATATTAACTGAGAGTCCCATTTGATAAACTGCAAGCAATGCTGATTGCTGCTTCAGTTCCCATGAGAATATCCTCTTCTTACCACAAAGTGTTGAATTATTTCTTGAGTGTATTACATTGTTCCCGAAATAATGCAGTTGCTGGTAACATTTGAGAATGAATACGGATTTTACAAGTTCAGGTATTGTTATCTTGAAACCGTTCATGGATACACAGTGATTGGCACATGTGAGTTTTAAAAAAATTGACTTCAAGTTATGACAGTTGGGAAAAGATTGATACCTTAACTATGGGCAAAATTGACAAAATATCTGTGTTCATATTTCTGCAGTAAAACCACAAGAATTGTATTATACATGATATCTATTTAACATCTTGTACAAAAAAAAGTGGCAAATTACTTTGTTCCAAAGAAGAAGAGTTGTCTATCATTTAAATTATGATGATGACGAGCTTATGTGGAGAACAAAATCAGCTGCTCAATCCAATCTCATTCTATCATGCTGCAAATGAGATTCAAGATCCCCTCTGCTTTCTGATGATCAACCACCATGTGTGAGGGGAAAAAAAAACAAGTTTAAAAACCCCTGGACCAAATAGATGAAGTTTAAGCATTGTGGCAATGTCTCCTTCTCTCTCTCTCTCTCTCTCTCTCTCTCTCTCTCTCTCACCGCCCCCATCCCCCTATTCAATTCCGAATTGAACGATGATCTAAGTGTATTATAAAAAAGAAATGAGTGCCATGGTCAAGGACAATCTGAAGGTGGAGGGTGAGCAGGTCAGAGGTCATCGTCCATACTGGTAGCAATGACTAGTGAGATGTAATGCTGCAAAATGATTTTTGTGAGTGAGGTAGCAAGATATAAAAAACAGGACTTCCAGGGTTATAATCTCAGCTGTACCATATATGAAGTCAGTGCAGTTCAGTTCAGTACATGCTGGTGTGAGAGAGAAGTCTTAAAATATAACAATCATTAGGCTCCCTTCCAGGCAAATGGAAGCTGTATAAGAGGGGTGGTAGGATCTGAACTGGAGGGGAGCCAGTATCCTCATAGGAAGAGCCATTCATTCTCCTCAGGAAAATTTAACAAGAGTGGCAAGGGTGGGATCCAGACAGCTGGCTGGCAAGTGGAGGGATTGATGGAATGGTAGATGTGATGACCACGAGGTCTGAAAGGAAGGACAGAAAGGGATGGGTTAATGAACAGTGAGACCAATGGGCTGATGTGTTTCTTTCAATGCAAGGTGCTTTGCACACAAAGAAGACGACACTCGAACCAAGATTCACACCTGGAATTATGATGTGTTCCCATTATGGAGACTTGCTTCAGGAGGGATAGGACTGGCAGCTCAACATTCCTAGGTTTTTGTGTTTCAGTCGTGAAGGAGAGGGAGGAGTTGCATTCATAATCAGAGGGGATGTGCTTGACTTCCTGCTGAGCCATGATGCACAAAATTCAAAAATAAGAAAAGATCAATCCCTCTGAGGTGTTATAAAATATGCCTCCAAATTGTCAGCTAGAGATAGAGGAACCAATACATGGACAGATCTTTGAAAGGTGTAAAAGCAGTGTTGTAATACTGGGAGACATTTAATTTCCCCAATATTGATTGAAACTTCCTTAGTCCCAGAGGCTTAGAATTACTTTGCTGTATTCAAGAGGATTATCTTGGAAGAAGCATGTAGATAGTCCCCAAGCGAAGTAGACATTCGCAAGTACAGTCAATATTTTAACCTTGTATTTCAGAATCTACAGGGGTTGAGGTCATTTGGGGTATTTATAAGCAGCACAGGTTTGTGGGCTGGAAGGGCCTGTCACCATTCTGTATGTTTATATTTTAAATTTAAATTAAAAAACATAGGAGCCATGAACAGAATTGGGAAAGAAGCCGAGGAAAATGGATAATAAGTATTGAAGAGAAAAGTGCCGAGCAACTGAAATGAATGGAAGACACACTGGGGATTGCAGGTGCTGGAACCTGTGGCTAAACACGATCTGCTGGAGGAGCTTAGCAGGTCGAGCGGTATCAGAGGGAGAAAAAGAATGGTCACGTTTCGGGGTTGAAGCCCTTTGCCAAGACCGAAGAAGGCCCTCAGACTGAAATGCCGACTGTGCTGTTTCTCCCATTGATGGTGATCAACCTCTGGATTCTCCAGCAGATTGTGTTTAGCAAATGAAATACATTAAAATCATGGCTGAAGCAATGAAATGCCTTAGGAAAAGGACAGAAAATGAGGGAGTAAAATACGTGGACTTTAATATCAGGGATAAAAAAGAAAATGACATTGAAAATGGCAACGTAAAATGGGTTAACAAGCACTCACTAATAAAAGAACAAATTAACAGTGGGGCATTGCCGTTCCTCTGTAGGATTGCATTCTGAGTTTTCTGACTGCGAAATACATCCATTAGGGCTGCTGTTGAGTTTTAACGAATTCATCCTTTTTTATTTCTCATCATCAAAGTTGCTCAAATGTTGTCTCAAATATTTTTCAATGTTTTGAATTTTTAAATTTAAACTTTAGTGATTATAGAAAGAAAAATTCTGTCTTTTTGTTGAACATTTATGAAATCTATATTTGTGGCTTTTATTAAAAATTAAATACAATCTGAATCCAGGAACTTGTAGCTTTTAAAATACTGATTGATTTTAATAAAGGTCAAATATCAAAGTTCAGATTTATTGTCAGACTACACACATCACAAACAACCATGAGATTCTTTTTACTGCAGGCCAGGCAATATTTCTACTTTTCTTTAGTGCAAAAAAAAATGTACTCCAAGAGTACATAAACAAAAGAGAAAAACTGGCAAAAACATATTCTCAAGTGATTTTAACCCTTACAAAGGTAAACAAATTGTGCAATACTGTGCAGAAAATAAATATTCAATAATAAATACTGTGCAAAATAAGAGTTCTTAAATGATTCCGTCGGTTTGTCATTTAGGAGTTTGATGGTGGAGGGGTAGCAACTCTTCCTGTACCTGGTGGTACAAATCTTGAGGCAACAATACCTCTTTCCTGATGGTGTCAGCGAGAACAAAGCATGTCCTGGGTGGTCGGATCCTTGATAATTGCTGCTGCTCTCCAATAGCAGCATTCCATGTAGATTTTCTTGACAATAGCGAGCATTTTGCTTGTGTGTACAGATACAGCAATGAGCTCTCTGAACCCTTCTCCATTAACAATGGCGTGAAGCAAGGCTGTGTTCTCGCACCAACCCTCTTTTCAATCTTCTTCAGCATGATGCTGAACCAAGCCATGAAAGACCCCAACAATGAAGACGCTGTTTACATCCGGTACCGCACGGATGGCAGTCTCTTCAATCTGAGGCGCCTGCAAGCTCACACCAAGACACAAGAGAAACTTGTCCGTGAACTACTCTTTGCAGATGATGCCACTTTAGTTGCCCATTCAGAGCCAGCTCTTCAGCGCTTGACGTCCTGCTTTGCGGAAACTGCCAAAATGTTTGGCCTGGAAGTCAGCCTGAAGAAAACTGAGGTCCTCCATCAGCCAGCTCCCCACCATGACTACCAGCCCCCCCACATCCCCATCGAGCACACAAAACTCAAAACGGTCAACCAGTTTACCTATCTCGGCTGCACCATTTCATCAGATGCAAGGATCGACAATGAGATAGACAACAGACTCGCCAAGGCAAATAGCGCCTTTGGAAGACTACACAAAAGAGTCTGGAAAAACAACCAACTGAAAAACCTCACAAAGATAAGCGTATACAGAGCCGTTGTCATACCCACACTCCTGTTCGGCTCCGAATCATGGGTCCTCTACCGGCACCACCTACGGCTCCTAGAACGCTTCCACCAGCGTTGTCTCCGCTCCATCCTCAACATCCATTGGAGCGCTCACACCCCTAACGTCGAGGTACTCGAGATGGCAGAGGTCGACAGCATCGAGTCCACGCTGCTGAAGATCCAGCTGCGCTGGATGGGTCACGTCTCCAGAATGGAGGACCATCGCCTTCCCAAGATCGTATTATATGGCGAGCTCTCCACTGGCCACCGTGACAGAGGTGCACCAAAGAAAAGGTACAAGGACTGCCTAAAGAAATCTCTTGGTGCCTGCCACATTGACCACCGCCAGTGGGCTGATAACGCCTCAAACCGTGCATCTTGGCGCCTCACAGTTTGGCGGGCAGCAGCCTCCTTTGAAGAAGACCGCAGAGCCCACCTCACTGACAAAAGGCAAAGGAGGAAAAACCCAACACCCAACCCCAACCAACCAATTTTCCCTTGCAACCGCTGCAATCGTGTCTGCCTGTCCCGCATCGGACTGGTCAGCCACAAACGAGCCTGCAGCTGACGTGGACTTTTTACCCCCTCCATAAATCTTCGTCCGCGAAGCCAAGCCAAAGAAGAAAAGAAGACTGGGCTGTGCCCACTAGTTTTTATACCCAATTTTATTGAATATTTTTAAAAGGGTGTTTAGATTTGAGGTCTCAATACACCAAGGTACAGCTGCAGAGAGGAAATCTGATTTGGTGCCTATTTTTAAATTATATTCTCTGGAACTGACCTATATTGTAAAAGGAGTAAGTGACTTGAATCTATATATGGATTATGGTAATATGTTAGCATATAGACATTTTATATCGCAGTCTTATTTTTCACAGACTCAATCGGCCTTTAGGTTTAAGCTCTTGCAGTCCTTTGCCAAATGAGACAATGGAAGAAAGTCATGTGAATTTTGATGTTTTTTAAATGCTAAGTTTGTCTGAGGTTAAATCCCAAAGCTTTATCCAGTAAATTTATAGTATAATATTAAGCTTTGGGCCCAGCTGACCCAGTTCTGCTTCCAGCAACTGCACACAATTAAGTTTTGTAAGGTGTATTGAGATATTCTGAGACAGATAAACACATCTGTTTTGTAATCTTGATCTGTTTCTAAATTCGCCATGGAACTATTGAGTCATATTGTCTGACTTGTTCACAAGGATGTTACCTAATAGGTCCTCAGTTCTGAAAACAAACTCACCTACTGATGAATTCTGCACTATGTTGACCTTATTGACTTGTGTAAGAAGTTACATGACTAGTCCTTGCTTAAACTAATAAATCACAGAAAGGCACAGAAGCAGGGCAAGTGAACACTGGTTCTATGTAAGAGTAGTGCAGTTCATCTGACAGCCTTCTTCCAAGGGTCCTGCAAATTCTTTCAGTTCAGATACATATCCACCTCCTTTTTTCCCCCTTTTATTCAGCGCAAAGACAGGCCCTTCGGCTCAAATTTGCCCTTGCAAAACAAGTTGCCTACTTAAAAAAGTCCCACTTGCCTGCTTTCTGTCCACGTCACTCTGAGCCTTCCTTATCCATGTACCTGTCTAAATATCTTCTATACATTATAAATGTCCATGCTTCTGCCTCTCCCACATCATTCCATATACCCACCTTTCTTTGTGTGGGAAAAAATGCCCCTCAGTCACTTTGAAATCTTTCCCTTCTCACCTTGAGGTGTAGGTAGACCCCACAATGATGCTCCAGATTAATTCCAGGGATTTGTCTCAGAGACAGCGAAGAAACGGTGTTCTGTTTCAAAGTTGCAATTGTATATGAATTGGAGGGAAAATTCCAGGAGGTGGTGTTCCTAAACCTATGCTGCCCTTGCCCTTCGAAATGGAGGGATTATGGATTTTATGGTGCCTCTGAGAAGTAGCAAACATAGTAAAAGACTTATCCCATTGGGAAGAAGATTCATGAGTGTGAGATCACACACCACCTGACTGAAGGACTGTTTCTTTCCCGCTGTAATCAGAATCCTGAACAACCCTCATTCTTGTAATATCACGTTGGTTTTGCTCCTTTCCTCTCTCTCTCTAAATCTCTGCATCGATGAGATGGCATGCATGCAAAACAGCCTTTTTCATTTTACCTTTGTACATATACCTTCTGTCTTGATGTGTTGCTACAGAGCTTCCTATAAATGGGTGCAACCTGCTGCTGCTGTGAGTTGATGGTGGAATGTGAATTCTTGTGGATGGGTTGTATATCCAGTGGGTGACTGTGCCTTGTATGGTGTTAAACTTCTTAAGTGTTGTTGAAGCTGCGCTGATCCAGGCAAGTAGAGAATATGCCATCATGCTCTGGACTTGAGGATTCTAGATGGTTGACAGGCTTTGGGCAGTGAGAAGGCATGTTAATTGCAACATGATTCCGAACCTCTCACCTGCTCTTATAGCCATATTGTATGTATGGCTACTTCAGTTTCTGGTCAACAGTAAGTCCCAGGATATTGATAATGGTAACAATAATGGTAATCACACTGAATGTCAGGGGGTGGTAGATGGACTTTGTCTTGTTGGACATCATCATTGACTGGCCCTTGTGTGGCATTAATGTTACTTTCCATCTATCAGCCTAGGTCTGGAAATTGTCCAGATCTTGCTGGATTTGGTTGTAGATTTTGTCATTACCTGAGCAATGGCAAGCCTAGTGCGATTATCAGTAATTATATTAGACCTTACAATTTGTGAAGCAGCTGAAGATAGTTGGGCGATGATTGACCACCAACCACCACAACCATCTTCCTTTACGCTGGGTATGATTTCACCCAGCGGAGGGTTTTCCCTGATTTCCATTGGTTTCTTGATGCTGAACTCCATCAAGCTTTGTCTTGATCAAAGGGCTGTGGCTCTCACTTCACCTCTGGACCTCTGCTCTTTTGTGTTCATTTGGACCATAGTTCAACAAGGTCATGAATTGAGTGACCTGGTGGAACCCAAACGAAGCTTCTGTGGACAGGTTGTTTCTCATCAAGTATCATGAGCTAATGGACAATATTTTGCTGATGATGTCGATTAGACTAATAGAGAGGTAATTGGCCCAGGTAGATTTACCCTTTTTGTTGTGGACAGAACTTGTGTGAACAATTTACACAGTGCCAGAAGATGCCAGTGAACATTTTCACAAAGTGTATGATAGATTCTGGAGCACATTATCATTTCTTCTGCCAGAATGTTATCAGGACATGTAGTCTTTGCTATATCCATTGTCTTTGGCTGTTTCTCACCTGGAGTGAATTGGATTGGATGAAGACCAGCATCTATCATAGCTATAGAACAGAAGTGGAAGAACAGGCCCTTCAGCCCAGGAGTCTGTGCTGAACATGTTGTCCATATCAAACTAAAATTCTGCTGCTAGTCCTTCATGTTCTATCTCAAAACATATTAAATGCTTCAACTCTGTCTGCTTCCACTGCACCCGTTACTCGCTATGCATTTAACAAAAAAAAAGTGACTCATTTACACTGGGGAAAAGATTCTGATTGTCCACCCTGTAATGGTAGAATGCTAGTGATCCTTCTGACCATTAGAGGGAGTCATAGACCAGTTTGTGGCAGCATGGGAGATTCAAGATGGATGCCTCCACACAGTCATGAATTCTATAGCTAATAAAGTATAGTTGTTTTAAAAGAACCAAAGTTTCTTAATTACAATAAAATAAACATCACATGGTACTAGGAGTGTGAATACCCGGAGTGGAGGAAACACCAGGAGTGTGCAAAGTGTGCATCAGTAGAGGTATGGAGAGTGTAATGACACTTGGTGCTGTAAATTGGACTGGAAATGACGGCCACTAGTAGAGGTTGTTCAAACAAAGCTTCATGCTCTACCTGCATACCATTGGACTCAATAGAAAACCTGATGCATAGAAGATTGTGCTGCTACTTATTGTGGCAATACCTCAAGCACTAGAGATTTTCAATACATTTGTTTTTGCCGAGGCAGAATACCAGGGCAAGTTTGACAAGGTTATAGAGATGTTTGATGGACACTGTTCACCAAAGAAAAGTGAAACATTCGAGATGTATTTGTTTTGGACGCGCACACAGCTGCAGGGAGGAAGCTTTGATACTTTCTTTTAATGGACTTGAAATTAAAAGGAAGAATGTGCAATCTTGGATCATTGTAAGATTCAATGATCTATAATCAAATTGTGTTTGAAATTATTGATAAGAAAGTGAGAGAGAGATTGCTGCAAGAAACAAAGCTTACCTTAGTTGGAGCCGTGAAGATATGCCATGCTGTCAATTAGCTCTGCAGTGCACAAAATATTTGGTGAGAGTACAAAAGGCAGTGAAAATAAAGGCATATCCATAGCCTCAGTGTCTGTCCACACACATAAACAAAAAATGAGTTACAGGAAACAACAAAAAGGAGAGACATTCATTTGTAAATGGTGTGACAGTCAATATGCAACAAAACAATGCCCCTCCTACAGAAAAGTCTGTAATAAGTGCAAAGGGCCGAATCACTTTGCAAAGCAATGTTTTTCCAAAGGGAAACAAAATGGAAGTGAAAGCATGCACATTGTACTCACTATAGAAGAAACTGCCCTCAGTGATACACTTTGCTCCGAGGCAGGTTCCACCGCCACTAAAAGAAAAGCTCAAATAGGAACTCAATCAAATGACATCACTAGGTGTCAAAAAGAAAGTGGAGCCCACAGAATGAGTGAACTTAATGGTGTGTGTCAAAAAGAAAGAACATTATTAGATTTCAACCAGGGATGAAATTACAAGTGAAATGGCTGGCGCAAATTTTTTCACCAAATTGGATGCATCCCAGGGCTTTTGGCAAATAAAACTGCATGATCATAGCAAATCAATACTGCACATTTAATGCACCACTTGGCTGATATTCCTTTTGGAATTTCCTCTGCTCCGGAAGTGTTCCTCATGGAGCACATTATAAAAAGGCATAAATGGATGACAAGATTCTCTGGGGATTCATACAAGAACAGCACAATGTGAGGCTCATCAAAGTGCTACAACACATCCAGAAGTATGGATTAAAGTTAAATAGAGAAACATATCAGTTTGTTGTGAAGGAAATCACCTTTCTGGAAGATAAACTGTCAGAGGCAGGTGTGGAGCCAAACAAGAGCATGATGAGAGCAATTTTAGAGATTCCCAGACCCACTTAACAAAATGGGCATATTGAGAGTGCTGGGAATGATCAATTTCATTGGTAAATTCATGCCAAACCTGTCTTCCGAAACAATGTACCTAAGGAAGTTGTTACAGGACAAGTGGACAGCCAACCACAGGAAGAATGGGGAAGAGCATTCTAACTAAAGAACAAGTATTTTGATGTTCTTTGATGCATCTAGAATGATGAAAATATCTACATAAGCTTCAAAAGATGGAATAGGTGCCGTACTACTTCAGGCCATGGGAGAAGGTTTGAGGCCAGTAGCATATGCATTAAGGATGATGACATCTGAATGTTGATATGCGCACATCGAGAAAGAGTGTCTAGGCCTGGTCTATGGACTTGAGAAATTCCACAGTTATTTGTATGGTCTACCAACATTGGTGACAGAGACAGACCACAAGTCATTAATAGCGATAATCAAGAAAAATCTGTGAAATGTTGCCGAGAATCCAAAGATTGATGATGAAGCAGCAACATTATGACTTTGAATTGGTGTACACACCAGGGAAACTTACTGTATTAGCTGATGCATTATCCAGAGCCATGACACAGAGTGAAGCACGCAATGAGAGTTCCACAGAGACAGATATGAATCTCCTCATGAACCTGATCACTGAATCTCTTCCCATATCTGATATGAAATCCAAGCAGATCACAGCTGAACTGGAAAAGGACACAGTTCTACAGACAGTCATCAAGAATCTGAATGAAAAATGGCCTAGAGGTGAATGTCAGCCATACTACAACATCAGAGCTGAGCTGAGTGTTCTCAATGGGCTTCTACTCAGACAGAGCAAAATTGTTATTCCTCAATTACTGTGACAAGAGATGCTGAAAAGGGTGCTTGAAGGGTACCTTGGAATGGCTTATTGGCCGGGGATAAATGTTGATTTTGATGGAATGGTTTCAAGCTGTGAGACTTGTTTGAAAGGTCATGTAAAGCAGGCAAAGGAACCCATGATAATAACTTAATTACCAGCAGAACTATGGAAGAAAGTTGGGACTGATCTGTTCCACATGGCTGGAAATAATTACTTGCTGGTTATTGACTATCTATCAAACTATCCGGAGATTGTGCTGCTTCCTAACATGTCTGTTGTTTGTGTGATCAAATATATGAAATTGATCTTTGCAAGACATGGAATTCTTCAAATTGTCTACAGTGACAATGGACTATGCTATAGCTGTCGAGAATTCCAGAACTTTGCATAAGGGTATGATTTTCAACATGCAATTTCAAGTCCTCTGCATCCACAGTCAAATGATAAAGCAGAGAAAGGAGTTCAAATAGTTAAACAGTTGCTCAAGAAAACTCTAGACATGGGCTCAGATCTGTATCGAGATTTATTGAGTTACAGAGCTATGTCACTTGAACATGGCATGTCACCTGCTGGGCTTCTATTGGGACATCACACCTCCTATTACTTATGGTGACATGATCAGTTCTGCAACCACTGGAGAGGCCAAAATGGATCATCCACTTGGCACTTGCGGCTGAAGCTTTTCCCAAATGCTTCAGCTTTCTCTTTTGTCTACCACCAATGTTTGAGGCAAATCAGCCATGATTAATTGAATAGTGGGTGAGGCTTCAGGAGCCAATTGGATAACCCTGTTCCTATGAGTTACTGCATGGGCTTTGGTTTAGTGACTTGTGGCTCACTATTGGTGTCTTTTGGAAGTCCGTAAATACCAAACTACCATATTCTTCTCACTCTTCCCACTTCATCAAAAGGTTCTATCATTAATAAGATAAGATGCTGTCCTTAATCAATCTGCACTATTTCCAGGAGACCATAGAACCATAGACTGCAGATTCCAATCTTAATGATTGATTTAGGAGAATTCCCCATCACAGAGGTCTGTATTTATTATTTTTAACTCCATATCATTTTTGAATGCAACACGTGCAATTATACAATTCTCGGGCGTCACCACTCAACGTCTTGATGTTTCACATTTCTGGCCAGTGAATTCTGAAGGTGTGGCTGATTTTAACCTTCGAAGCAGAGCTCACATTTTTTTGTATACCTCCATGTTAATTTTCAGGTCAGTTTCAAAGGCATGCTAGACCGCTTAATAACTGGCCATTTTGGCTTAGATTTCCTCCACCTGTTGGTTCAACCTGACCTCTTGTCATGGCCCACAGCTCACCATTTTCATGTTCCCTTCTTTATGCTACCATTTTCCAACTGGCCTCGTTACATAGCCTTTGCACTAATTATCCCATCACTGGATGACCTTTTCCTCTCAGAAGTATTCCCTGAGTCCTATCTATTCCTTTCACAAGCTCTCTGCACCCAAAAACTAAAATTTAGTTCATCTTAAAAGTACCTCCAAAAATTTCTGTATAAATAAAAAAAAGACATTGGAAATCTAAATTCAAGCCTCATGTAGTGTGAATAGAAGCTCTCACGACTGGAGAGAGAACAACACTTTTATTAGCTAATAACTAAGGGTAGGGTTTCACAGTAGTCTTCAGAAGGTTTCTGGGTTTAGGCAGGAAACCATGGGGAGATGGGGAGTGGAGCCGGCCATCAGCACCACACACTACCAGTGAATCTCAGTTCCCTGCTCCTCATTTGTGCTCTGATCT
This sequence comes from Narcine bancroftii, assembly GCF_036971445.1. Taxonomy (NCBI): domain Eukaryota; kingdom Metazoa; phylum Chordata; class Chondrichthyes; order Torpediniformes; family Narcinidae; genus Narcine; species Narcine bancroftii. The sequence goes on from NC_091469.1 coordinate 458,501,278, forward strand.
GGTGAGTATTTTGCATGCTATATGCATTCTCTCTTTCTGGATTCGGATGAAGACTCTGTGTCCTCAAACATTAATCCCGATGTCCTTCTTCCACAGAGGCTGCCTGGCCTACTGAAGGGTTCTGGTATTATCTCTTTTTTTTTTCAGATTTCCAGCATCTGCAGTTTTTTTTTTAAATTATACTCAATCAAATTTAACCAGCTTCACTCAGACACAAATTCAGCAAGCCATTCTAAAGGCTTAAGGTCTTTCCAAAGGGTTCACTCCTGAAATAATGTCTGACCATTTCTGCCCATACATGCTGCCAGACCTGCTGAGTTCCTCCAGTAATTCCTCATTTGCTCAAATTTCCAGAAGCTACTGCCTTGCTCGGGCCTTTCCTACTTGATTTTCCTCTCTTTATGGCCTGTTTGTTCAAGTGAATGTCTCGCCAAATAAACCTTTCCCATCAGTTGTTTTTAGAAGACTGTCCACAGCCTTGTGGCTTATTGTTGAAAAGTGTTTCCAGAGTTCCTGCCTTACCTTATAAATACATGCAAGCATAAGAGCAGTCTGTGGAAGGAACACTTGCTTAATACTACACATCTGTTGAACCTTCTATTCATGCTATCTGACTTTTATTTGCATTGTAACTAAGTAAGCACATAAGTATAGAGGGACTAAGATCATATTCTAAGTTGGGAGAAAGATGTACTGCTCAGTCTTGTCCTATCCAAATTAGGGCTTCAGAAAACAGCTACTTGTAATGATTGTTCTGCTTTGTGGCCTCAACACGTTGCTCCTTCCGATCTACAAGTGCATTTGTGTTTTTATTTAAGTTTATGGATACAGCACAGTAACAGTCCCTTCTGGCCCAGGAGCTCGCAACCCCCAAATACAACCATGTGACCAATTAACCTTCTAATCCATCTGTCCTTGGAATGTGGGAAGAAACCAGAGGAAATGCATGCGGACTCAAGGAGAATGTACAAACTCTTTACAGACAGTGGTGCCACCCAGGGGTCGCTGGTTCTAACAGTGTTGCACTAATGGCTACACTAACTGTTGCCTTTATACTCATCCTAATGGTCACTGACACTTTTAATCAGTGGCAGATCTAAGTCTGGATTTGCTAACATCGGTGCGAGGGAAGATTTATTATTTACAGTTCAATTCAATCCTCTTTAAATAAGGAGTGCCTTTGACTTGTGAGACCAAGTTTCATGGAAATATGTGAAGTTTATCTGCTATCGGTGATCTCTGTCCATCCATGCAGCAGCAAGCCATCGAATCACAGCTACTGTCTTTACTGATTAAATTCCAGACATGCTTTGCAGTATCTGCCCCACTAACCCGTGTTAGAAACTGCAGAAGGAACAAGTGTGTGGAAACCATTGTGTAAAGGGCTAGTGAGTGTACCTGAGTGGGGAGGAGAAGTAGATCCTGACTGCAAGGTGACTAGTGGCTGTGTTGTGAAGCCAGAATTCAAAGCAAGCATTCAGTTGGTGTCTAGAGCTTGACGAATTAAACTCTGTTTTCCTATTAATGACTTGATTGTGAGCTCTGAAATCTCACCCTGCTAGAAAGCATCACAATTACAGTAGCTCCAGGCTCCATCAACGTTGTCAGCCTTCATCTTTTGATGAGAGTGAATGTAGAAGTACAATTCACTTCTCTCAACCCATCCCAAGCCCCCGACCATGCCGGAGGACTTGCTCATTCAGAGGGGCCTCACTTTTTTGTCAGATGCAGAAAATTGTATTTTGGTGGAGCTTGGACTCCTGGCACCAGTGGCTGCCTGCCAGTGCAGAGTTCCTGCGGTCACAGCTGCATGGCAAATGTCAGTAGTTCAAATATTCAGCAATCCACAAAGGAATCCATTGATCTGGCCACCTTACACCTGTAAATGGAAGAAATCAGAATCAGAATTTATTGTCATGAACAAGTCATGCAACAGCATCACAGTCTTCTTCTTCTTCTTTGGCTTGGCTTCGCGGACGAAGATTTATGGAGGGGGTAAAAAGTCCACGTCAGCTGCAGGCTCGTTTGTGGCTGACAAGTCCGATGCGGGACAGGCAGACACGGTTGCAGCGGCTGCAGGGGAAAAATGGTTGGTTGGGGTTGGGTGTTGGGTTTTTCCTCCTTTGCCTTTTGTCAGTGAGGTGGGCTCTGCGGTCTTCTTCAAAGGAGGTTGCTGCCCGCCAAACTGTGAGGCGCCAAGATGCAAGGTTGGAGGCGATATCAGCCCACTGGCGGTGGTCAATGTGGCAGACACCAAGAGATTTCTTTAAGCAGTCCTTGTACCTCTTCTTTGGTGCACCTCTGTCTAGGTGGCCAGTGGAGAGCTCACCGTAGAACACAATCTTGGGAAGGCGATGGTCCTCCATTCTATATCTTCTTTGGCTTGGCTTCGCGGACGAAGATTTATGGAGGGGGTAAAAAGTCCACGTCAGCTGCAGGCTCGTTTGTGGCAGACAAGCCCGATGCGGGACAGGCAGACACGGTTGCAGCGGCTGCAGGGGAAAAATGGTTGGTTGGGGTTGGGTGTTGGGCTTTTCCTCCTTTGCCTTTTGTCAGTGAGGTGGGCTCTGCAGTCTTCTTCAAAGGAGGTTGCTGCCCGCCAAACTGTGAGGCGCCAAGATGCAAGGTTGGAGGTGATATCAGCCCACTGGCGGTGGTCAATGTGGCAGACACCAAGAGATTTCTTTAAGCAGTCCTTGTACCTCTTCTTAGGTGCACCTCTGTCTAGGTGGCCAGTGGAGAGCTCACCATAGAACACAATCTTGGGAAGGCGATGGTCCTCCATTCTATATCTTCTTTGGCTTGGCTTCGCGGACGAAGATTTATGGAGGGGGTAAAAAGTCCACGTCAGCTGCAGGCTCGTTTGTTGCTGACAAGCCCGATGCGGGACAGGCAGACACGGTTGCAGCGGCTGCAGGGGAAAAATGGTTGGTTGGGGTTGGGTGTTGGGTTTTTCCTCCTTTGCCTTTTGTCAGTGAGGTGGGCTCTGCAGTCTTCTTCAAAGGAGGTTGCTGCCCGCCAAACTGTGAGGCGCCAAGATGCAAGGCTGGAGGCGATATCAGCCCACTGGCGGTGGTCAATGTGGCAGACACCAAGAGATTTCTTTAAGCAGTCCTTGTACCTCTTCTTTGGTGCACCTCTGTCTAGGTGGCCAGTGGAGAGCTCACCATAGAACACAATCTTGGGAAGGCGATGGTCCTCCATTCTATATCTTCTTTGGCTTGGCTTCGCGGACAAAGATTTATGGAGGGGGTAAAAAGTCCACGTCAGCTGCAGGCTCGTTTGTGGCTGACAAGTCCGATGCGGGACAGGCAGACACGGTTGCAGCGGCTGCAGGGGAAAAATGGTTGGTTGGGGTTGGGTGTTGGGTTTTTCCTCCTTTGTCTTTTGTCAGTGAGGTGGGCTCTGCAGTCTTCTTCAAAGGAGGTTGCTGCCCGCCAAACTGTGAGGCGCCAAGATGCACGGTTTGAGGCGATATCAGCCCACCGGCAGTGGTCAATGTGGCAGGCACCAAGAGATTTCTTTAGGCATACAGTACCATTACAAGATTTGATTGTTATGCACAACAAGTAAAGCACTAGGCCTTTTCACACCACAGTGTAAAATAAAGACCTGTGATGCCCAAGAATTTTAAATAGGTCTGTGGCCCTTCCTCATAGGTCGGTCCATGGCCCCAGGAAATTTTCCTGGACCACCTCTCCCTGCAATGTGAAAAAGCAAATGGCCAAGCACGTGACGTGAGAGATTGGACAAATGTGGGTTGTTTTCTCTGGAGCAGAGTTTCCCAAACCCTTTCGTTCCACTCACATAAGTAACTCTTATGGCATAGGTGTTCTGTGATTAGTTAGGGATTATTTAAGGTGGGATGAAGTGGGAAAAAAATGTTGAGGATCACTGATCTAGATCCAATTGTTACTCAAATATTTTGCTTGAGAAAAATTGCAATTAGCCCATTTCCCTTGGAGTTATGAAACCATGCACATAACAAATCAATGACAGGACAATTATGGTAGAGGGATTACTTAAAGTGGTTTGTGAGTGGAATGAAAGTGTTTGGGAATCCCTGCTCTGGAATGTGGGGAACTGAGGAGAGATGTGATAGAAGCTTCTAAATTTATGAGAGGCTAGATAGAATTGATTTCCCTGGCAAAACTTTCACCTGCTGGAGGATGTATTTAAGGAGTGAATGGGGGAGTTTAAAGGAGATGTGTGGGTGAGGAAAATGATCGATGCACGGGACAGGCTGCCAGGAGTAGTGGTGGAAGCAGATACAATAGCAGCATTAAAGAGGCTTCTAGATAGGTGTGTGAATGTGAAGAGAGTAGAGGAATGTGGATCATGTGCAAGCAGCAGAGTTATAGCTTAATTTGGATATAATGTTTGACACAGATCTGTGGGCCAAGAGCCTGTTCCTGTGCTGTGTTAGAAGTCCCCAAAAATATAGTTTTACATACTCCAGTATGGTCATGATCCACGTATGCTTTGTAACACAGCTTTTCTTGGAGTACCAATATATTTAATGCATTTCCACTACAGACTTAGAACAGAACAACACAGGTAGAGGCCCTTCAACCAACGTGTCTGTGCCGAACATGAGGTTTAAATCAAAGGGAAATTCTGTTACTTACACTTGGTGAGTTCCCTTCATACTCCAGATGGCAGGATGAGCATAGCAGTCAGTGCAATGATATTACAGAGCCAATGACCTGAGTTTGAATTCAGCGCTCTTTATAAAGAGTTTGTACATCCTCTTCGTGTCTGCATGGGTTTCTTCTGGATGCTCTGCTTTCCTCCAGCAGTCCAAAATACATGGTCACGTGGGTGTATTTGGATGGCGTGATCTCGTGGGCCAGGAAATAAAATAAAATAACATTTTTTTCAAACATATCATTATTAGAACTGATCCAAGTACCCAAAAGAACGCCAGTTATTCGAAAGGCTAACACTAGAGCTCCAACACAATGGCTCAAACTGTAACCAAAGTTCACTGTCACCATGGAAGGAAGTTGAGTGCTTGAATGAATGAACTCAAAGTTCAAATTTATTGTAAGAGTACATACAGTACATTACTCACATCACATATAAGGCAGAGATTTTTTTTTCCCTGCAGGCCGGACAGAATTTCTACTTATTGGTAATTAAACTGCATTCAAGAAAAAGATACATATACAAAGGAGAGAAATGTAAGCAAGGAAAGAAATGTAAACAGATTGACTATGCAAATACAGAAAAAAATATTCAGTGAAAATAATGTGCAAAATAAGTGTCTTAAATGGTCTCCAATTGAGTTTGTTCTTTTGGAGTCTGATGGAAGCAAAAGATCCTGAAGCTGCTAGGTCGATCTTGTGGCATTTGTACTTTGTTCCTGCTGGCACTAGAAAAATCATGGCATTTTCTGGGTGGTGTGGATACTTTGATAATTGCTGTTGCTCATCAATGGTAGTGTTCCATGTAGATTTTCTTGATGATGGGGAGAGTTTTGCCTGTGATGTACTGTGATGTATCTTTTTCACAGCTTTCTGCTCAGAGATATTGGTGCCACCATACCAAGTAGCCAGTCAGCAGACTTTCCACTACACCTCTGTAGAAGTTTGCCAAAGTTTTCAATATCACTTCAAACTTTCGTAAACTCCTAAAGAAGTAGGGATCCTGATGGCTTTTTTCACAATGACATTAGTATGTTGGGTTCAAGAAAGGTCCTCTGAGATTATGACTCTTGGGAATTTAAATTTGTTCACCTTCTCCAGCTCTGATTCCCCCCCAAGAAAAATCATTAGATTGTACACCTCTGGTTTTCCTTTCCTAAAGTCTTCAGTCAGCTCCTTGGTTTTGGTGACATTGAGTGAGAGATCATTCAAGGAAAACGTGCAGGGCAGGATGTTTCACCGAACTGAACAGTCTGCCGGTTATTATTTATCTCTGGCGGACTGGCTGCTTCCGCCTCACCTGGCAATGAGATCTGCTTGCGTCAAATGATCACCTTTGGATTTCTGTGATGCTGTTGAAGAAAATCAAACAGTCTGTTGGTAGAGTCTGGGTGAGATTTGCAGATATGTGGGTGACCATTTATTGGTATTGAACATCAATGCTGTTTGTACTTAGCTAGTAACTATTCTAGAAGGTTCATTATTTTTGGTAGGGAACTAACAACCTGGGCAGTAAAAGAAATACGCAGTCACTAGTGTTCCAGGACTTGAATCCATCAATTGAATCCATGTGGAGATGGAAACATAATCAATCATTTTGATGGCACACATCAAGCATAAAAGCTCTTATTCTTTGGGTATATCATGAGTTAATTAAGCCAAGCAAAACCTTCTCCTGATGAATCGTAGATATTGACATTCCAGTGAGTTTGTGGAACAGAATGATTGACAATTCAAATGGATTTTGGGAGGTCATAGTTACTGACTGATGGCAAACCACAAGTGGTCGGTCATGAAAAGCAAAATTATTGGTGTTGGAACACCATCTGCAAGCACCACAAGGAGTTACATGAGATTCTGATGATCATAAGTATTAATTTATATATTTTTAATTTCAATATTTTTTTTATTGTATATTAATGAAACTGAGGCTGTTAATGTGACATTTGCTGTTACCAATGCACCGTCATTTGGATACCCTTTTATTATGTTCTCTGGGAACATCTGGTGGTAGAGTCTGAGTAGAAGGATGTTGGTTTGTGATCCAGTATCCAACTTCACCATTGGGTTAAATATCGTAGGCTTGTTCTGGATTGTCCTCTGTATTTGGATCCTTTTGTGCAACTCGCTTCCTTCTTTCATTCGCCTGACATCTCGTGAAGGTGTATGGATTCTTTGTCCAATATCTGACTGTCAGAGTTCTCATTGCTGTTTCCTTTTATGTGGTGGATCTCTTTAATGTCTTTTTTCTTCATACCAGACTAGCACATCTTCTTCCAATGGTTTGCTTTACCACAGATACTACATTCAGAACTGTATTTGTGGCATTTATTTTGTTAATTGATGGAATATTGTCTGCCACACTTCCTGCAGGTCATAGAGGTTTGCATTTTTCTGATTGTGTTCTTTATAGCATCAACCCTTCCTTCTCTTTGCTGTGGGTGGGTCTCCATAGATAAGGATTTCATTTGCATCCCCCGTGGTTTCAAAGGCTCTGGCTTGTGTGTCTATACTTTTGGCCAGCCTCAAGCTATCCCTGTAAGAGACTTTTGCACTTTGGGATGGGCACTCCCCCATATTAGTAGATCAACTAATCTTTCCTCTATATCCTTAAATCTGCATTTTATAGCAACAATTTTTAGTCTCGTGAGGAAGTTATCAACAGTTTCATCAGTCTCTTGCATTAAGCTTGAAATTCATAGTGTTTTATTCTATGATTAGTCCTGGGTTCAAGGTGAGAAGCAAACGTTGCAAATATCTGCTCTGGATCATTTTTCTCCACCATTGTAAACTCCCAGCTATTAAATAAGTCAAGGCCTCGCTCCCCTGACCAGAGAAGTATATAAATGACCTTTCTATATGGCGTGATTCTTGATCTCTTATACTGCTGCTAGCATGTTATGTTTCTGGAGTTACTTGGGAGACTTCTTAAATAACTTAGAGATGCAAGATTCAAATAACAGAAGTGATTTTACTTCCACCATCTCAGGAAACTTCACACACTCATATGTATATATATATATATACACACACACACATGCACATACATATGCCCTGCAGTAGTGCACTACAGTGAGAAGGGTGTATTCTGACATGGTTACAAAATAGTCCACATTATCCTGACTATATAACACAGAAATATCAACAATTTCTTGGACTTGTACGAATTGCCAAACAAAGGCCTATGGACTGTAACTAAGACAGACAGTTCCTAACAATTCAAACACAAAGTCAACTTCAAACATTCTTTGTGGGAATGCTCTGGAAGCAATGTATTTGATGAATTGAAATCTGGCAATGAGGCATATGCCAATATAGATAGCCTCACTAACCACATTTCACTGCTGTGAACCTGAACATTAACACATAGACACTGTACAAAACAAAGTGTCTGAATAAAAGTAAGACAATGTACGTTTGAAATTGTGGTAGAAGTAATGTTGCTTTTAACATAAAAATTATACCAAGGATATGGATTTCAACCCTTTGTTTTTTCAGTAAGTTCACAGCTGCATTTCTACCTTGACCAGACTTTGATCCTAACCCTGATATCTCTTGATTCTCCAACATCCGACATCCTATCAATTTTAGTTTTGAATGAAATCTTTCCTTCAGCCTCCTCAGCTTTCCTGGCTACTGAATTCCAAAGATTCATTGCTCACTGAGTGAAAAGGCTCCCCTCATTTGAGACCTAAGAGACTGATGTATTTTATTCTGTGACCCTTAGTTGTAGAATTAGTGAGGGGTAATGTGATCCCAAATCTGCCTCATTAAGATCTCCAAGAACTTAGCCTGTTTCTGTTAGATCATTTAGCATCCCTTTAAAACTAGAGACCTGAGAAACAGTGTGGTGAACCTTCACTGAATTCCCTCTATAGCAAATATCTCTTTTCTATGAAGAGGCCAAAATTGTCTATGATGCTTTGTGTAGACTCAGCAAAACCTGATACAATTACAGTAAAACATCTTTACTGTAGTTTTTTTTTCAAAATTTATTTATAGTATCTCCATACATTCATTTCAAATTGACTTAGTATAATATTACATAATAGATACTAAATAATTTTCAAATGTTCACCACCCACCCCCCCACCTCCCCTAACCCCTTAGGAAACCACCTTATGGTGGTTAATTCCCAAAAACCCAAATGGGTGTGGTATAAACCACAAGTGGCCTATGACTTTCGGGAGCAGAAGTACCAGCCGCTCCCCACCCCCCCCCAGGCAGACAAAATACACGTATAAACCGAAAAATCATCATTTCTTATATCCATAAAACCCTGGTCCATCAATTTAACCAATCTTATTCATAAACTCTTTTTTTTGAAAATCCAAACTTAATATTAAATTTTGCACCCTTTCCACCCTCCCAACACTGAGTTAAACATTGTTTACAATCAATAAAAGTTTTTTTTTAATTTTTTTTTCAAGTCTTGCTGAATTTCATCCACTGAATTAAAACACCTCTGAACATCCCAGTTCACCACAGAATCTTCCATTCTTCTCAGTCTCAAGTTGAATTTGTAGCTTACTTTCAAAAAAAGTTTTTTTCAAATCTTTTAAAATTTTCTTGAACATAATTCCTTCGGTCTTGATCTTCTAAAGCATCAATGTTATTCATAAATTCTTTCTTCTGTGTTTCCCAATTTAATACCAAATTTTCCACTTTGTCAATCTTCTCAATGTTAAGTTGAAATTATTGTTTATTTTCAAGAAAAACTTATTCAAAATTTTTAACTCTTCTTGAACATTGCTCCTTCGACTTTAATTTTATAAATCATCAATCTTGTTCATAGTTTCTTTCTACTGAATTTCCAAATTTAATAATAAAGTTTCCGTTTTTTCCAATTTTCTCAATATTAAACTGATCTTGTTGTTTAGTTTAAAAAAAACCTTTTCAAAACTATTAAAATCTGTTTGCAATGTATGGATACTCACAGATAATAAATTCACTCTTCCAATATTCCATCCAAAAAAAAAATCACTGATAAACCTTATTGCAGGTCAAGGAGTTCTATATATATGTTTATCTTCAGAAAATATTTCAAATCAACATTCGTCGCCATCTTTCAAAAAGGAGTCCGAAATCAACTTGAATAAGTTCTGTTCTTGAGAAAATTCCAGCACCAACTCCGGCTCTGTCTAGGCAAATAGGTCAAATTTCTTCCAAAGTCAAAGAATGTAATTTTGTTCTGTATTTATAGATAATAAATTCATCCTTCCGATATTCCATCCAAAAAAAATCACTAATAAACTTTAATGTTATCTGGATTTTTAAAACTCACGGGCAACCAATGCCAATTACTGCAATTTATCTTCATAAAACATTTCAAATCAATATTCATCACCATCTTTCAGAGGGGTATCCAAGACCAGCTTATCCGACAGTCCAATTATTGAGCTCCGTTCTTAAGAAAATTCCAGTCTTGACTCCGTGGTTCTGTCTGGGCAAGTAGGCCGAGTTTCTTCCAAAGTCGGAGAGTGTAGTTTTGTTCTGTATTTGAACTCTATTTTCCTTAATCTTTGTTGCCATTTTAAACATCTTTCAGAGGGGTGTCCAAGGCCAGCTTATCCGACAGTCCAATTAATGAGCTCCGTTCTTAAGAAAATTCCAGCCTTGACTCCGTGGTTCTGTCTGGGCAAGTAGGCCGAATTTCTTCCAAAGTCGGAGAGTGTAGTTTTGTTCTGTATTTGAACTCTATTTTCCTTAATCTTTGTTGCCATTTTAAACTAAAAACAATTGATAAACAAAACAAAGACTTTTAACAGAAAAGAAATATTCTTAAAACGGGTATTTATATAACTGCCTGGGGGAGACCGGGAATGCACGTCCGCTCCCTATGCCATCTTGCCACGCCCCCATCTTTACTGTAGTTTTTAAAACCTTTAGCAATTGACTTTGGAATTATGTAGGAAATACAGGGTTGTAGTTATGGGTGATTTCAACTTCCATAATATTGACTGGTACCTCCTTACTGCAAGAGGGAGAGATGGGGCTGAATTAATCAGCTGTGCCCAAGAAGGATTCCTGACGCAGTATGTGGACCAGCCAAGGAGAGGAGAGGCCATACTGGATCTAATTCTGGGTAATAAACCTGGTCAATTGGCGGACCCCTCTGTGAGGGAGGATTTTGGTGAAGGTGACCACAACTCTCTGAACTTTAGTATAGCTATGGAAAAGGATAAAAGCAGACAAACTGGGAAAGTGTTTAATTGGGGAAGGGCTAATTGTGATGGGATGAGGCAGGAACTAGGGATAGTAAATTGGAAACAGATATTCAAGGGAGGAAGCACAAAACTAATCCGGAGGAAGTTTAAGGACTACTAGTAAATAACAAAAATCTGTTAGCACTGTGGTTGAAGTAAAAAAGCACAAAATGCTGGAGAAGCTCAGGGGGTCAATCAGTGTCTTTTATGTAGCAAGTGATGCACCATCAATCACTCAGGAGACTATTATGGAGAAACCAATAGGTTTTAATTCACTTGAGAACATAGCATATCCTTTCCATTTGGCTGTCCTGCACTGAGTTGCAGGGGACCTTTATACAGGAGCCTGTGGGGAGGGGCCACAGGTACAACCAGCCAATAGGTATGCTTGTCTAGATAATTATACATTACAGTGGTTCATCACATTCACCCCTTGTATTCAAAAAGGAGTCCTGTGGGGTGAATTGTAACTTACAAAGTTACACATTTACAATTTAAAAGTCATAAGTTCAGCCTATCAGGAGGTCTGGTCATTTGCTGAGACCGCCATAGAACTGGTTGCAGCTGCGGAGGACGAGCTTAGTTGCCTGTTTGTATCCATCAGTATTGTGCTGGTGTTAAGGTGCCATACCTGGTGTACTACCCTCAGGGCAGAGGCAGGATACCTGAGGTTGGATGCATCGTGTATGTTCAACAGTGAAGTGGGTATATAGAGTGATTAGCAGTGGTCTCCAGGGCCCCCAGGGGAGCCAAATCCCTGATGGAAACAGTGTCCTCGTGTCCATCCAGGTATGCCACGTAGGCATATTGGGGGTTGGCATAGCGGAGGTGGAGCTTTTCGACTTATGGTTGTTTACATGTCTTTAGAGCAGGACGGGTCCGGGGATGTCAACTATACCATTAGTGTGGTCCCTGTCGCAGATTTCCTGGGGAAAGAAAACATGTGGTGTAGAATTAGTGGTGGTGCACAGCAGGGACTTGATGGAGTGGAGGGCCTCCGGGAGAACCTCCTGCCAGCAGGAGACCAAGAGGCCTTTTGACCACAAGGCCAGGAGGTCTGTCTTCCAGACCATAGCATTCTCCCTCTTCACTTGCCCATTACTGTGGGGGTTGTAACTAGTGGACCTGCTCGTGGCAATGCCTCTGGGCCAACAGGTACTGGCACAGCTTATCACTCATCAAGGAAGGTCCCCAGTCACTGAGGATGTAACTGGGGAAGCCAAATAGAGTGAAGAGACTGCCCAGGACCTTGATGACTGTGGTAGTGGTCATGTCCGAGCAGGGACGGCAAATGGAAAGCGGGAGTATTTGTCGATGATATTAAGTAAATGTATGTTATGGTCGGTGGAGGGCAGGGGTCCTTTAAAGTCAACACTGAGTCACTCGAAGGGGCGTGTGGTTTTAATAAGTTGTGCCCTGTCTGGTCAGTAGAAGTGCGGCTTGCACTCAGCACTGACCTGGCAGTTCTTTGAAATGGTCCTGATCTCATCGATGGAGTACGGCCGGTTACGTGGTTTAACAAAGTGAAAGAACCTGGTGATTCTGGGGTTACCGAGATTATTATGGAGGTTTTTCAGTCGGTCAATATGGGCGCTGGCACATGTCCCACGGGACACGGTGTCTTGTGGCTTGTTAAGTTTCCCTGGATGGTACAGAATGTCATAGTTATAGGTGGATAATTCTATTCTTCACCACAGTATTTTATTGTTTCTGATTTTGCTCCACTGCTTATTGTTTTGTTTTTTTTTTGTTTTTTTTAAATTTTTTATTTTAATTTGCTCCACTGCTTATTGTTGAACATCAATGCGACAGCACGTTGATCAGTCGACAAGGTAAATCTCTTACTTGCCAGGTAATGATGCCAATGCCGCAGTGCCTTGACAATGGGGCTTAGGCCTCTTTTTCAACTGAGGAGAGTTGAATCTCGGGATCCTGCAGGGTGTGGGAAAAAATGCAACTGGCCTGCCAGTCTGATTAAGGATGGTTGCCAGGGCAAAGACTGAAGCGTCGCTTTCTACCTGAAAAAGGGTGGATTCATCCACAGCATGCATTACGGCCTTGGCGATGTCGTACATGATGCGGTCGAAGGCTGCATGAAACTCTTCTGCCAGGGGGAAGGACGTAGCTTTGATAAAGTGGCGGGCCTTGTCCACATAACTGGGGACCCACTGAGCATAATAGAAGGAAAACCCAAGCATCTCTTCAGGGCCTTGAGGCTGTGTGGGAGGGAAGCTCCAGGGGTGGTTGCATGCAGTCTGCATCTGAACTAATGATGCTATTCTCCATGACACACCCAAGGATCGCCAGATGAATTGTGCAGAACACGCACTTGGCTGTCTTGGCTGTCTCGAGAAATCTCTGGGGATTGGTATCATGGTCCTGCAGGTCATAGCCGCAGATGGTGACATTGTCGAATTATGGGAAAGTGGCCCACAACTCATAATGATCCACCATACGGTCCGTCTCCCGCTGGAAGACTGAGATGTCATTTGTGATGCCAAAGGGGACCCAGAGGCAGCCATCAACCTCGAATGCCGTATACTGGCAGTACTCTGGCCAGATGGGTAAATGATGATATAGCAACTTTAGGTCGATGGCCGAGAAGACCAAATACTGGGCAATTTGGCTGACCATGTTGGCGATTCATGGAAGGATATATGCGCCCAAATGAGTGTATCTATTGATGGTCTGACTGCAGTCAATATCCGTTCTATTCTTTTCCCGGTTCTGCACTACCACTACCTGTGCTCTTCAAGGGCTATTGCTGGCTTCAATAACCTCTTCCTTAAGTAAGAGCTGTACCTCTGCCTAGATAAAAGCCCTGTGCCCGGCACTATACTGTCTGATTTTAGTGGCGATGGGTTTCCAGCTGGGTGTGAGGTTGGCGAATGGCGACAGAGGAGGACATTAAGTGTGGAGAGCCCACAAGTGGTGCATGGTGAGTGGTTTGGTTGGTGGATGTGTATGGAAGTTGAGTTGCTGGTTATGAACATTGAGGGGTGAATGGAGCCCATCAAATGGCTTTGTCACACTTTTAAGGTGACATTGAAAATCAAGCCCCAACAGTACAGCAGTGCAGAACTGCGACATTACCATCAGTTTAAAGTTGTCATATATGGTACCCCGTACTGTTAAAGTCACCATACAGAAAGCCGAAGGTCCACTGTATACAACTTGAATTCCAGGGAGACCTTCTGGTTCAGCGGCAGTACTGTGAGGAGAGGCTCCGCACCGTGTCTGAATGTATAAAACTCTCCTTGTGCCCGCTATCAAACAAACAATTCATCACGTGGCCATTTACCTTGATGTTCATCATCAACCTGGCAAGTTAGTGTGGGACTGTCCTAGTTGAGGGTGATGGAGGCTAGGATCGAGTCACTGTACATCACTGCAGTAGAAGGTGGCGACGTCCAAAATGGGAGCCCTTAGGGCCTGCACACAGTATTGCTGGATCTGGAAGATGGTGGCCTCCATGGCCTACACGAAGTGGAGCTGGGCCCTGAAAGTGGCCCCCATAATGATGCTGGTGGCCATAGATGATGGTGGTGCAGTGGAAGACAGCCGCCATGATTCGCACACGGTGCTGCTAGGAATGGGTTTGGACTTGCACACTTTGGCGTAATGGCCCTTCTTTCTGCACCTGGAGGAGATTGAATCTCTCGTTGGGCAGCATTTCCACTGATGCTTGCCCAAGCCACAGAAGTAGCACTTTGGGGGTTCCTGGAACACTGCAGCTGAGGTCAGGTCATTACCAGAGCCAGTCGAGAGCATCAAGAGGGATTCACATTGCTGCTGTAGTCTGGTCAATAGTGGAACAGAGGGGTGGCGGCGCATCTGAGGATAGCTGCAAGGCCGGGTGACCATGAAGTGGCCGCGTTGTCGGACAAGTAGGCCTCCATGTTCTGGTGAGCCACCTCCAGCGTACCTGCCAGCTTGACTGCTCTCTGCATGCTGAGTTCCCCTTGCTCCAAAAGGCTCTGTCATATGTAGTAGCTATAATCTTTGAGTCTTCTTTGGCCACTGGGGAGGTGTCAGAGGATTGGAGAATGCCAAATGTAGTCCCCTTGTTTAATAAAAAGATAATAGGGAGAATCCTGGGAATTATAGATTAGTGAGTCTTACGTCAGTGATGTGCAAAACTATTGGAGAAGATTCCTAAGGATAAGATCTATAACTATTTGGAGAAGTACAGTCTACAAAAGGATAGTCAGCATGGCTTTGTGAAGGTAAGATCATGCCTAATTGAATGTTTTGAGAAGGTAACAAAAGAAATTGATGAGGCAAGAGTGGTAGATGTGGCCTATATGGATTTTAGCAAGGCATTTGACAAGGTCCCCCATGAGACATTCATTCAGAAAGTCTTGAGGCATGGATCCTTGAAACCTTGGTTGTTTGGATAAAAAATTGGCTTGCAAGTGGAAAGCAAAGAGTAGTAGTAGAAAGAAATATTCTGCCTGGAGGTCAATGACTAGTGGAGTACCGCAAGGATCTGTTCTGGGATCTGTGCTCTTTGTGATTTTTATAAATGACCTGGATGAAGAGGCAGAAGAAGGGATCATTAAGTTTGTGGATGATACAAAGTTTGGAGGATTTGTGGATGAAGATGAAGGTTGTTGAAGGTTACAAAAGGATAGTTGTGCAGAAAAGTGGCAGATGGATTTCAATATGGATAAATGTGAGTTGATGCATATTGGAAGGACATACCAAAAGACTGAATACAGGATTAATGGTCAGTTACTTAAGACTGAGAGACCTTTTGGTCAAAATCCACGTATCCTTCAATGTCACGGTACACGTTGACAGGATAGTTAAGAAGGCCTGTGGGATGATGGGCTTCATTAATAAGGGGACTGACTACAAGAGAAGAGAGGACATGTTGCAACTCTACAATTTATGGTGAGACAGAACTTAGAGTAGTATTTTCAGTTCTGGACACCTCATTACAGGAAGGATATAGAAGCTATGGAGAGGGTGCAGGGGAGATTTACCAGGATGTTACCTAAATTGGAAAATAAGTCTTAAGAGGCAAGGTTAGCAGAGCTGGGTCTTTTTCCTTTGGAGCATAGAAGGATGAAAGGAGACTTTATGGAGCTCTACAAGATTATGAGAGGCATAGATAGAGTGGACAGTCAGTGCCTGTTTCCCAGGACAGGAATAGCAAACACCAGAAGACATGACTACAAAGTGAAGGGAGGAAAGTTTAGGGGAATCAGTATCAGGATTTATTGTCATGAACAAGTCATGAAATTCAGAGATTTGCAGCAGCTTCGTAGAGCAAACATTCATATTATAACCATCTTATGACATTAGTATATAATTAAAATAATATAATAAAAAGAGTCCATGAAAAGTAAGGTTGTGCCTTTGGTTCATTGATGATTCAGGAATCTGGTGGCAGCGGAGAAGAAATTGTCCTTATGCTGCTGTGTACTCGTCTTTAGGGTCCTGTACCTTTTTCCCTGGGTAGTGGGGGTCTTTGAGGATAGTTGTTTTTTTAAGACATTGCCTCATGTAGATGTCTTCGATGGAGTGAAGTCTGGTGCCTGTGATGTCACAGGCTGTGTTAACAACCCTCTGGAGTATATTCTTTTCCTGAGATTTGGCACCTCCCTACCATGTTGTGATGCAACAAGCCAGAATGCTCTTCTTGGTACACCTGTAGACATTTACAAAATCTTCAGTGACATACCGAACCTCCTCAGACACCTCACAAAGAAAAGCCACTGGCAAGCTTTCTTTGTGATTGCATCAATGTGGAGGCTCCAGGACAAATCCTAGGAGATGCTGACATCCAGGAATTTGAAATTTTTGACCCTCTCCACTACTGAGCCCTCGATGGGGACTGGGTCATGTTCCCCTGACTTCCTTCTGATGATTCCTACAATCATCTCCTTGGTTTTGCTAATGTTGAGTTCAAGGTTGTTGTCATTACACCATTCAATGAGCTGATCTATCTTCCTCCTGTACGCTTCCTCATTGCAAACATCAGGGGTCAGTTTTTTTTTTAACAAAGAGAATTGTGGGTACCTGAAATGCCTTCCCAGGGATGGTGGTGGAGGTTGAAACATTTTGGGCATTTAAGAGACTCCACATGGATGGAAGAAAAAATAGAGGACTACAGGGTTTAGTACATTTTTTTAAAGGAATGTATAGGTGGACACAACATATTGTGCTGTAGTATTTTTTGTTTTATGTTCAATAAAGCCCAAGGTACTATTTACCTTCAAAGTTGTCTGTTTTTTCCTGCCTGTTAACTTTCAGGTACTTGTGCACAAATCTCCCTAGCCTCTTTGAATTTCAATGTGTGCTGCCTGATGAATTATGAAGTATGTTCCACAGTTAGAACTAAACAATGGAGACTAAACAGTTATCACTGTTTAAAGATTTTCTTTTCAATGTGTTTGCATCTTCTTGGGTAGCGATTGCTAAGTATTTTAAATTGATAACATTCTCTGAATGCTGTCGTCTTTTGTATATTTCTTTCCTTTCTGAGGTGCTCCTCTATGAAGACCTGTCATTGTGTAATCTGAAGGTAAATGGATGCACTCCAATCATATTGGCCCAACAGATCTTTTGGGAATCTAATCATTCTTGGCATTGCTTCTTGTTTTGAGATACTCTAACACCTGAAGTATTTGCCCTGAGAATTACCTTATCCTTTTAAAGAAGGGTTGCTTTGTTTTATGAAGTATTTTGCAAATCTGTTCAGATATACACTAAAATATATGCAGTGATACAAATCAAATATTTTTTAATGGCTTTATCTGCTTCTGCAATCAGCAAACAAGAGATTGCCATACAAAGCAGTGCCTTTTAAAATAATGTTGGTATATTTGCATGTAACTTCAAGTTAGTCCTAATGAAATATTTCATTTGATTTATTGATATTCATCTGGAATCCTTTGAAGATGTCATGTCTGTGCATATAGAAAATCAACATGGATTTACAAATTGAAAATTACATTTGGCATATCTATTAGCTTATGGAGGTTGGAATTAGCAGACTTTAAGAAGGTTTCGATAAGGTGCCACAATAGATTACACTGAACAACAATGATTTTGCTTCCTGAATACTGAATGCAATATTTCAATGAAAATTTATTTTCCGCATTCATATCTTCTTCCCTGCTGATCTTGGTGCGGTCAGTGACGAACATGGTGAAAGGTTTCACCAAGAAATTGTGACCATGGAAAAGGGATATCAGAGCAACTGGAATCCATCAATGCTGGCCGACTGTTGTTGGACTCTGAGACGAGAGGAACCAGATGCTGGGTACAAATGAAAATCGGCTGCAAAACATTTTTTAGGTCAGTTGAACTATTGTAATGTGTCAGCTGCATCATTGATTAAACATGCTAAATTCAATAAAAAGTTACTTAAATGTTTCTACAATGTCCTACATGATACAGAAATTATCTTTGCATTCAGCTTGAATTTGTCTATCAATCCTAATTTGTTTTCATGAAGTACACCTTTTGAAAAAGTTTGTTATCCAGTGTTATTAAATAAATTAGAACCTGTAGTATTGGTCGTGTAGCTGCTGTGAACAGGCCAGGAATAGTTAAGTTTTCATTTTGAAGGCTTTAACACTTGATATAGTACTTCAATTATTCAGAGTGGGTGAAGTATTCATGTGTAGCTCATCCAAGTTTGCGATGATACACAGTTTCCTGGAGGTATAGATGAAAACTGAGGTCCTCCATCAGCCAGCTCCCCACCATGACTACCAGCCCCCCCACATCTCCATTGGGCACACAAAACTCAAAACGGTCAACCAGTTTACCTATCTCGGCTGCCCCATTTCATCGGATGCAAGGATCGACAACAAGATAGACAACAGACTCACCAAGGCAAATAGTGCCTTTGGAAAACTACACAAAAAACTCTGGAAAAACAACCAACTGAAAAACCTCACAAAGATTAGCGTATATAGAGCCATTGTCATACCCACACTCCTGTTTGGCTCCGAATCATGGGTCCTCTACCGGCATCACCTACGGCTCCTAGAATGCTTCCACCAGCGTTGTCTCCACTCCATCCTCAACATTCATTGGGACGACTTCATCACCAACATCGAAGTACTCGAGATGGCAGAGGCCGACAGCATTGAATCCACGCTGCTGAAGATCCAACTGCGCTGGGTAGGTCACGTCTCCAGAATGGAGGACCATCGCCTTCCCAAGATCGTGTTATATGGCGAGCTCTCCACTGGCCACCGAGACAGAGGTGCACCAAAGAAGAGGTACAAGGACTGCCTAAAGAAATCTCTTGGTGCCTGCCACATTGACCACCGCCAGTGGGCTGATATCGCCTCAAACCGTGCATCTTGGCACCTCACAGTTCGGCAGGCAGCAACCTCCTTTGAAGAAGACTGCAGAGCCCACCTCACTGACAAAAGGCAAAGGAGGAAAAACCCAACACCCAACCCCAACCAACCAATTTTCCCCTGCAACCGCTGCAACCGTGTCTGCCTGTCCCGCATCGGACTTGTCAACCACAAACGAGCCTGCAGCTGATGTGGACATTACCCCTCCATTAATCTTCATCCGCGAAGCCAAGCCATAGAGAAAAAAAGATTGCTAGGAAGGTGCAGAGTGGGTTTAGGAAGATATATTTGAGGATGGCAGATGGAATATAACTTGGAAAAATGAGGTCATGCACCTAGGTAGAACAAATAGAATCTATAATACTTTTTAAATGGTGAGAAATTGAAAGGGACTTATGTGTTCTTGCACAATAATCTCTAACGTTAAGATGCAGGTACAGCATAGTTAGAAAGATGTGTTGGGTTTTAATCATATAACCATATAACAATTGCAGCACAGAAACAGGCCAGTTCAGCCCTTCTAGTCCATACCAAACACATACTCTCACCTAGTCCCATTGACCAGCACCCTCCACACCTCTCTTGTCCATATACCTATCCAACCTTTCTTTAAATATTAAAATCGAACCTACATCTACCACTTTAGCTGTAAGCTCATTCCACACTTCTACCACTCTCTGAGTGAAGAAATTCCCCTGCATGTTTCCTTAATCTTTTCCCCCTTCAATTTCAATCCATATCCTCTTATTTGAATCTCCCCCCCTCAATGGAAAAAGCCTCTCCACATTGACTCTGTCTGTCTTCCTCATAATTTTAAATACCTCTATCAAATCACTCCTCAATTTTCTATGCTCCAGGGAACAAAGTCCCAGCCTGATTAACCTTTCCCTGTAACTCAAACCCTGAAATCCAGGGAACATTCTTGTAAATCTCCTTTGCACTCTCTCTATTCTGTTTATAGCCTTCCGATAATTCGGTGACAAACACTGCACACAATATTCCAAATTTGACCTCACCAAAGCCTTATACAACTACAACCTGACATCCCAACTCCTGTATTCAATACTCTGATTTATGAAAGCCAACATACTAAATGCTTTCTTCACCAGCCTATCTACATGTGACTCAACTTTCAGGGAATTATGTACCAGAATTCCTAAATCCCTTTGATCTACTGCACTCCTCAATTGTCTACCATTTAACTTATATGCCCTTTGTTGATTAATCCTACCAAAAAGTAGCACCTCACACTTATCAGTATTAAACTCCAACTGCCATCTTTCAGCCCACTCTTCTAATTGTCCCACTGCAAGCTTTGATAACCTTCTTCACCATCCACACTACCAATTTTTGTAACATCTGGATCAATTTACCACCCTATCATTAAGATTATTAATATATATGACAAACAGTGGACACAGTACAGATCCCTGAGGCACTCCACTAGTCACTACTCTCTGGCATCTCCCAATGTTTCATCCATTTCGCTACTTAAACATTAATACCTAATGCTTGAACCTTTCTAACTAACCTCTTATGTGGAACCTGGTCAAAGGCCTTAGTAAACTCCATATAGACAACATGCACAGCCTTCCCCTCATCAACCTTCTTTGTATCTCCTCGAAAATCTCCATAAGGTTTGTTAAACATGATCTACCACATACAAAACCATTTTGACTACCCCTAATCAAGCCCTATCTTTCCAAATAATTGTGTATACCATCTCTACAACTACTCCCTATTAATTTACCCACCACTGATATCAGACTCACAGGTCTATAATTACCAGGTTTACTTTTGTAGCCTTTTTTAAACAGCAGAACAACACAAGATAACCACCAGTCTTCCGACACCTCCCCCGTGGCCAGTGACATTTTAAATATTTCTGTCAGAGCCCCCTCTATTTGTACATTAACCTCCCTCAGGATCCTAGGGAATATCTGTCAGGGCCTGGAGATTTATACATCTTTATTCTCTTTAAAATAGCCAATACTACCTCCTCATTAATCTGTATATTTTACATGATGTCACTACCAGTTTTCCCTCCTTCACCTGCTCAGTATTCCTTTCCTTAGTGAATACTGAAGAAAAAAAATCTTTAAAAATTTCCCCATCTCATTTGACTTCTCACATGACCTTCCCCTCTGATCCTCAAAGGGCCCAATTTTATCCCTCACTATTCTTTTACTTTTAATGTATCTGTAGAAACCTTTTTTTTACCTTGCCTGCCAAAGCAGTCTCATATCTCCTTTTAGCCTTTCTAATTTCTTTTTTTTTAACACTCCTTATATTCCTCAGGCCCCTCATTTATTCCCAGCTGTCGATACCTGTTGTCCACGTCCCTCTTCCTCTGAATCAAATTCCTTATATCCTTTGAGAACCAAGGCCACTTATATTTTCTAACCTTTCCTTTAATCCTCACAGGGACATACAGACTCTTTGAATATCCTCTATTTATCTGTTATATTCTTCCCTGAAAATAAATGACCCCAATCCACACCCTCTAAGTCCTTTCACATCTCCTCAATATTTTCCTTATTCTAATCAAGAATCTCAACCTTAGGCCCAGCCCTATCCCTCTCTATTATTAACCTAAAACTAATAGAATTATTATTACTAGGCCCAAAATGTTCCCCAACACAAATCTCTGCCACCTGATTGATCTCATTCCCTAATAGAAGATCCAATACTGCCCCCTCTCTAGTTGGTTCTTCCATGTGTTGATTTAGAAAACTTTCCTGAACACATTTGACAAACTCCAACCCATTCAGCCCTTTTACAGTATGGGTGTCCCAGTCAATGTGGGGAAAGTTAAAATCTCTGATAATCACCACCTTATGTTTATTGCTATCTCCTTACAAATTGCAAGAGGATTTAAATTCATTTATGGAGAAGTTTTGCTTCAGTTGCATTGAGTGACATGTGGCATTTTACCATATTTTTTACTGGATACCATAGATTCAGCATTGGATCAGTTTTAATTTATTTGAAAGGATATCTGACCTGAGCTTGGAAGAAAAAGATATTTTTTTCAAGATGTAACTTGATAGATTTGATTATTTATTTTAGTGGGAATATTTATAATTAGATTTCTTCTTTTCAAAAATATTTTGCCAGATCAGACATTAAAAGTTACAGAGGTTTTAGGAGCTTTAATGCAGGATGTTGGGACATTTTGGTGCAGGAGTATCATTGAGGCAGGAATGGAGGTCTACTTGTTGATGATGCCTTGGCACGCCTCGCTGGAGGCCACCAGGTGTGATCCATCAACCTCATCTGTCCTTGGTCTCAGGTTGTGCAGGTGTGTATGGATTGCAAGCACTGAGATTAGAACATGAACCAAGCACAACTCAGGTGAGTTCATATCGACATTGTTTAGATTGGCCTTTACTGGAGTTTTAGAACAGCTCCATGCCTGCTGAGAATGCGATGAGAGAGGAGAATAAGATGGCATTAGCTCAACTGTGCTAGAATGGTATCAACAAGATAATCAGTAAGCCAGCACCTCTACAAATTGTTCAGAGCAGAATGGCTATTATAAAGTGCAAGGAAATGGACTTGCATTGAATAAATATTTGCAGTAAACTAGAACGGTGTGACAACATATTTTTATTACAATTGTTCAGTTACTGTCTGAGTTTTTTATGTATGTAAGCTGTACTTTTAAGTTAGAATAACTGTATTCAAATAGACATTTTGGAACAGTATGTAAATTCTAACAGGTTTCAAACTAATGGTGTTTCTAAATTTTGTCCACAGGAATTCATTTACAATTCTTCAGAGATATTCTTTCATTATCAGCTGATGTCTTAATAAAACTGAAATAATGTGCACTTAAACTGTGGTTATAGTAAGACTGATTTGTATATGGTGGAGTAACTTCTGATTAATGCTCAGTAAGTTCCATTCACAGCACAACACTGAATGTCAATGTATTGCTGAGTCTAAAATAAATTTCTCCCCCATTTATATTCTAGTAGTTTTTTTTGTACCTATAATCTTGTTAGTTAGGTCAATGGAGGAAACTCAAACTCCTCCCCTTCCCCTTCCTTCCTCCTTCCCGATCTTTTTTATTGAGGCATCTTCTTGTTTTCTCAGATTCCTGATGAATCATCCTATGTATGCTGCATGTCTTGCTGAGTTTCTCCTGCATTTTTGTGTATTGAAAGGAACTGAAACCCAATGCATCGCCCTGTTTTCACATCATTTCCAAGAAAGCGTTGAATGGGAAAAATAGACGTGCTTGGCATATTAAAGCTAATTTTCCTGTCTGGTATTATCTAGCCTCACAGTCCAGAAGGATGAAGGAAAATAATTTGATTTCAGAATGGATCTCACAGCTTACTTTCCAGTGCACCTTAACTGTGGTTACTGCCACGACTAAATATACCCCTGATTCAGGCTTAAACTATTTATCTCTACATTTAATGAAATCTCTATATTTTTTAAAAACTTCATACCTTTATCACCTGGGTGCATGACTTGTGCAAAGGATGGCCCTATTTTAAGTAGGAACATTTACACATTAAGCCAACAAACTGACTTGGACTTTACACTTTAACAATGTTATTGGACATTTTGATTTCAGCAAATTAGCCTGCAGATGTAGAGGACCTATTGTGGCATGATCCTAAATGGATGTTGATCTCCCTTAGAAATGTCACATTCATTCTGCATACTATTGTAAACATTCCAAAATGGTTTGAGACATGTGTCCTCATTAGTGTCCTTGTAAGCATTCAGTGCACAGAGTGCGACCATGTTGGGCTACTGTTGTTGGCTGCTTTTGTATATGTTTTGAAAGGATTGATTCTTAGTACTCCAATCCTGCTAGATCTTGATTAAAATATTCACACTAATTATAATTGCTCAGGTACCGGAAATAATGCTCAACAGCTCAGAATTGTGTGGCTGCTACAAAGGCGCTTATTCTTCGATACTTGCGCAAACTCAGGAATCCCAGTTTGAGGTGCTTTTACATACACATTAAGTTATCATCCCTGATTTTGATCCACTGCTGTTGGAAACGCTACAACATCCGCAGTTATAGTTGGGAAAAACTCCATCCAAACATATTGAGCTAAATGCTGAAATCATGAGGTTGTTGTCAGAGATGCCCTGTATATTTTTTTCTCTTCAGACACAATCTTCACTGATAGAAGCTTCATAGAGATTGTTATAATGGACTTCATTTAGACCAGTGGTTTTCAAACTGCCCTGCTAAACTCAAATTCCACCTTAAGCAATCCTTATGCTTAAGGTGGTATATGAGTGGGAAGGGAAGGTTGAGAAGCACTGTTCTAGACCCAATTGTTACTGATATATTTTATTTGAGAAAAAATGTCATTGGCCCATTTCCTTTGGAGTTATGAAACCACGCACATAGAGAGTCAATTAAGTAAAACAGTGGTTTTCAAACTTTTTCTTTCCACTCACAAACCACCTTAAGCAATCCCTTACTAATCACAGAGCACCTATGGCATAGGGATTGCTTAAGGTGGAATGTGAGTTTAGGGGAGCAGTTTGAAAACCACTGATTTAGACTAAATATCCCGAAGCTTAATGCTAAAAATAAAAGGAAAATATTTGTGGAATTCAGAGTAACTGAATTTTTAATTGTGTAATTAGCGATTTCTGACCCGAAAAATACATTTTATAAGGTGACGCCCCATTGTTCCTCAATAACAAATGTAATTATTGAAAATTCCAGCACACAGAAAGAAGCCATTTCTTTGCTGGCTAAAGAAAAGCTTTCCAGTATAATCTTATTTTAAAGTAGGGGAAGCATGGTTAACGCAGCAGTTAGCGCAATCCTATAACAGTACCAATGACCCGGGTTCAAATCCAGCGCTGTCTGTAATGAGTTTGTACATTTTCTCCGTGTCTCTGTGAGTTTCCTCCGGGTGCTCTGGTTTCCTCCCCCTGTTGAAAATGTATGGTGGGGTTGGGGGAGGGGGGTGGTGGCTGTATTTGGACGGCACAGGCTCGTGGGTGAAAAGGGTCTGTTACCATAGTGTATGCCTAAATTTTTAAAAATAAATACATTTACACCTTTGGTCTGGAGCCATGCAGCTTATGGCATGTCAAGTTAAAACTTGAGTATATTTTAAATATGATGTTCCTGCTTCTACCATCCTTTCAACTGTCAAATTTCAAACTCCTAACAAGACTGCAAATGAATGAAGTTCAGAGGAATCTTGATATTCCAGACCATGAATAACAAAACGTTAACTGGAGAGTCCACAAGTAGTTAAGAGGGCAAAAGACATTGGCCTTTATTGCAAAGGAGTTAAGGTTTAAGAATAGGGATGCTTAGTTACAGTCGTATGGAATTGTATGTTCATAATTTTCGTCCTTTTATGAAAAAAATATAGTAGTATTGGAAGCTGTTCAGTAGAGATTCACCAAGTTAATTTCTGGAATAAAGGTGTTGCCCTATCAAGAGTTAGCAGGGGTTTGTTCATTTTGGAACGTAAAATAATAAAAGACCTGATTTCTGAATATAAAATTCTCAGGGGGTTTGACAGGTGAGCTGTTTCCATGACAGATTGATTTTAAGGGATTTAGTTTAAAAGCTGCAGGTAATGGTGCAGCTCTACAAAACTCTGGTTGGACCACACTTGGGAGTACTGTGTCCATTTCTGGTCACCTCATTATAGGAAAGACGTGGAAGTGTTGGAAAGGGTGCAGAAGAGATTTACCAGGATGATTCCTGATTTAGAGAAATTGCATTATGAGCAGAGATTAAGGGAGCTAGAGGTTTACCCTTTGGAGAGAAGGAGGATGAAAGGAGACACAACAGAGGTGTACATGATATTAAGAGGAATAGACGGAGTCGATAGCCAGCACTTCCTTCCCAGGGCACCAATGCTCAATACAAGAGGGCATGGCTTTAAGGTAATTGGTGGATAATTCACGGGAGATATTAGAGAAAGATTTATTTTACCCAGAGAATGGTTGGTGTGAGGAATACACTACCTGGGTCAGTGGCGGAGGCAGGGTATATTGGTGAATTTCAAGAAACTACTTGACAAGCATATGGAGGAATTTAAACTGGAGGGTTATGTGAGAGACAGGGTCTAAAGGTCAGCACAACATTTGTTCTATGTTCTATAACAGGGAGGGTGATGAACAAGCAAACATAGCTACAGTTGAAAGAGTGGATTATTTAAAACTGAGGTGCGTAGCAATTCCAAATGTTGATCCTGTATGTTCTACAATTTGTTATCTAATAAGACGGCAGCAAATCTCTGAAAGGTTCTGCCCAAAGAGAGTTGGAGGCCAGATTGTTAGATATGTTCAAACTGGAGATAGATAAATGTTTGAATGATTGATGGTCAAGGGGAGCTGGCACAGAAGAGTAGTTGAGACTGGCCGGACAGGCTTAAGGAGATGTGAATCCTACTTCTTCTCCGATTTTCTTGTGCTCTTGTGACTTGTAAAAAAAATATCTTAATCTTCCTTAACCACACTGCCTAATGGTCCATGCATTGACACGTTGAGACCAGCTACAAATTAGAGGAACAGTACCTCATCTGTTTGGGCACCTTCCAACCAGATGGCATTAACATTAACTTCTGGTTTCTATTAAACACCTCACCCCCCCCCCCCCTCCCCACCCTACCCTGCCATCTGCATCACCCCATCTCCTTTCCTTTAGTTCTGTCTCTCTCTATCTCTCTTCACTTTTTCCTCTGTCTCCTTTCTCAGAGCCAAAATCAATTGTCACCTTTCTTATCAGATCCAATCAACACCATTTGTTTGTTGGTCTGGACTCCTCCCCTTCCCATTCTTCCACCTTTCTCTCTGGCTTTATTGAGAAGCTCTGCCTGCTTTCTGCTTATATCTTGAAGGACTCAGGCCTGAAACGTCAGTAATATATCCTTACCTCCTATGGATGCTGTGAGACCGGTTGAGTTCCTCCAGCATTTGTTGTGTGTTTTTACAATAATTACATCATCTGCGAACTTCTGTGTGTCACTCTAGTTGTTGCTCACCTTTCCAAGGTCCATCACGCTTTGTTATTTAAAAAAAAATTCAATGGTTTCTTGTCACATGTACTTTGCATGCTATCCTGGGCAAGGCACTCCAGTACAGCAGGCTGTGCAATAATAAAAAGAGGGTAGAACAACTATAATGAATGAAAGAAGAACTGCTAGAACAGCTCGCAAAATGTCACCATACTCTGGAGCACACATGTCAAACTCTGGCCCGCGGGCCAAATATAATTATATTTGGCCCGCAAGATCATTTCAAAAATGTATTAGAGGTGGCCCGCCCTGCAGCGAGAGCTGATGCTGTTTTTTGGTAATGTCACCCCCACCATCTTCCCCCTTCATTGCACATCCTTCCCCATTGTAACACGAGAAATTGTAACACGAGAAGTCTGTCGATGTCATCAGCCGGCAAGCCAGTTGGAAGGCTCCCCGCACAACCAGTCACTTCTCCCACCTGTCGAGCGGTGCGGCGGATGGGCGAGCGCCTGTGATTTCCTGTCGGCGCGACGGGCATGGCAGGCTGCGCATGGCCCCCGGGCAGCGCGAGCCCCGCGCGACTGGCACCGGATGGCCCTTCCACAGCGCGACAACACTTCTCCCAGTTGCCACGGCCTTCAGCGCTTGCACCCGTGCGGACCCCAGGGACGGCTGGTTCGGCCCTGCCTGTGAAGAGAGAGATGGTGGCTGTCCGCAAAGGTTGATCGGCAGCGTGCTGGGCCTGAGTGGGTGGGTAAGCAGGGGTGGGCAGAGGATGTAGGTGAGGAGTAATGGGCAGGGGAAGTTATGGTGGTGCGAGGGGCAGTTAGAGGGAGGGATGAGTAGAAGGAGGGGTGGATAGGGAAGAGGTAAAAGGGGAGGGGCGGGGTGAGTAGGGGAGGGGTGATTAGAGGGTGAGAGACGGGTAGAGGGAGGAACAGGTTGAGGGGAGAGGCAGTAGAGGGGCGTATATAGGATGGGGTGGGTAGAGGCAGAGTGAGTGGAGTGAGGGGTGAGTAGAGGTTGGGTAAAGGACTGGTCAGGTAGAGGGATGGTGGGTCGAGGGTGAATAGAGGCCTAGAGCCTGAGGAGTGAGCAGGAAATGCTGAGTCCTGATGCAGGCCAAAATGGACACAGCCTGTGAATGCTGACTACATCTCCACAGGGACCAAATATGTTTCCCTCAGGTCAAGCAAAGGGTGAACTTGAGCTACCTACTCCTGACCTGTAACATTATTCTCCTAAAGTTATATCCTAAAGTTTAACATTACATATGTTGAAAGAAGAGAAAACATGCAGATGTTGTTGAAAACTTTCAATAAATATTTAGTTCGGCCCTCGACTTAGTCCAAGTTTTTAATTTTGGCCCTCCGTGAATTTGAGTTTGACACCCCTGCTCTGGAGTCATCCTGTATATTCTTTTGCCTTGTTTGCAAAAATGGCCATCAAAATCAGAATTTATTGTCTTGAACATGTCTCGTAATTCGTTGTTTTGTGGCAGCATCACTGTGAAACATCTATATAAACCACCTTCCATAAATAAATTAAAATAGTGCAAGAAAAGAGAGTCAAATTAAGACAATCTGTGGTTCATTGTTCATCATTAGTCAGATGTGACTTATCCTTAATAATCCAATTTTGAATGGCTGTGATTAATCCACCCATCTGAAAAGGATAATGAACATAGCTCCTGAGGGTTTATTCCAATTAAGAAAGTGGCCTATACTTGATATAAAGCACTGTTTTTTTTAGTACTTTCCTATAAAATATTCTCCCTAACATCACTGCCCTCAACATTTGATGGTCACCTCCTTTTTATATGACCACATTTTTTCTGATCTCTCAGTATCTCCCTCCTTTTTGAATACCTCCCTCTTCTCTAATGTTGATTTAATTTCAAGTAGTCTTGAACATGGCCAGTGTAAAATCGCTCTTTTCTGTTTAAAAGTTCAGCTGTGCTTGTGTGGACTGTGGCTAGAATTAAAAACAGAGCACGTAATTGAAAAAATTAGAGCCAAATATTTCGAAGGAATTTGGAGCCGAATAAGTATTTGACATAGGAAGGAGCAAGGATACAACTACCGTAATATTTTGGAATACAAGTCAAGTCTTAAAAACCTCAAAAATCTTTCAAAAAATGGGGATCAACTCATTCAGCAGATATACTTTTGAGACCTTAAATTCAATTCAAAAAAATGCTGGATGCCGTTTCGATATACAAGTTGACCCTTTAAAACCAAAACCGATTCAGTGTCTAAGTTGACCCTTGAAAAAAAAACAACTACAACAAATTGTCATGCGGCAAATATATCAGAACAGCATTTTTGCATTTTTATTGAAAAAAACATACTTAGAATCCTTCAAAATCATTATCATTACTTGAGGCGAAGATTGAAGCAAGCGCTGTTTAAACAATCTGTCTGATGAGGCAGGTTCAGCCTTGTCGTTAGTCTCCCACAATGAATCATCTTCCGTGCCATCAGTTGTACAAGAGATACCACACTTTTTAAACAATGTTATTAGTCTCTACTTTCACTTTATCCCATGCTTTGACCACAAAGTCACACAGCCCATCAAACAATGCAGCAGGCATTTCCCCAACTTTTGTGAAAATTTTTTCTGCATTCGTCACCCATATATTCCATTCTTCATGCACTTTCTCTTTGATTGGCTTGTTCAAGAAGATATCAAGAGGTTGCAATAGAGACGTGAAACCACCGGGGATTACCGCCATGAAAGTATTGTTTACTGTTAATGTACTTTTAGTCTTCTCGGTTAAGTGATTGTGAAACATATCCCAGACAAGCAAACTCCATTCCTTGCGTAAACCTCCTGGCCGCCTGTTCCACACATTGTCTATCCATAGATTTACACCATTTTCATCCATCCATCCTTTTCCATGAAAATTTCAAAAATACCTGCTGGGAATTTTATTTTAGGTTTAAGCTTACACTTGAAGATTACCATGGGCCTAACTTTGTCCCGTCAGCCATGCACAATAACACCACGGTAAACCTGGTCCTTTCGTGACCTGCACTTCTGGTCCACACAGTTTACACACCTTTACATTCCACTGTTCTATTGCCTATCTTGTTGAAATTCATGGGGGTTTAGTCCATTTCCAATATTTTCCAATGCAAACTGAGATTTCTGCCAGTATAATAAACTGGTGAAAACCTACAATTTTATGATCAAGATCTTTTAGTAGTTTCTGCGCAATATTTGTTTTTTGTCATAATACCAGATTTTTCTTGTTCATGAAATGGTGGCACCAGCCTTTTGTAGCGTCAAAATCCTTACTGTGTTCTGCATGCGACTTTGCCCACTGCAGGGCAAATGCTCTTATTTTATTTTGCGTGACCATGTAGCAATTTAGCCTCTGTTCTGCAATGCTATTTTCCAACTCTGTCCAATTCCTCTTCTCATCAAACATTATCTTTTTAGTATTTTTCATAGTCTTCCTTTCTCCAATCTCTTCCCAACTTATCATATTTGTCAGATTTTCTTGCAGTAGAACAGTTGTTAGATTTCTTGGCCATTTCTATTACCTTAAACTTAAAAGTCGCTTAATACATTTGTCGTTTCACTGGACCCTCCATGATAACGGTGGTAACTTGAATTATGAGAAGGAACCACTCAACAACTTCAAGCTGAAAAGCACAATTTTATTTGGAGCGATAAAACCATACATGCACACACAGAGGCTTGTCTTCTTCCTCTGTTGTTTCTCCCCTGCACTCAGCACGGCCTCCAATCAATACATAAGGCACACAAAGTAAATTCCTCCCAGCCTCACTTTACAAACAGCTCACATTACAATACTTCTCCCCCCCTTAGAATCAAACATGTAAGCATATAAACAACAATGATGTAATTAGCTTGTGTACTCCTAAAATAACATCTCAGCAACACTTTTATAATATAAAAACATCTAAAAAAACATTGCAGATTCCACATTCAGTTTACTAAACTAAAACTGTCCAATCAAAGGTCCAGTCTGTTGGGAGGTTTGTGAGTGTGCTGGGATCTGCACACTACCACTGACGACCCAGCAGACATCGCTGATGAAGGTGTTTTGGGCGAATCTGGTGATGGGGGCATAAGGGGTCTATCTGTCCATGTGGGAATGCCCATTCTCTTCAGGGGACACAGGGGCTTCTGCTAGTGTCTGTCTGTCTGTCTGTCTCTCTCTCTCTATCTCTCTCTCTCTCTCTCTCTGGCAAAGTCACTGGACAAATCATGTCCATAGTAGTCTCTCTCACCATTGGAAACCCCATGGAACTGTCTGCGTCTGAGTATGTATCATAAGATAAGTGCACATGGTCCTGATGTAAGCGGAAAGCACTACTTTTAACCACCGCCCAGCAGCTCAGACCACATTTTTTAGGGGTCGACGTACTCTCGATATATGATAAAACCATTAAGAGGCTGAAAAAGGGGACCCGATATCTGCTAGTCAACTCATATGCCAAAATATATGGTATTTTATCCAGCTTACAGGGCAGCCAGATTGGGTCTTTGGAAGTAAGACCATGTGATCTTGGGAGTACCCAACAATAACTCATCAAAATGTGATTGAAATTCAGCTGCAATACTTTGAAAAGAGGGTTGCACAAGGTACGATGTAATTCCATGCACTACTGATGTTAAAATAAAATTATGGGATGTATTCTACCTGGAGGTTAGCGACTGGTGTAGTCCCGCCTGTGTCTATTCTGGGACACCTGCTCTGTGTAATTTTTATAAATGATCTGATGAAGAAGTCGAAGGAAGTTTGCAGATGTCACGGAGTTTCGAGGTGGATAGTATATAACAGTGTTTTTCAAAATTTTTCTTTCCACTCACATAAGACCTTAAGTAATTCCAATGCCAAAAAAGCTTGAAAGCTACTGTTTTAATCGTACCTAATTGTCTTGTTATGTGCACAGTTTCATAACTCCAAAAGAAATGGATCAATGATCATTTTTCTCAAGCAAAATATTTCAGTTACAATTTCATCTAGAGCAGTGATTCTCAACATTTTTTCCCACTCACATCCCACCTCAAGTATCCCTTACTAGTCACAGAGTGTCTATAGCATAGGGATTAGTTTAAGGTTGTACGTGAGTGGAAAGAAAAAGCTTGAAAACTATTGGTATGGAAGGTTGCTGTAGGTTACAACAAGATGCAGAGATGGGCAGTGAAGTGGGAGATGGAGTTTAATCCAGATAAGTGTGAAGTGATGCATTTTTAAGGTCGAACTTAAAGGTGGAGTACATGGTTATTGGCAGGATTCTTAACGGTGTGAAAGAACAGAAGGACCTTGGGGTCTGTCTATATATCTCTGAAGGTCGCTGCGTTGGTTGGTACGATAGCTAAGAGGCTTATGATATGATGGCCTTAATTAGTTGGAGGCAATGTTGCTACTCTACTAAACTAGTTAGACCACACTCGGAATATTGTGTTCAGTTCTGGTCACCTCATTATGTGTTAGCTTTGAAAAGGGTGGAGAGGAGATTTAGCAAGATCTTGCCTGGATTGGAGAGCGTGTCTTAAGAGGCAAGGTTAACAGAGCTAGGGTTTTTCTCTTTGGAGTGAATGGTGAGAGGTGACCTTATAGAGGTCTGCAAGACTATGAGAGGCATAGGTAGGGTGGACAGCAATCATCTTTTTCCATAGAAGACAGTAGCAAATACTTGAGGACATCTGTTTAAGGTGAGGGAGGAAGGTTTAGGGGAGGCTTCTGGGGTAAGTTCTTTTCCACAGAGTGCAGTGGGTACCTCAAATGCATTGCCAGAGGTGGTAGTGGAGGCTGGCACAATAGGGACATTTAAAAGACTCTTTAGACAGGCATATGGATGCAACAAAAATAAAGGGTTATGGGTGCAATGTTGTGAAGGCTTAGATTGTTGAATAGATTAATACAGGTTTCACAACATTATGGGCTGAAGGGTCTGCACTGTGCTGTACTACTCTATGATTACATTCGAGTAGCAAAGATTGCACACAACAGAAAAAAAATCAATTCTAGTTTCAATCTGATCCTAAAACTTGTTTGAACATTTAAAAGAAAAATTCTGTTAAAGCTTCAGAGCATCTGGAAGATTACCAATTACTCTATATTCAGGATCCAATCAGAATGGCAGTCCAGTGGTATTGATTACTGAGTGATGTGTTTCCTGAAATCAACCTTGAACTGGTAGTTTGACCTGCAGCCCTGAAGGGGTGCTCAGTGTCAGCCTTTTGCTGTTGGTTTGTTTCCCAGATGAAAAAAAAGGTCCTCCATCAAGTCTTTGGCATCCATTGTAACTTTCTTCGATCTGTACCAGGAATTGGTTTCTACCCTTTTCCAAGGCCAATCGATATACTGTAAGGCACTTCTGAAGGGCATGAGAAACTGGGGACTGCTCTACAGTCGGTAGCTGAGGCCTAGCTAAGGCAGCTTGCTAAAAATGGTTTTCTTTTGGGATGTTGTTCATTCAATTGCTCAGGCATCACAAACAGCAAAGTCCTGAGAAATTGGTAATTTCTGCCCACCATCGATCATGTGGAAATCTAAGATGTAAACCGTGTTCATCTTTGAAGCTGTGCCCTTTGCAGGTTGATCTTAACTTGTAGCGGGGAGGAAATAGAACATTAATGGATTGGATTTAACAAATCTGGAATTTAACAAAAAAAATCTTGACTGCCTTTGATGTTCCTAATGTTCTTTTGAACATGGGTAAATGGTGTCAGAATATTGCCAGTTTGAGGTTACTGTTTTCAATGTGCTCGATGATCACTCTTCTGAAATGAAGTCCAAGTATTTGCAAGAGTTTCCTGAGGTTGACAAATTGACTGTGATTACATTCGAGTTACAGCTGTTGTGGTAGATTCCAGATAAACATATCATGGAGATTTACTCCAACATATTACACAATATGTTTACGCTGAGGATCAATATAACATTGCTGGAATTATTCGGCAGCTGTGTCATGATCTTTGAACAGAGCTTCATGGTTGCGCTTTGAGGAGGAAATTTGCTGCTCTTACTTTGTGTGGTCTTTTTGAAACTCCAGACCTGCAGTGAAATGGTCCTCAGATGGCTTAGCAATTCTCTCATGCTGTGGTAATATAATGAAATGGAATAAAACCATGTGAAAGCCACTTACCCTGTTATCTTTGACACTGGCATGAAAAGCTCTCTTGACAATATCCTGGTGCTGGGACATTTGCCTCCAGTAACCATAATTATTTTGCATGAAATCTGATTCCATTTATTCATGTGTCACCTTTGATTTTAGTTTTAAATTTAGACATACAGCACGGTAACAGGCCATTTCGGCCCACAAGTCCATAACGCCAAATTTACACCTGTAGCATAGATAAAAGCTCTCACACGACTGGAGGGAGAACAAGTGCTTTTATTAGCTTTCAACAATGGGTAAGGTTCACTAGTAGGCTTCAGAGGGGTTCTGGGTTTAGGCGGGAAACCAGGGTAAATGGGGGTGGAACCAGGAGGTGGGACCAATCATCAATAAAGCACTCTCCCAGTGAATCCCAGTTCACTGCATTCACCCCTTCCTGCAGAATTAAGAGACTGTGGAAGAAGAGAACATGGGATCAGAAGCTGGCAGAAGACAGAAAAAAAAAATACAATACATACACTATTTACAGATTATAGTGCACGTCGAAAGAACCAAAGACTTGTTGATCCAAACCAAGGCTTTTATTAACCAAAAGAATGGAGGATATCACGTAGGTCGTCCAGACCAGAATGACCTGGTCTGGCTAGGAGCATTCCTTTAAGACCTGCCAGTAGGTGTGGCTACACTCTCAGCCAATCACAGTCATCCTACACTACCATCTGTACATATGTACATATACACATTGGTGATAGAATCTATACTATCACACAGATTCAGGCAGCCTAGGGGTCTAATGATCCTGGTGGAGCACCTTAGCACCAGGGGCCTAGTGCTCCTTGAGTTTCCTGGTTCACCTGTGACGGAAGGCTGGGGGTTTGGCTTGATGATGAACGGGGGTTTCACTCTCCTCGTGTACCAGATCCCCTGAGGGCCTGAGTGGGGTGGAGAGAAAGAGCTCGGTAGCTCATGGGGCACCCAAGGTAACGGACCATCCATTCCAGCGGGGCCCCTGATGGAGACGTTGTTCTTCCTACCATCTGGGTACTCCACGTAGGCATACATGGGATCGGCATGAAGCAGTTTCACCCTCTCCACCAGGGGTTCGGTCTTTCTTCTCCTGACATGCTTCTTAAGAAGGACCAGACCAGGACCAGGCTGGGAGTATAGTCCTGATGCCGACCATCTGTCGAATGTGTACAGTAGCTTGAGAGAAGTAGGATTGGTCACAGTACAGAATGGCGACTGAATGGAGTGGAGCTCGATGGGGGTGACATCCAACCTGTGAGGATCTGGAAGGCATTTTTGCTTCAGGTCAAGTTTGACAGCCTTCCAAATCGTGGTGTTTTCTTTTTCAACCTGCCCGTTCCCCCGGAGGTTGTAGCTGGTAGTCCTACTGGATGCGATGCCCCTCACCAGCAGGTACTGACGCAGCTCGTCGCTCATGAAGTCTGAGCCCCGGTCACTATGAATATAGCCGGGATACCAGAAAAGGGTGAAAAAAGAGTCTAGGGCTTTCATAACCGACAAGGCGGACGTTGGAATGGCAAACAGGAAGCAGGAGTACTCATCGATGACTGAGATAAGGAAGATGTTACCATTTGTAGAGGGGAGAGGTCCCTTAAAATCGATGCAGAGCTGTTCGAAGGGCCTGGATGACTTGATCAGGTGCGCTTTCGTGGGGCAAGAAAAGTTCGGCTTGCACTCAGCGCAGCAAAACTTTCCAGTTGGAAAGGCACATTCTCATCCACCGTGCGCATGGCTGCGTTCGCTATGTGGCTTCGGAGGTAATTGAAAGTTGTTTGGGCTTCAGATGAAAGGGGGAAAGTAGTGGCCTTTAAGAGTGGGCAAACCTTGTCAGCGTATTGAGGGACCCACTGGGCATAATATGAGAAAAACCACAGGCAGCTCCTCAAAGTGGTCCTAGGGAGGGGAAGCTCTAACAGGGGTCGCATCCTATTGGGATCGGGGCTAATTATGCTATTCTCCACCACATAGCCAAGGATAGACAGCCGTGTAGTCCTGAATACACACTTGTTGGAATTATAAGTGAGATTTAGAGCTCTCGCTGCATTGAGAAAGCTCTGGAGATTGGTGTCATTGTCTTCCACAGTGTGGCCACAGATGGTGACATTATCAAGGTAGGGGATGGTAGCCTTTAAACCATACTCATCCATCATTCTGTCCATCTGCCGCTGGAAGGTAGACACCCAATTGGTAATGACAAAAGGGACCCTCCAGAACTGATAGAGTCAACCATTAGCCTCAAATGCCATGTACGGGTGGTCCTTGGAACAGATTGGCAGCTGGCGATAGGCAGCTTTCAGGTCGATGGTCAAATAGACCCAATACTGCGTGATATCGTTCACCATATCCAAAATTCGAAGGAGGGGGTATATGTCCAGGAGTTAATAATTTGGCTATAGTCTTTACTAGCCTGGACTTGTTCTCCCCCCTTTACAACTTGGGCTCTCCACCGGCTGGTGCTGGGCTCAATGATCCCCTCCTCCAGCTGTCTCTGCGTCTCCATCTTTATGAATTCTCTGTCTGCCGCACTGTACCTCCTGCTCTTGATGGCGATGGACTTACAGTCGGCAGACAGGATTGGGAATAAAGGGGGAGGATCAATGTTCAGCATGGAGAGGCTGCAAGTAGGTCCTGATTTTGAACGCCCTCCATTCCATACTGTTACCGGTTGAGGGGACCAGAAAACTCCAAAGTCAAGCTTCTAAGGTGACACAGGAAGTCCAGACCCAACAGTACCAGAGCACACAATTCATCCAAAATATACAGACAAAATTTATAAAATTCCTCGCCTTCGAAAGATAAATAAATTATACAAAGTTTTTGTACATGCGCCAAATGGGACTGAGATGCGAGGATGATTTGATAATTAGAAGGATAAATTTTTAAGTTATACTTTTGTACAGTCCGTGAGTCTATGAAACTTTCTGTGGAGCCTGTGTCGATTAGGCACTTGGCAGAATGTCCGTTTACCTCACCGTTACCAAAGAGTTACTGAGCTGGTGAGGTCTGTTCTGGTTGAGGACCAGTGATGCCAGTTCGCTGGAAACACCTTGTTCCTTGGGTAATATGATGCTAATCTCATGGCACGGCAAGATGGCCACCCTCCTTCCTCCTCTGATGACGATGGCACCGAATTTGAATTTGGGCCACTGCAAGTTGGTCGCCGAGCGTTTTTGCACTGTTTCCAAAGGTGGCAGCTTGCGCAGCAGGTGATCTCAGGTGAGTTTGGAGTAGACGACTTGGGGCTGGAATCAGATCCATGAGCGGTGCAGGCTGTGGACTTCCCTGGACCTCCCTTCATGAGGTAGACCTTTGCCAAATGTCCCTTCTTTTCTGCATGCCAAGTCTTTAGCGGGGCAACGAGCTTGGTGGGGTGGGGGATGACATTTTCAGCAGAAAAAGTACTCCCTGGCGCAGGAAGTGGCAGCAGTTAGAGCAGGGGCACCCGTAACGGGAGCAGCTGGTCCTTGGAAGTGCTCATCCAAGAGCGCGAGTTTGCTGGCTTCGAGATTGTCGTTTTCAAGCCTGGCCTGTTCAGTGATTTAGCCAGCTTGACATGATTAGCGAGCTCCTTCTTTCCAGATTTGAGTAGTCGCTGACTCACATACTTGAGCGGACTCCTGCGACCAGAGTATCCTGGATCTGCTTATTTTCTCGGATGTGGCCTAAACCCACTTCATACCTGCTCTTCTTAACAAGCATCCACAGATCCAGCAGGTAGTCGTTAATCGACTCTCCAGGCTGTTGGCAACGTAGAACGAGCTGGTGCCTCACTAGGTTCTCATTCAGGGCCTTCGTGTAGTAAGTCTCAGCACCTAAATGGTGGCTTCGTACGTCTGGCAGTCTTTAACGATTGTGTACCCCTTCGTTCCTACCCTGGAGATGAGGGCTGACCTCCAAGTTCATCTGTATGAAAGACATCCCTGATCGCGTTCAGGTAGTCCTGGAAGCAGTCTAGCCAATATGCGAACTGCTCAGCCGGATCGAGGGACTGGGGGTCTATTAGCAGCAGACCTGGCTTGAGTAACACCTCCATCCATGTTTTAAAAGTAATAAATTTGTAGTGTAGATAAAAGCTTTCACATGACTGGAGGTAGAACAGATGCTTTTATTAGCTTTCTATAATGGGTAGTGTTCACTAGTAGGCTTCAGAGGGGTTCTGGGATTAGGCAGGAAACAAGGGTAAATAGGGGTGGCACCAGGAGGTGGGGCCAGTCATCAATACAGCACTCTCCCAGTGAATCCCAGTTCACTGCAACACCTAATTAACCTACACCCCCAGTATGTTTAGAAGGGTTGGAGGAAACCAGAGTTCCTGGGGAAAACCCATGCAGAAACGGGGAGAGCGCACAACTGCCTTACAGACAGCACAGGTTTCGAACCCCGGTCCCGATAGTTGGTGCTGTAACGGCATTGCGCTAACTGCTCTGCCAACCATGCTACCTAACGTTATGAGAGTTTATTATCATATACATAAGTAGAATGCAGAGATGCCACAAAAAATCTTACTGCAGCTACACAAGATGTTTTAATAAATAATAAGTATAAATTAAGTATAAATTAAATTAACATATAATGCCACAAGAGAAAAGAAAAGGTAATTATGAAGAGTTAGATAAATTTTCAATTTCAGTAGTGATAAAGAATGTGCTGTTCCATAAATGTGATTTTGGAGTAGTGTTATGGTTAGGGTAGTATGGAGAGTTTAAAAGGCTAATAGCAGTTTGAAAATATGCTCTCATACCTAGAGGTGCTGGACTTTAGGCTTCTGTACCTTCTGCCTGAAGATTATGGTTAGTATAGTATGGAGAGTTTAAAAGGCTAATAGCAGTCTCGAACCTAGAGGTGCTGGACTTTAGGCTTCTGTACCTTCTGCCTGAAGGTTATGGTTAGGATAGTATGGAGAGTTTAAAAGGCTAATAGCAGTTGGAAAATATGCTCTCAAACTGGACTTTGGGATCCTGTACCTTCTGCCTGAAGGTATCATCAAGAAGAAAGTGTGACCAGGGTGGTAGAGACCTTTTTATGTTGACTCCCCTTTTTGAGGCAATATCTCACATGAATATTGGATGCAGGATCAGTCCCAGTGATGACTTTGGCTAGGTTTGCCACTTTCTGCATTCCTGGCCCTTCAATTTCCAAAACAGCCTGCAAAGCAACCAGTCAGTGTAGTACATCTGTAAACGTTTGGTCAAGTGCTTGACCATGCCAAATTTCCTCGCTTTCTTTAAAAAGTAGAGGTGTGTCTGCTTCACAGA
This sequence comes from Narcine bancroftii, assembly GCF_036971445.1. Lineage (NCBI taxonomy): Eukaryota > Metazoa > Chordata > Chondrichthyes > Torpediniformes > Narcinidae > Narcine > Narcine bancroftii. The sequence goes on from NC_091469.1 coordinate 458,540,818, forward strand.
TATCAACTTCTGACCTAGCAGGGCTCTTTGTCGTCATGACTTGCCTGGAATTTGGCTCTTTGGTTCATGTTTGGATGAAGCCCAACAAACTCCAATTGGTATGAGTGAGCAGTTAGTGAGTAAATGCTGGATTGATAGCAGTTATGAGACTCTTCAGAACACCACTGGTAGAATTTTGATGTATATCTCTAAGAGCGTAGAAGTTGCTCTTGCGCTGATTGATCTGACCAAGATGCAAGGGCTGGTGAGAAAACTGGTATGAATGATCACAGCTTGACTACATTCTTGCAAGTCTAGTGTGACAACCGTACTCTGCCATCAAAGCAGAGTCATCATGGAGATTACACCAAATCTTTGCATTAAGCAGATATTGTGTAGCTGGCTGTTGTCTTGTAGATGGAACAGACCCAGCAGTTCAGTGGCTATGCAGGTAGTGGCGCTGCCCTAGAGCTTCAGTGATTTGGGATTGTTTCTGACCTTGGCTGCAATCTATGTTCAGTTTACACTTTCTCATTAGTGCTGTGTGGGATTCCCTAGATCAGTGGTTCTCAACCTTTTTCTTTCCACCCACATACCACTTTAAGTATTCCCTATGCCATATGTGCTCTGTGATTAGTAAGAGATTGCTTCAGGTGGTATGTGGGTGGAAAGAAAAAGTTTGAAAACCACTGGCTTAATTGTACCTAATTATGTGCACACTTTCATGACTCCAAAGGAAATGGGCCAGTGACAATTTGTCTCAAGCAAAATATTTCAGAAACAATTGGATCTAGAGCAGTGATTCTCAATCTTCCCTTCCCACTTTCATACCACCTTAAGCAATCCCTTACCAATCACAGAGCACCAATGGCATAGGGATTACTTAAAGTGGTATGTGAGTGGAAAGAAAAACGTTGAGTACCATTATCCTAGATGCTCCAGTTTCCTTCCACATGCCAAAATCATTATGGTTGGAAGGTTCATTCAGTAGTATCAATTAGCCCAAACATTGATGGATGGTAGGAGAATAAAGGTGTGGATGCGTTTAAAAAAAAGTTAGAGGAAATAAGCGAGGAATTGGACTAGTTCTGGGAATCCCTATTACAGGGACCTCTACAAAAGCAAGTTGGATATTGGGCATCATGTAGTCAATGACTAATCTTTTGCTGCCCCAAAACATTTTGTTATTCACTTATCTGAATTCTCTACTGTCACAGCAAAGGTAGGAGGTATGTGGGACTATGATCACCTTTCAATTTCTTTCTCGGTCACATGACATTCAGCTTTTGAAATGTATTGCCACTTCTTCGTCCTCAATGAGCCTACATGCCAGACGTTTCCAACTAACAGAACAATGGGAGTACATTCAACAGTGTTTCAAGTAACTTATCAAAACCTTCTCTGGCATTTTAAAAACATACTGTGAAGCCTAAGTTCTGTCAAATCGATTCAGTGATCATTTTTCTTCCTCTCCCATTGCATGAAACTACTAATCTAAGCAGGAAGTTTAAGTGGTCATACTTAATAAAAATCAGTGATGTTCATATTTTAATAAACATAGTCCATCCATTGCCAAATTTCATTGAATATTAAAATTATTCTGTGTGCATTTTATATTGTTTCCAGGAAAATGAAATGATTGAGGTGCAACAGAATGAGAGCATTTGACCTGCATTTTATAAGCTTCCTGATTCTACCTCAATTCATAATTCAGCACACATTTATAGCACAAATTTAATGTACTTGTATTGGGAGTCAACTGTTTTTTTAAATATTTTATTTATTCAACTGATATAAGATTATAATAACTAACAATGGTAAGCAACCATAATACAATGTTAACAAATATATGCTGAAAATATATAGAAAAAAAGTAAAAAACTAAAAACTAAAGGTAAAACTAACTAATAACTAAAAACCCTCCCCTCTACCCCCCACCCCCCCCACCCAAACCTAATCTAGTCCCATCATTAAATACATAATGTTATAACTGCATAATAATTGATTTGGATTGCATCAGATTACACTCAAGGAACCCAAGTAACATACAATTTTTATTCATTCACTGGACAGGGGAAAAAATTTTAAGTAAATTATAATTTTAGCCTCATCACTCGAGCGCACGGGCTCCAAATTTGCAGGAATAAAGAATATTGGGAGTCAACTGTTGATTGTTGCCAGGGTAAACAACTGACCTGGGGAGAGGAGGAGTGGAATGCCTAAGGAGCAGGAGGAGTGCAATGCTTGAAGGCAAAGCCACCGAGTATTATTGTACACATTGGGTCATTTGAACACTGGCTGCAGCATGCAGTACTCAATCATTCTTCCTACTTGTTACTCCAAAGAAAAACATGAGAAATTGCTTTTTATGCTTTTTGTGAAGTCAGTAGCCCACGGATTAGTTTACGACAGATTCAAAAATATTTTGGGATGATTTACTCGCTTACAGGATACTATTCATCGATCTCCCAGCCTGTTGAGAGAAACTATTTCCTAGCTTGGCAGTCCTGAGTTTGATGTTCTTGTTCCTCCATCTTGATGGTAGGGGATCAAAGATACTGTGCGTTGGATAGAAAGGTTCTCCACTATTTCTTGAGCATTATTTAAGCAACACTGCTCACAAATGTTGTGAGAGAAAGGTAGACCCCAGATATTTTTATAATCCTCTCTAATTACATAGGTAATGTTAGCTTTCCAGCTACCGTACCATACAATGATGCAGCCAGACAGGACACTCTCAATTGTCTTCCTGGAAAAAGTTGTCAGGAATGGGAGCAGTAGCCTTGCCCTCCTCAGCCTCCTTAAGAAGGGTGGATCCTGCTGCACCTTCTTGCTAATGAGGAGCTGTTGTGGTTCCAGGAGACATTGTCCTTCATGAGGATATCAAGGATCTTTGGGCTCTCTACTCTATCCATGACGGAACCATTGATGTTTAATAGAGAATGGTTGACCTTAATCCTCTTGAAATCCACAATTTTCTCCTTTGACTTGTCCATGTTAAGACTCAGATTATTGTTCTTGCAACAACCTCCTCTTTGTAAGCCAACTCAACATTGTTCCCAATGAGGCCAACTACTGTGGTATCATCTGCAAATTTGATTATTCTTTTTGAACAGACTGGCAGTGCAATCATGAATTAATGTAACAGTAGTGGGCTGAGCACACAGCCCTGAAAAGTGCCAGCAGCACATGAGGCAATCGGAAATGACTGTGGATATTGGTCAAGAGGTCCAGAATCTAATTGCAGAAAGGGGTATTGAGATTGAGAATCTTGTGGCCTGGTGCTGAAAAATAAATCTTCCCATTCAGAGAGACAAAGGACCTGATCATAGACTTGGGAAGGGGTGGGGGAGAGTGGGGAAGGTAGAGCACACTCCCCTGTCCACATCAGGGGTGCTGAAGTGACACAGTAGAAAGCTTCAAGGTCTTAGCAGTAATCATTTCCAGTGACCTGAGCTGGATGGTCAAACAGAGTAACCAACGTTGGTTATGTGTCTTTATCTTTGCGATATAAAGTTCACTGTTTGACCTGCATTGTGCTTTTACTTTGAACAGCAAAAAATGTTTTCAAAGTTTGCAGAGGGATCTGGACCAGCTAGAAAAATGGACTGAAAAATGACAGATGGAATTTAATGCAGACAAGCGTGAGGTAATGCATGAATTAGGACAAACCAAGAAAGGACATACGCTGTAAATGGTAAGGCACTGAGAAGTGCGGTAGGACGGAGGGATCTGGAAATACAGATATATAATAACCTGAAAGTAGCGTCACAGGTGGGTAGAGTTGTAAAGAAAGCTTTTGGTATATTGGCCTTCATAAAGCAAAACATTGAGTATAGGAACTGGGATGTTATGGTAAAGCTGTATAAGACATTGGTGAGGCTACATTTGGAGTATTGTGTGCAGTTTTGTTCACCAAACTATTGGAAAGATATCAATAAGATAGAATGAGTAGCAAAAAGATCTACTAGGATGTTACAGAGAATGGTTAAACAGGTTAGGACTTTATTCCCTGGAGCATAGAAGAATGAGAGAAGATTTGATAGATGTATTAAATATTATGAAGGGGGATAGACAGAGTAAATATAGATAGGCCTTTTCCACTGAGAGTAGGAGAGATACAAACCATAGGACATGGGTTAAGGGTGAAAGGGGAAAAAATTAGGGGGAACACGAGGGGGAAGTTCTTCACACAGAATGGTGGGAGTGTGGAATGAGCTGCCAGCTAAAGTGGTGAATGTAGGCTCAATTTTAACATTTAAGAATAATTTTGATGGGTACATGGATAGGAAGGGTATTGAGGGCTATGGACTGGTCAGTGGGACTAGGCATAAAAATAGTTTGGCACAGACTAGAAAGGCCAAAGTGGCTTGTTTCTATGTTTCTATTTCAACAATGGTATCTGCAGACATACGTGTTTTACTTCTGGATCAACCATGTTGTAATGCTGGTTAAGAAAGATCACAATTGTTCCTCAGAATGCTACGGACCGTTTGACATGTCCACCACATCCAGTAACATCTTCTGCAGGTGTGCTACCAAAAGCACCCTTTCCGGATGCATCCCAGTATGGTCCAAGAGTTGCTCAGCCCAGGAACAGAATCTGCACAAAGTGGCGAGTGGAGCTCAAAATTTAACACAAACCTCCCTCCCCTCCATCAGCACCCATTAACACTTCCTGCAACCTTAGAAAGGCAGCCGACATATTGAAGTACCCATCTCAGCCTGACTCTCGTCTTCCTCCTCCCATCACGGAGAAGAATCAAGATTGTGAAAACCTGCACCAAAAGGCTTAAAGTTGTTTCTTCTTCTCCCGTAACCATCATGTTCCAGACTGACCCATGTAGAAATTGATCAAAGTGAAATGATTATAACACCTTTATTCCTCATTTTCACACTGTAACGACACCACTACCATGGGTGTGGACCTGGGAGAGCGCTGCTCCAAAGGACTCAACAGCCTGATTCTAATTCCAGTGGTTTCGTACTGGCTTTAAGTGGCCTGTTAAAGGAGTTGATGGTATTTTCTTTTAAAATCCTTCAACAATGAGGAATGTGCCCAAGATAAGTGGCATCTGTGCACGGCAGCAAGAAGTTGCAGGGCACCAGAGATAGGGAGGACAGCCCCTCTAGAGAAAGAGAAGCATGGGAGAGATGGGCTTACAGGAAAGTGACCTTGGCAGTGGAGTAGCGACGGGCTCAGCGGTTGATGGAGCCACACAGGCTACAGATGACTTGCAGTCAGGGGACCCGCATGGGCTCCGAGCATCTGCGGACTGTCTCATGGAACCAGGTATCAGAACCAGGATTTGAGATGGTGTTGAGGGCAATAAGGGTTCCAGAAGGGCCTTGGGTGCTGAAGGCGCTGATCAAGTTGGTGGTTTGGATCTGGAGATCGGGTTGCCGATGGATCAAGCAGGTGGCTGCAGATGCTGTGGCTGTGGGAGCGCTGGACATGAATCCATTGACACATGGTAACTCTGAAGTGACTTTGCTTTGCTCCTCTTTCTCTCACACTGTAATGGGCGCAGGGCAACACCAATAGTGACTCTTTGACTACCTTATGCCAATTTTGTGTAATATTACTTTTTCTGTACTATTACATTACAATAAAGCAAATCCTGAAATCTTGCTCTTCTATGTTCTACTGCAATATTTCTGTTGGAGTTATTGATGGAATGCTGATGGAAGGAACACTTCTCACTGCACCAGGTATAACTTGGCAAAAAAAAGTTGAATTTATGAAGGCTGGGAGAAAGTAAATGCAGATTTGATATCTGTATTTTCTCATCTAGAAATCTCTGTTAATGCTTTGATCAGAGGTAAGATGAATTTTGGAAAGATGTTTTGAACGAACTGAGTAAGGCATTGGAAAAGCTTTGACATAACATGGTCTGGTGTGTTCTCTTCAACTACAATTGTCACACCGTTCTAATCCTGTTGGTGGTTGGAGCATGGTTTTATTGTTATCACACTCTTGAATGGACCCTCTCATTGGTAAAATGATGCTGGCTTTGCTTGCTCTGCTTTCATTGAATATTTCCTCTGTAACACTGTATACTGCACTTTTATTTTGCACCACTATCATACGCTGACTCACCTGGATAGCGCACGGAACAATGCTTTTCATATATCTCATTTGAAGGTTCCACTCTTTTTATTTTACAATTTTTTTACTTCCTTCAAATGCACTAGGCCACACATGTCAAACTCTGGCCCGCGGGCCAAATTTGGCCAGCAATATAATTATATTTGGCCCGCAAGATCATATTAAATATATATTAGAGTTGGCCCGCTGGCCGCCGCGCCAGTATAGCGCATGCACACTAAAGATGAAAATGAAGATGCCGGAGGTGTGGAGGGATCTCAGAGTCCTGAATCCCAGGGATCATAGCACCGCACTCAGCCCGCCCGGCTCCCGAACACACAGACGCGGCTGCAGTTGGGGACCATCCTCGCTGGGTCTGCGCTTCAGCGGCGACGCCAGACCAAACGTCTCGTTGGCGATGCCTTCCCCCTCGCTCCGTGCGCGGCGGACCATGCCTCCCGCTCCTTTTGTTGGAGACGAGCCCGGCGCCGTGAGATCGCAGTTTAATCCCTCTCCAACCATGGGAGGGGGGTGGGAGCAATGCGCTCTTCTCAGCCAATTCCTCCACCGTCCCGGACGCCGGCGTTTCAATGGGGGGTTCGGGTGCCTTCGTCAGGCGACCGACCTGTTGGTCCAAGACAAGGGGAGAGCGTACAAACTCCACACAGACAGCACCTGAACTCGGGTGAACGTGGAGCTGCGACCCCACATTCCACATCAGGACTGTGTGTAAGATTGGAAGCAGTGAGACGGAAGCTTATTTTGTTCCTGTGATTTATGCCTTTCTTGGGGTGGGGGGGGGGTCCTTCTCTAACCACTTGCCTAACAATTAACCTAATCAGATGTGGAGTTACCACAATACAACAGTTCTCAACCTTTTTCTTTCCACTCGCGTCCCTGTGCCATTGGTGCTCTGTGATTAGTAAGGGATTGCTTAAGGTGGTCTGTGGGTGGAAAGAAAAAGTTTGAAGACCACTGCTTTAATCATCCTCGTCATGTGCACGGTTTCAGAGCTCCAAAGGAAATGGGCCAATGATAATGACAATGACAATGAAAGAGTTTATCCAAAACTATTATTAAACATTTATTTTAATAAGAAAAAGTTTAACATTACATATGTTGAAAGAAGAGAAAACATGCAGATGTTGTTCAAAATTTTCAATAAATATTTAGTTCGGCCCTCGACTTAGTCCAAGTTTTTAATTTTGGCCCTCCGTGAATTTGAGTTTGACACCTCTGCACTAGGTTCAAATCTTAATGAGCAGCACCAAGAAGTCATTACATTTCAAATCTTTTTCAGTCGCCAGTATCATGTCTCGAAGAAAACCGGGTGACCTGTGATGTACAGATCCATTTATCCTTTTCAATAAAACATCTTGACCACTGGTGCAGATTGAGCAGCAAACTGACTGCTAAGAAGACGTCCCCAAACGAAGCTGCAAAGGCATAATTTTGAACACCAACCATCAGAGCAGTATTTTCCTGTGTCCGTGTGAGTTTCCTCTGGATGCCCTGATTTCATCTAACCCTTCAAAAGACATACAGGGATTATAAATTAAAATTGATGTATTTTGGGGGCATGGGTTGAAGAGCCTGATACCATGCTGTATGTTTAAAAAAAAAATAATTTCCTTACCAATTATATTATAAATTTCACAACTAGATATTTTCTAATTGTGACGATGGTTCCTGTCATCTTTTTGACAGTGCATTCAGATCACCAAATCTTGAGGTGAAACCAGTTCTTCTGAAGCCTCCACCAGTTAGCTACATAACCCCAGCAGTTTAGATTCATTGCTGACTTGAGGTAGTGTCCTTGCAGACTAGTTTCCTCCCATATCCCTAAAACATGCAGGTAGGTTAACTTAGGAGAATGGAGAGGGCATGGGCGAAGAGTTGATGGACATTAATTGGGGAACGGTATTGCTCTGAGAGTCAGAATATGTTATGGGCTAAATAGACTCCTGACATAAGGAAATATGAATAATTCTATCTATTACTATAATCTATGCTTTCTAGTCATTAATATTTCAACTTTATTTCATTTATTAATTCTTTTGTGATCTGGACATTACAAACATTTATTGCTATTGCTTAATTACCCTCAAGAAGGTAAATGATGAGCTGCCTTCTTCAACGATTGCAATAATTCTGGTGTGTATACTGGTAGAATGATATTGGAGATGGATTTCCAAGATAAAAATTTAGAATTTGGAGGCGTAAATGATCAAAGCCGACGTTGTCAGAGATTATGCAATTGGAAGTTGAGATGTTTTACTGACTCCACCGCATTTTATAGACAACACACGTTTTATAGACAACACACGTTGCGGTCATTGTGCACAGTGATGGTGGGAGTGTAATTTAATGTGGGCGATTGCATGAAAGTCAAGCCAGCTGTTTTTTTCCTGAATGATTTGAACATCTGGAATGTAATCCAGTTAAGGGGCAAGAATTCCATTGCACTTCTGACATACCTTCCATATGGTGAAAAGGCTTTGGAGCATCGGGAGAGAAGTTACTCATGGCAGGTGGCACAGCACGATCCTAGTGCAGCATCAGAGATCTGGGTTCAAATCCCGTGCTGTCTGTAAGGAGTGTGTATGTTCTCCCTATAACATGCATGGACCTCCTCTGATTTCCTTCCAGCTTCCAAAACTTATGAGGTTGGTAGCCTAATTGGGTAGCACAAGTTTTATGGCTGGAAGGATCTTCTACTGTACTGCATCATTAAAGTGATGTTGAGTTTCTGGGCAATGGTACCCTCCAGAATATGATGAAGATGAGAATACTTTGTATCCCTAGTGGTTAGACGCTCCATTGTTAGAGCCGATGGTTCCAGCGCTTTTGTAGTGTTGTTGTTAATTACCACTTATTAGGCCATGTTAGTATGTTATCAAGTTCCTGCTGCATGTGGACAAGTATTGCTTCTTTTGCTGAGGAATTCCAAATAGAATTGAGCAAACATCAGTGAAGATTAATAATGGAAGGCAGTTGAAGACAGTTGCGCCTGGTGCATTGCCCTGGGGGTGGGTTGATTGACCTACAACAGCCACAGCAAGTGTGACTCATCAGTGAATGTTTTCCCTTTATTGTCCATTAACTTCAGTTTCACTAAGCTGCTTTTGATTCCATATTTGGTCAATGCTGTCTTGAGCGCAAGCTCATCTCACCCATGGAATTCAGCTCATTAGTTTATTATTAAACCAAGATTGTGATGAGGTGTGCAGCTGAGGCAGATCTGGAAGATTCTAAACTCTGCTCTGGTGCATAAATGCCACTTGATAACACTGTTGATAACTGCTACCATGTTCCTTGTGATGGAAGGTGGGCAGATTTGATGGTAAATAGCTAGAGACAAAACAGCAAAATTCCTGACTAAATTCTGATTCTCACACAGGAGACTGGAATCTGAAGCCCAAGTAGTGGGAGTAAAAGAATGGCTGATGTTTCAGCTGAAACTCTTTACCAGGCCAATCTTTTTCTCTCATTGATGCTGGTGACTCGCTGATTCCTCTCGCAGGGTGTGTTTGGTAGTAACTAGATTGGATTCTTCATCTTCTGCTCATGAAGTTAGAGTTCAATTTCCATGTGGTTAGGTGCCAGTGTTGTAATTTTATTGAGACAACATGGCCAATAGCTCAGATTGGCAGGTCTTCAGTGTTGCAACCAGGATGTTGTCTGGTCCAGTAGCCTTTACTGTATCTAGTCCACCCAGCATCATGAGGAGTGAATCTAATTGGCTGGAGATTGCCTCTGTGATTGAAGGTAGTAAGAGGAGGTGGACTATCTGATCCATTAATTGCTTGCTCATCTTTGACAATCACAGGCCATACAGTAGATTGCAGGTACCTTAATTAGTTGAGCATTCTAATTCTCTCTAGTACTGCTCCTAGTGTAGCTTTCTGACGAAGAAATTTTGTCCTGAAACATAATTCTGCTTCTCTTTCTATGGATGCTGCCTAACATGGTGGTGTTTGCAGTATTTTCTGTTTTCAAATTTAAAGCACCTACAGTTATTAAATTTCCCTGACCTCTTGCACAAAAACATGGAATGAATCTGACAGAATTATGTTTTTAATTGATAATTGAATTGTTTGATGCATTTTGAATTGTAGAACAACAAAAATAAGATTGCTTTCAGGGATTGTACGTCATTGGTAATTCAGCCAGATCAGCATTTTGCGGGTGAAGATACAAGTCATTTGTTCCGTGAGAAACTTTGATCAGGAGCCTCACAAGAATGAATTTTGCCATAATGATATGCTGCTTTCAGGATTAACATCTCAACCTAAAATTTTATTTTGACAGGATTTTAGTTCATATTAAGAAACAGGAGCTGAGTTCAGAAATTCACTGATGGTTACATGTCTTCTGTTCAGAAAGTTAACAAAATAACTAACTCTGATATGAAAGTTTATTGTCATAGCTCTGTTCCCCAAGGTTGGGTTTGCTCCTCTGTTCAACTTGATCCCTTGACTTTATTCTTGTTTGTCACTTGATCAAGAGTAAGAACATAGCATCTCATCATTTGTTTTGCAATGTGTACAAAAGTGGCTGATTTGACCTATCTGGGCATGAATGTCCCTTTCACAGAGTTGTCCCAGGTGTTAGGATCTATCCAAGAAAATCTGCAGATACTAGGGTCAAGAACAATGTACAAATGTGCTGGAAAAACTCAGCAGGTCATGTAGCATCCACAAGAAGAAGAGTAACCAACATCAGGTTACCCAATGGAGCCCATTGCCAGGAATGAGAAATGGGGTGACATGGTTAGCATTGTGGGTTGGGGTGATATTCCCCGATGAAATTAATTTTTTTGTACCAATTCTGATTGAAAAGACCATTGGATGATGTGCCAATAGAGATTCTGAATGTCTGGAATAGCAAACGCCAGAGGACATCTGCACAAAGTGAAGGGATGAAAGTTTAGGGGTGACATCAGGGGTAAGTTCTTTTTACACAGAAAGTTGTGGGTGCCTGGAATGCCCTGCCAGGGTTGGTGGTTGGGGCTGAAACATTAGAGGCATTTAAGAGACTCTTAGACAGGCACATGGATAAAGAAAAGTGGAAAGTTACGAGGTAGGAAGGGTTTAAGTTTTTATAGGTAGGGTGATGTAGGTCAGCACAACATCGAGGGTTGAAGTCCCTGTACTGTACTGTGCTGTAGTGTTCCTCACCCCACCACCTCCCACCTCTGCACGGTACATTCCTGCAAAAAGACATGGTAAGTAATCCTGTGAGCGATATTGCCACGACATCAAAACCACGGCTTCTCCAATCATGTGGGTATGCTGTGGGCTTTTTCTCATGACCCTGAGGAGTTTTCAGTGTAAAGATCTTACATTTGTGTGTTCTTTGGAGATTATTCTTGCATTGATCCTGTTCTGCTGGATCCTATTTGTTGTTGGAATGTATTTGCAATGCTGGATCAATACCAGCTTAATTTAAAGCAATGCAGCTGTGGGTTCCCAATCTTGCCTTATCAAGTAAAGTCTCTGTTTCTTTGTTTTTTAAAAAAGGGTATTGAATTACAAAAAAAATCCATACTATTCTTAAATTATTTAGCAACCTAGAAAAATACTTATTATTGAAGACTAACTACCAGAATATGCTGCAATATATTTACTCAAGTCATAATCGTGTCGACGCAGTAGCATTTTTACAGAATTGAAAGACAAAATAGTACTATAGGCTAAGTTTTACTTTTACAACCAATGTTAAAATGTGTTATGGAAGTGATATTATGGTACCTGTTACTGTGATATGAAAGTTCCCCAGGATCATCCCTTTTACTCCTCTGGTCTACTTGTATTGTTGTTTATCACTTCTTCACGAGTAAAAATGTAACCTCTCATTTTTAGTATTGCAATGTGGCTGATTTGACCTATCCGGGTAAGAATGTTCCTTTCACACAGTTGACACAGGTGTTTGGATCTATCCAAGAAAATCTGCTGGGGTCAAGAACAATGGACAAATGTCCTGGAAAAGCTCAGCAGGTCATGTAGCATCCATAAGAAGTAAAGGGTAACCAACATCAGGTTACCCAAGGGTAACCAACGGAGTCCTTTGCCTAGAATAAGAAATGGGGTGGCATGGTTAGAGTAGTGTTCAGCCTGTAACCTGGGTTTGAATCTGGTGCTCTCTGTATAAGGGGGTTTTATGTTCTCCCCATGTCTGTGTGGGTTTCCTCCAGGTTCTCCAGTTTCCTCCTACCATCCAAAGCATATGGGGTTTAGGTTAATTTGGGTGAAATTGGATGGCACGGGTTTAAATGGCTGAAATCAGCTAAAACCATGCTGTAAATAAAATGTTTAAAAAAAACAGGCAGACATCAGAATCAAAAGGAGGGGGGAGGAGTATAGACCAACAGGTAAAAGGTGGCTACAAGTGGAAGGGTAGAAGAGAAAAGAGCTTAGAAGTGATGGAAAAGGCAGAGGGCAAAGAAGGGTGGCTCTCAGATAGGAGGGAGGGAAAGCAGTGGGGAGCTGGATGAAAGGAGACCAGGATAGGGAAAGGGAAGAAGTTAATGGAAATTGGATAAGGTGATGTTTATGCCAGCTGGTTAGAGCGCACCCAAACAGTATACAAGGTGATGATCCTCCAACTTGTGGGTGGCCATGGTTTTGCAGTACAATAGGCCAAGTCTGTGTGGCAGTGGTGTGTGGAATTAAAATGGTTGGTCACAGGGGTCTCCTCGCTATTGGCAGCAGACAGAGAGAAGATGCTCGACGAAGAAAAATCTCAGTCTGTGCCCAGGAGGCCCAGATGCAGTAAATGATCCCTACAGATTCACAACTGGAGCGTTCCTTCCCTTGGAAGAACTGTTTTGAGGCCCTGAAGGGTGATGAGGGAGGAGATGTCAATGCAAGTGTACCTTTTTTTTTAAAAAACAGTATCCACTCACTCGTTCTCTCATCCCTTCCTACTAATCGCCCACTTGACTCTGCGTCTTATCTTCCATCGACTGAATGGTCTCCTTTTTCTTTCCCTTCCCATTAAAACCTACCACTTGACACTTTTTTAATATATTAACATTAAGTTTGTGCTCCCATTTGGCATCTTAATTGAATATCATTTCAATTCCTTCAAATTCACTGACACCTCAGTCATGGGTTGGGGATTGAATAACAATGAAACAGAATGCTGGCGTTGTCCCAAGACAGCACTTTCTCAATGTCATTAAGACCAATGAGCTGATCATTGACTTCAGGTGAGAGGGCAGAGACCACATCAAGGCCACCGAACAGGAAAGCATAGATGGCTCCCATTTCTAAGGTGTAATGATTTCTAATAATCGGAATCAAAATTTATTGGTATGAGCATGTTGCAAAATGTGTTGTCTTGCAGCACTACCACATTGCTATAAATTACAATTCAAAATTAAATGGTGCAAGAAAATAGGATAAAGTGAAGTAGTGTCTGGTTTATGGTCCATTCAGAAATCTGATGGCAGAGGGGAAGAAGCTGCCCTTGTCATGCAAGGTGCTTATCTTCAGGCTCCTGTAACTCCCCCCCCCCCCCACTGATGGTAGCGGGGTGTGAAGTGGGCATGGGTGGCGGGGTTTTTGAGGATAGAGGCGGCTGTCTCGAGACATAGCCTCTTGCAGGTGTCCTCAGTGGAATGCTTGTGATGTTGCTGGCTGAGTTGACAGCCCTCTGGAGATTTTTCCTATCCTGTGGATTGTCACCAGACCATCAAATGGAATGCACATATTTATTAAAAAAAAATGTTGAGTTTCTTTGGTGATGTATCAAATCTCAACCCCTCATGAAGTACAGCTGCTGGTGAGCCACCTTTGTGATTGCATTGGCATGGAAACCCCAGGACAGATCCTTTGAGGTATTGACGCCCAAGAATTTGAAGTTCTTGACTCTCTCCATTGCTGAACCCTTGATGAGGACTGGGTCATGTTCTCCTGATTTGTCCACAAGCAGCTCCTTGGTTTAGATAACATTGTGATGGAATTGTTATCTTTAGTTTTCTTAGTTATTTTGTAGGTTGGATTCAGGGACACTTTCACACAGAAACCATATTGAGAGCCAAAATGTCTACTAGTTCATTGTTGGTTGAAGCTGCGTAAACAGCCATAAAGGCTGGAGTGATTGTCTTCTACATTTGAATCGACAATGTCATTTATAATCTGTTCAAACAAACGGGGTGTTGCTTCAATGACCTGTGCAGACAGATTGGAGGCATTGGCTCGTAAATGCTTTTCGAAGAGAAGAACTTCAAATAAAATCAGTGGTGATGTCATGTCATGTGATTAAAGAGAGTTTAAGGAGACCTCTTTAATATAGCACCATTCATCAACAGAAGTCCGAAAAATGCAGAGACATACTCAGGAGATGATCTCCTGCAGAGTTCGACGAATGGAAGATGCACAAAGTCAGTGGCAGTGAAAGAGACATTTCATTGCCTCTGTTAAATGAGGGCAGTTCTTTCACATCCATTTTTAAATGGTTAATTCATGTAACACTTGCTGTGTTTGTTGAAATCAACATGTAAAACAAGTTCCAGAACCTCCATGCAAGAGAAGGAAATCATTTGTATGAAGAAACAATTCTCTGAAAACCAATCTACAAAGAATTTGTGAGTTTGATAACTTGTGAATGGTTGTTTTAAAGACTCAGTTTCAACACACAAGTTTTCTGAGACTGAACTTTTAAATGATGCCTGAATTGTAATGGTTTTGCAATTTGCCATAGACACATATATATATACATTTTTTCATAGTGGGGCTAAGTTTAGAGTTAAGTAAGATTTTATTATTATTAATAGTTATTAAATAAAATTATTTTTGAAGATGCCATTGTCTTCATAAACTTCTATTGCTGCTGGTCTAGGCCGTAACCACATTGAGTGCAAGGTTGTTGTTGTGACACCACTCAACGAGCTGATCGATCTCCCTCCTGAATGCTTTTTCTTTGCTGTCCATGATTCTGCTGACATTTCAATTGTATGTACCACACTTCTATGTGGGCTCTACTCTGATGGAGATGAAGGGGACGGGGGAATATTTCTGAAATGCAGGCAGCAGGGTTTAGTTTGATTTGAATATCAACATCACCCCAGAACCATGGACCTTGTGGGCTTGTTCCTATTCTGTACAGTTCTATGTTGTGATGTTAAACTAAACTTGTGCTGTCATGTGGATGCAAAGATTCTATGAGATAGTTTAGAAAAAAAAAGTTATCCTGTGTCCTCAATGACTCTATCTTTGTACTTAAGAAAGAACCATTTAGTCATTATCCCACTACTATTTGCATGAGTTTCTTGTGTGGAAATCCTACATGACATCAATGATAAACATCAAAATTGTTTTTGGGCTTTCTGGAAGGTGATCTCTAAAAGCGCATTTGTTTGTGGCTTTATTTTGTCATGCTACATTACAGGGCATTGTTGCCATTGTTTTGCTCTCAATTTGATCACTGAGGATTGCACAAATTCCCTGAATGCAAACAGATGGTCCTGCTGCACTTGACCAATGTGTTTACACTGGAGCTCATGAAATGGCATATAGATCAAGCCTAATTGTTAATTAACATGAAGTGGTGGATGGCCTGGGAACTTGATTTTCATGTACTTTCTCCTTGTCACATTATTTCTCCTTCCAGATAAAGAAAAGATTGATCAGTAGTATTAAAATGATAATAGAATGTGGTTGAGTGGAAAAAAAATGCTGGCAGTGCTCCACAGGTCAGGTCAACAACTTTTCAGGTCAACAATTTTTCCTCCAAGCAAACAGGATGCAGGATACACAACAGAGGCTTTCATTGTTGGGATTGTTATTTAGTGATCAAACATGTGGAATATTCCTTATTCTGCAAATTCGGTTAATTTCATTCTTGTCGTGTATTAAGACTTCAAGATCATTTCTAGGACTATGCATGCCTTCAAAGCTGATTTATGGAAGGGGAAGGGGGAGAGGGAGAGGGAAAGGGTAAAGTTACTGTTGTCCATTGCATTTTCTAAATACCAAACATCACTTTCCAATTTATTGCTCATGTCTCTTAGTTTTTCCCGTCACACTCTTCTTCACCCACCACCACTTCCACCCTCCAGGCTCTGCCTCCCTGAAACTTAAAAGGATTCTTTTCTCTCCTTTTCAGTTATTCAACCTTTTTCTTTCCCCACATATGACTTGATGAGTATTTCCAGTTTTTTTATTTCTATTTTGTTAAACTTCATTGATGAAGATATTGACATTATAATGTGGATTTGCTGTACTTTATAAAACCATTGTTTTATATGATGTCAAACTTGGTGCACAAACATGTGATAAATGTTTTGTGTATCTGATGTGATCACATTGCACTGATACTTCAGAATAAAGGTTGATTCGTTTCACATTTGTAAAGAATTTTTTTCAAATCTGAATTACACGGAATTCAGATCTGTTTGCCTCTGTTTTTAGTGTTATTATTATACATACCATAATGTTCTTTGAAAGGACATCCACTGCAGAGAACTGGCAATAGGGAAGAGGAATGTTAGTAGACCCCAGCGTCGCTTCAAGGACCTCTGCGAGTGCGACATGAAGACCTTAAAAATCCACGCAGAGGATACAGCAGATGACCGCAACAAATGATGATGATTCTCTTTATTGTCATTGTATCAGTAAAACAGCAAATGAAATACAATCAGAATCAGTCAGAAGTTTAAAAAAAAATAGTGCTATACACATTAAAATAAAATGTGCAATTAAAACCAGCAACAAACAATGAACTGTTTAAAAAGGACTGATTTTACAATACGAGTGCAGGACCACTCAGCTCCGTGATTCAGTGTTCAACATAGTCCCATCTTCATTAAAGAAAAACAGCTCTTCTTGAGTCTATTGGTACATGATTGAAGGCTCCTGTAGTGTCTTTCTGATGGGAGAAGAATGAATAGTTAGTGATTTGGATGTGTGGCATCTTTGATGTTTCTTGCCCTGTCCAGCATTGTTCCCTATAGATGTTTTCGATGGTAGGCAATTGGATTCCATTAATCTGTTGGGCAGTTTTCACTACCTGCTGGAGTGCCTTGCCATCTTGTGCAATGCAATTGCCATACCATTATCAAAATACCGTATGTTAGCATGCTCTCAATTGTGCATTTATAGAAATCCAACGTTATCCTGGGACAGGGGTTCATCTTCCTCATGCTCCTCAAAAAAAATAAAGATGCCTTTGTGCCTTTTTAATCTGTATTGAAAGATTCGGGAACCAAGTGAGATCTTCAAAGATATGGATGCCAAGGAATTATAAGCTCGGTGAACACTAGGTACCTTTCATCAACACCTAGAGCAAGGAAAAAGTTTGATATTGAATCAGTTTGAGGAGTGGAGAGCTAAGTGAAGTGCACAGGGGACAACAATTCAATGGTGGCTTATATTTGCAGAAACTGGCAGAGCCTGACGTTGCAGGATCAGCCTCCGTGGCCACAATCAGTGATGCTAAACAAACCAGTGACTACCACAGGCGCAATACCCGTGGTCGATCATGACTGACGGAGGCCAAGAAGAATGTTTTTTCAGCAACTTTCTCATATTTTATGTGCTTTGGCTGTTATTTTTATTGTAGCAGATTTATAGAGGTGTTGGTTTCTTAAACTAGCCAATCAGTTTTAACATTAAAATGTTTTGGACCTAACTTTTGAGCCACTTTCCCCTATTGTAATTCTGTTTCTAGAAACAGTAATCACATAAATTCACAGTTTGGTGCCTTGAGTTTTTAATATGTTAAACCAATGGCAAGATTCCTTCTAAGTGGATGGAGTAATTAAGGGACTGGCGTTGTAAATTGGACATTGACTACTGAACCTGCAGTCTCAGTCATGGTAAGAAATGGAAGAAGTTAATGCAATTACCAGAAGCAAAAACAAGGCAGCATTTAATCTAATGTTAAATACAAAAATTAGAAAAGAATCAAAGATGTAGGGCACTGGCTTTGATATTCTGTTAAATATGGTTTTGCTTATTTAATGTTCCAGGATGCTAGTTTAAAAAAAAAAATTGGAATATGGAGGGAGACTAGTGAATCAAATTAACAATATAAAGCAAATATTTACAACGGTAACCACGGAAGTGACCAAAGAGGACATTAATATATCAGTTTCCGAATCATGGTTAAATGTGATGTCCAGTGAGATTCTGAATTTAATCATTTAGATTTGCAGATCTTGAATATTTTGGTATTGCTATCCAACTTCATCCAATAATTGTAGAAATAAATTCCAAAGGAATCATTTTCCATGCAAGGGGGTACAGTGAAATGTATTAGCTCACTGCAGTTTCTTCAAATGTTTTTGCACATGATTTGAAAGGATCTAGGATATCACAGTCAGCATTTCTTTTCCCTGATGTATACCATTTCACCTTCCATTCATAATCGTGTCCCTCAACCTGCTAACAAGGAAAGAATAAAGGCCTTTTAGGTTATATTCATGGAACATCAAAGACCATAACTCTTCCTGATAAGGTTAATTAAATATGGAATTCTGAGTGTAGACATGAGTATGGAGTCTAAGTGCCAAGTTTTTAAAATTCAGCCAATAGAAAACTTTCATATGGCTTCAATTAAAGTACCATGTTTTTAGGGTTATTAAACATCATCTAAGAATTCCTCTGCATAACTGGGAAAAAAGTGCTGCAGTTTCACTCCATTTCTGGCTGCCTTGCACCTTTTGGAAATTAAATTTCTGACAGCATCATTTTTGTCTGTCATTGCTTTTCAGGTTGGAACTCTCTCAAATGATTTCAACAGTCAGGTAAAGCAACAATTTGTCTGCCTTGACATATTTGATCTCTCTTGTCTTAAAAGAAAAACGACTCCCAGAATCACTAGGTTTTACGATTCCTGTTTTCAGTGAAATCATTTGATTTAATAGGGCAGCGTTCACCAAGCTATATTCTCTGTGCACTAAGATCTGTGACTTTCTGCAGCCTTTATCATCTCTACCAACCTGAGATCTGGGTCATGGCTACTCTCAAGATTTCCATCCTTGGGAATGGCTGCTCTCAGTGATCTCTGCCACATCCCACAATTTTTCTTGTTAGTGTCGAGGACTCAGAAACTCTATACAAGAGCAGGTAGAACATATGGGGATTATCTCAATTGCTTCCATCACACAATGGTAATACCCAATGGCTGTCCTTGCATAGTATTTATTGATGGGCATCCCAGGCTGTTGTGTATGCACTTACACAATTAGGACTTAGAGACGTGGTGCTTCTAGCATTCTTTAATACCATCAGACTATATGTATATGACATAATGACGTGGGTGTCATGGTGGACAGCAGGGTAGGCTTATACACAACACTGGCAACCTCTTAGCAAGTGTTCATGTGATCTCCTTGTACAAATGACATCTGTGGGCACCTTTCTTTGCTAATGTCCCTTGGAAGCATTCTCCTTTTTCTCTCACCTTTTCCATCTCCATTCATTAAGTAGCAACATTTTTCCAGAGCTTGAAGTGTGTGGCTTGTGTGTTTTAATGTGCTCCTTTCTGATCTGGCTGAAGTGATAACACCTATGAGGCTAAATGCTGGAAGATGTAAGAACTTAAACTACTGGTAGATCATGCCATTGTGCAGGGACTTCTGACAATGCTACTTTGTGAACCTCATAATTGAAGATCTCCATTGATTATAGGCCTTTTGCAAGCAGCTTTCCACGTATTTATAATGTCATTAAAATATGTTAAACAAATTTCCAGTCTGTTGACTTGATTTAATCAACATATTTTCATCAAGTGGAAAAATAGGAATTCAAACATGAAATCCAAGATAAGATGAGGGGTTGGAATAATTCAAATATTATGATATTGTGGAGGGCAAACACTGACCTGGGATGGTTTGCATTTTGATAGAATTTCATCCTGAATAAGTGTGAAGTGATGCATTTGACAAATCAAATAGTGATAGGACATAACCAGAGAATGAACGTGCTATGGAATATTGATGAGTGTAGGGACCTTGCGGTTCAAGTTCATAGTTTCATGAAAAGGACACATGTCATGCTTTTTCAACAGGGCACGGAACATGAATTTTGGGACATTGCGAAGCAACTTTACGAAGTGCTGTTTTAACTGCATAGTATTGGGTACAATTCTGGTTTCCACACTCTAGCATGGATGTGGCTGCACTAGAGAGAATGCAGAGGAGATTCACAAAGATAGAACTTTGAAATCAACAGGACAGTACAGGCACTTTAGCCCACAGCACTGACCTTGTAACCTACTCTAACAATTGCCTAGAATTTCCCTATTGCAAAACCCTCCATTTTTCTCAGTTCATGTATCTATCTAATGCACCCTTAAAATATTCCATTGTACCTACCCTACCACCAATGCCAGCAGAGCATTCCAGGCACTCTCCTCTCTGTGTGGAAAATTGACCTCTTTCACCCTGCCCTCCCATAAGTACTTAATCCCAAGCAACTTAAAATAATGCTCCCTTGTGTTAGCTATTTCAGCCCAGGGGGTTGGGGAAACTGTGGCCAACTACAAGATCAATTCATCTCCTCATCTTGTACACCTCATTCAGCTTCAAGGAGAAAACTCCACGTTTAAATGGCTTGGAGAACTTTAATTATGGGGAGAGACTTATCAGGCAATAGGTTCATTTTCCCTTGAGCAAGGAGGTTGAGAGTAAGAGGGGAACATAATTCCAAGAAGCATTGATAACCCAAAACTATTTTCCCCATGCTAGGGGTATCAAAAATTAGGGAATAGATTTAAAATGAAAATGAATTTTAAAGAAGATTTAGGGGAATCATCATTATGTTTAAGCGACATTTAGACAAGCAAGGATGGAAGAATTCTGATCTAATGCAGGCAAACCAGTTTGGTGCAGATGGGCAAACTGCCTGAATATATGTGATGGGCTGAAGGGCTTGTTTCTATATTGGACTAATCTGTGACTTTGAAGCAGAAGAGTTGCGTCCATTTCTATCCCCGCAAAAAAAATTGGAAAATGACTCTAGATGGGAGGGAGGGTTGTGAAATTTTTTTTTGTCTTTTGGTTTACGACTCATTTCCACTGCCAGCTGTGAGTGGAATTCTGTTATTTTGCTCATAGTTTGTCAACCAGTGGAGTGGTTTGCATGGTGTGCAATTAGGTAATTATGGTTGAACAGTGTTTTAAACGAATATTGCCTCGTCGTGGAGTTTTGGAATCCTTCATTAGCTCGCTATTGTTCTGCCCACAAATACTTGGGTCAGCAGAGTATGGAAGAAGGCCCTTAATGGAAGCATCCTATGGCGAAAACATTCATTTTGTCTGCTACTCTTCACAATACTGTGGAAAATCAGAACAAATAGTTCCTTTTAAATGAACATCCCTATTTCGCAGACTGCACTATAAAATGTTTCTGGCTGACAAGTTCCATATCCTTCACAGACAAACGCTAAAACTTTTGAACAAACTTTGCTGCAGACAAGACGGCTTGCTGGATTTCCATGTGCGTAATTGGATTCCATGAGGAATGTTTTCTCAAGTTGCCTGGAAAATATTGTTGCATTTAATCCCACAGTTTAAAGGATTAAAATACAACAGTAATATAAACAGTTTGCGTGCTGTATTCGTTGAGATGCTTGCATTTAATAACAGCAAAAGCAGATTTAAAAAAAAATATATGAAGAGGATCACTTTTAATATATTTGGCCTGTTGCCTGATGATTCAGTTGAACTTTAGTGAACTAAACGTGGTAAAGAACATCAGTGTTGTTCTCAGTGGAGATGCGGGGATCTGCCAGGAGGAAGATCGATTCTGCATATGGGGACAAACAATAACATGCAGGAAGGAGAAAACCAATATTCTTTGCTATAAGATAGGAAATGAGGCAGAAGAAGCTTAGATGAGGCAGAAATTGTTAAATGCGTCCAGGTGACATTCCTGAAGCTGCATGCTGGTAGCCCAACCAGGAAGGGGCTTGTACTGGAAAATGAGCCAGGTAATCAGAGTTGCAGCAGGAGTACATTTTGAGAATTGATCTTAACTTTCGATATAGTCATGGTCAAGGAGAACCTTGGGTCTTCTAAAACATCACTAAACTGGAGGAGTGCAAATTATGGCAAAACTAGACAGGATCTGGGGGAGATAATTGAGAGCAGCTGTTATTGGGCAAGTTCACGACTTGACGTGTGGGAGTTGTTTAAGGACCAACTATTTTGAGTCCAGGACTGGCATGTTCTGGTGTGAAGGAAGAAGGAGGATGACAAGGGAAGAAAAGAAAAAAAAAATAGTGATTTGAGTCAGGTGAAGGAAGCTACAATCAGATGGGGCCTGGGAGGAAAAGAGTGATGACAGGAAAGAGTTCAAGCAAGGTGTTAGGAAGGCAAAAGGGATTTTTAAAAAATCCTGTCTTTTTTTGTATTTAGTATTTGATACCATAAACAAGACGACTAGGCAGAAGACTGGACCATTCAAGGATGAAAGAGGGGATTTATGTTTGGAGTCAGAGGAAGTGTGAGGAGTACTAAATGACTACTTTGCATCAGTGTTTACTAAAGATGAGGAAAATGATGGGGAGAATATGCTTTTATTGGGGCATTTTGAGATCAGGAAAGAGGAAGCACTGGGTCGTTTGAGGAGCATTGGGGACAAGTCCTCTAGGGCTGATGTGAGCTACCCCTAATCATTGAAAGGGGCAAGTGAAGAGACGACTTGACAAAGATCTTTGCACTCTCCCTCATGTTAGGAGAGGTCATAGAAGACTGGAGAATGGCTGATACTGTACCTTTGCTCGCCCATGAAGGGAAAAATGATTACTGCAACCTAAAAACTTTTAGGCCTGTAAGCCTCACAATAGTTGGTAGGAAAAGTACTGGAAAGGATACTTGGGGATAGAATTTATTCAGATTTGGAAAGGCATGGTCAGATTACAAACAGTCAACATGGCTTTTTGAGGGGCAGGTCCTGTCCTACCCATTGAGTTTTTTGAAGAGGTGACAATGGTGTTTGTGGAGAGGACAGTGGATGTTCGAGAAATGGATTTTACTGAGGTGTTTGATAAAGTCCCTCACGACAGGGACATGGTAAAAGTAGGGAAGTCCTGTTGCAGCTATCTGAAACTTTGGTTTGGCACACTTGGAATGCTGTATGTAATTCTGGTAGCCCCATTACAAGAAGGGTATTGAGCTTTGGAAAAGGCACAGAAGGTGTTAACCAGGATGTGGCTTGGTTTAGAAGTTGTGTGTTGTGAACAGAGATTGGACAAACATGTTTTTTTTTCTGGAGTGCAGGAGGCTGAGGGACAGCCTGATAGAGGCATCTGAAATTGTGAAAGGCACTGATAGGGTAGACAGTCAGAATGCTTTCCTCAGGGTAAAAGTGTCATATATGGAGGACATGCATTCAGGATGAGGGAGAGGAAGGTCCCTCAATTATGGAAGGCCATAATTGTTCTGTGATTAGTAAGGGATTGCTTAAGGTGGGATGTGGGTGGAAAGAAAAAGTTTGAAAAGCACTGCTTTAATTATACCTAATTGACTTGTTATGTGCACAGTTTCATAACTCCAAAGGAAATGGGCCAATGACAATTTTTCTCGAGCAAAATATTTCAGTAACAATTGAGTCTAGAGCAGTGATTTTTGTCCTTCCCTTCCCACTCACATGCCACAAACAATCCCTTACTAATCACAGAACGCTTATGGCATAGGGATTGCTTAAGGTGGCATGTGAGTTTAGGAGGCAGTTTGAAAACCACTGGGTTAGGCTAAGGTTAAGGTATTTTACCAATGTTCTGCTGGAGAAATTTGCAACACTCCCAATATTGACTGTAAGATAACTCTCATTACACAAATCAGGGTTCGGATCATGAAGAGCTCAAAAAATCAATTGGAGATGAGGAGCTCCAAATTATCCATGTGCTTGTGGCCCTTGACCCTAGAGTACCAAAGGGGCAGTTTTGATTATGTTTTATCTGAAAACTTGCATCTGACAATGTGATGGAGAAAGGTTCAGAAGTGGCAGACTGACTGGACAGGAAGAACTCTGTGGAATTCAAATCTTGGGCGATACAAAAAAAGAGTCATGAAATTTAGTGTTCGGGCAAGTCTAGTGTGAGGGCTAATGCCCTCAATTATCAGTGAGGGCAGAGATGGGGAAACGTTGTTGAAGTTGTCCAAAACAAAAGGGTCTCAAGATAAAAATCTGAGTTGCTGTGTTTTGGGCTGGAAAGAAAAGGTGTATTTCTTTGTGGAGAATTATAAAGTTATAGATATACATGGCAGAAACTGGTTCATTAATCCAAATTGTCTGTGCCAACCAAGGTGCCAGAGGGCAACTGTGTAACTGGATGTTTATATCTCTTTTAAAACTCATGTAGACCTGCTGGATATCTCCGAGATTAACCTCAAGATTGAGTCAGAAGTAGAAATGGCAAATGCAATGTGGGCATTCTTATCTAGAAGAGTAGGATACAGGACTGGTATGTGATGTTGAGGCTTTGAGGTTTGGGTTTGTTATTTAATAAAGGATGTGTTGGCATTAGAGAGGGTTCAGAGAAGATGCATAAGAATAATGTCTGGAATGAAGGGATTAACATGATTTCTGGCTCTTGGAATCTACTGATTGGAGTTCAGAAGAACGAAGGGGGACCTCACAGGAGCTTTTCAAATGTTGAAAGATCTGGACAGTGCAGCTGTGGTAAAGTTGCTTCCCACAGTAATGGAGTGAAAACAAAAAGGCTGGATAAAATCAGTAGGTCTTGCTGCGTCCGTAGGAGGTAAAGATATTACCAACGTTCTGGGGCCCAAACCCTTCAAGTTATGGAGATGGTATGAAGATCTTTACCTTCTATGGACGCTGTGAGAGTTGCTTAATTCCTCCAGCATTTTGTGTTTTTACCACAATCACAGCTTTAATGTACCATCCCATGGTAATAGAGTCTAGGACCATTGGACGCTATTTCTGGATGGAAGTGTGTCCATTTAAAACAGAGATGCGGAGGATTTTAGTCAGAGAATGGTGAATCTGGCATTTGCTACCACATGTGGCTGTGGAGGCCAGGTCTTTGGGTGTATTTAAGGCAGAGATTGATTTTTATCTGAATAGTTAGGTTATCAAGGGTGACAGGGAGGAAGAGAGGGGAGTGGGGCTTAGTGGTAGAATGGATCAGCTCAAAGATGTGTGTTTAGTCTACTGATCTACTTACACTACACCATGACTGTGTGTCTTGGCACAATTCCAATTTGCTGATTACACAACGGTTGTCAGCAGAAATCATAGACTGTGTAGGAGAGAGATAGAGAGCCACTAGTTAAGTGGTGTCACACCAACAACCTTGCACTCAACGTTAGCAAAACTAAGGAGATGATTGTAGACTTCACCCTGATGTTGGCTTCATATTGATACATGGTGGGGTGGGGTGGGGGGGGGGGGGGGGTGAAAAAAAATTGAACAAAAGTGAAGAACGGTAGTTAAATTGTGCTTGAAGTAAGTAATAGAATGAGCTCACTTTAGTGGGACATCGCGGTTAGCGCAATGCTGTCACAGTGCCTGAAACCCAGGTTTAAATCCAGCGCTGAATGTAATGAGTTTGTACATTCTCCCTGTGTCTGCGTGGGTTTCGTCCAATCCTTCAAAACGTACAAGTCAATTGGGTGTAATTTGGTGGCATAGTCTCATGGGCCAGAAGGACCTTTTACCATGTATGTCCAAATTTAAATTTTAAAATGGTGGTACCTGTAGATTGGAAGGATGTGTGGTGGTTTGAGGTAGATTTCCCAGGAGATCATGGTGAATTTAATATCAGAGTCTGGTTTTTAAATAAAAGAGATTATGCGTCATGGCCACACAATTAATGACAGCAAGGATGGTGACAAATAAACTTTTGGTTCTGTGCTACCGCAGGGTCCTGGGCATGACGAAGTTCATCAAGTCAGGACTAATATGGAAGCTACCTAGTCTACTGGTATTTTAAAGAAATTCATGCATAAACACATAGCCTCTGCAATATACTTTTTAAAAATTGCTCATTGTGTTTTTAAGAATTTCATGGTGAAGAAGTGTACTTTGTCAGCCCCGTCGACTAACCTAAACCGTGGAAAAATTAAATGGTGCTGTTGCTAGGGGCTGCAGCTGGTGGTCGTGCCAGGGAGTGGAGAATCAGCACTTCTTCACAGGAATCTACTGCCCAGTCCAGGGCACCAGAAAACTGGGAAAATACACCCCTCCCCCAACCACATGAGATGTAGAAGCAGAAGATGATACCCTATGGAATAGTTGCTATGGCGGCAAGCTAGTGAGGGGCTCTGTAGTTGGAGAAAACCCAGGTGGTGGGCTGTTGGCGATTCCATGTGAGGAACCCCGGCTAGGAACTTGAGGTCAAGTGACTCACACAAGGCTACAGACTGCTGGGGACTAGTTGAAGGGGTACTAAGGATGTGAGAAGTGTTGAGGTCAGGAGAGGCTCCCAATGGGCCTGGGGTGCTGAAAGCTTCCTGACCATGTTGGAGGATTGGATCTGAAGCCTGGGTTTGCCAGTGTGATAGGCTGAAGTCTGTGTGGCTGCGGTGGGCTATGGGAGTGCTAGAGGTGAATCTCCAGACACTAAGGGCTCTCTTTAGCTTCTCTTTCCCTGGCTCTCAGGGACACTGCACAATTTCTACCGATGGTTGCCTTGTGGCAGACCAAATGCAATTTTGTGTAATATTACATATGTTTTATTTTGGATGACAACGAAGAATCTTGATCTATGGCAAGCTTCACACTGGAGGCAAAATCAGAGAAATGGGCAGGCAGTGTGATTTGGAAGTGACTGATAACAACTTGCATAGATTTGAGGCTTCATATTCCCATTATGCTCATGAACAAGTTGAATGTTATGAGTGAAAGGTACAGATTCAAGTCTGAACGTAGTAAAGTGTAATTGCGAGATAGAAAGAGAGAAAATATTTCCATTGGTTTGAGTCAAAAGTTAGGAGAGAAATTGTATAAAATGTTGTAATCTAGCCATGCATGAATTTCTATTGACAGAAATGGTAGACTCCAGCACCATGAGGTGACCGAATAGAATTTTTCAAATAGTGTTTACACCTCCCTGAACTCCCATAAAGTACTTTGAAACCTTCAAAATATCTGTCTGCCCTATTGTAACATCAGATATTTTTCACTAAGCATAAATATTTATTTACCTAATCATTTTTTAAATTATCTCTTTTTCTATCTTAGTGTATTCTGATTATTACACCATTGTGGTGCATCTTGAGTTCCTTTATGGCTGTGGCATGTAAGGATTTCAGAGCATCTGTGTCTATGTGTATGCATGCATACAGACCAGCCATGACCTCATTTAATGGCATAAAACCATCTTGGGCTAACTGGTGACTTCCTATGCATTCCCACTTGTAGCGATCCTTGGAATCTTATCCACAAGCTTATCCATTGTTTAGGATGGCGCACCTTGGATGTGCCATCAGAATTTAAATGGATACACACAACTTGAGTTTGTACTAACTTTTACATTTGTACTCAGGTCAAGGGAATTTCAGATCCATTTAATTGCTGCTATTGGTACCGAATTTAAAAGTAAATATCCACTAACATATTCGTTCATGAACCTTGAATAGGAAAATGTTCTGTCATTCTTTAGATGATGAATAATGCACATCTTCTTATTTCTCCATATATTCTGATCGTGTATCTGTTTTGTAAATAAAACCTAGAACTTGATAGTTGTAAAAAATCACCAATTTGCTTTCAATTTTTATGGACCTTTATATTCTAACGTTTCTTGCAACTGCATCAGTGCAGTTGAAACCTATGTAAATATTCATAACTGTTATCTTTTCAATGATGGCTCAATGCAGTGTGAAATTAAGGAAAGTTCTATATATTTGGAAACATCAGACATAGCAGTTAGCGATGGGAGAATTTTTGCACTTCATTAGTTTTACACATCTAAATTTTGGCCAAAAGTAAATATAATCTTAATTCTTCATTTCTTATTCATGACACATCCTCCGAAAACTGAATCCAGTTCACCCCACTTGTATTTCCAATCAACTTTTCAACAGGGAAGTAAAGTTGAGTGATAGCTTGCAAGAGCAGCTCTCGTCTCTGTCAGGAGATGACCATTTCAAGATTTCAGACAACAAACAAAATTCTGCTCTTTCCTCGAATTCAACTTGCTTCATTCAGATTTTCCAAATTCTCTGCAGACAACTGGAAATTTCAGCTTGAATGGTAAGAATTTGGTAATATGTATTTAATTCAAAGCTGGAAGTAAACAATAGCCCCCATTGAGATGATGCAATTTTCATTGACTGTCATGCCAAGTTAGTGGCAATGATTGTAGGAAAAATCTCGGGGTTGTACGTGATGCCATGTACGAATGAACTCCAACAATAAATTTGAACTTGGAGAGCCCCCTGCATGGTAATAATATCAATTAAATCAAGCAAGTCATTTTATTTCTCTCAACATTTTATGTTGAATGTACTATGATTTCTTGAGTTCTTCCCCATGTTCTGATGTGTCTGTTGTGTGAAAAACATTATCAGGTGATGATCCTCCTATTTCATGAACGATACTATTCTACTTTAATTTTTCTTTGTCCTAACTCAAGTTGTTACTCCATAGAAATTCTAATGTTTCTTGCAATGTTGTGTCCAATTTGACAAAGCTGCAATGTCCCTACACGGGAAGCAGGCACTGTAATCCTAAAGCTTTACTTGGTTAGAATTTAAATAGAACTAATTAAGAGGCAGGATATCCCATCAAAAGGGCAAAAGTGCAAGTATAAGATTAAGGGTTTAACTTGAAGTACTTCAGAAACAAAATTGAAAAGTTGATGAATGCAGCAATGAACGTCTTTCATTTAAATGCCTGCAGTTTAAGATTGATGATTCTATAGATCAGCTTGGATGATGACAATGTAGCCATTACTGAGTTGTGACTGAAAGACTACCACATCTTGGAGCTAAATATCCATTGGTATTCAGTGTAATGGAAGGTGGAGGTGGCGGTGGGGGGGGGGGGTGTTGGTTCTGTTGGTTTAAAAATGGAATTCAATCTTTGCAGAGAGGGGATGTTGAATCAGAGGATGTAGAATCTCTTTGGGTAGAATTAAGAAACTGTAAGTCGGAAAAAAGACCCTGATGGGAGCTGTATACAGGCCTCCAAACAATAGCCAGGAGGTGACGTGCAAACTACAGAGGGAAGTTGTATTGGAGGATTTAAACCATGCTTTTGCTCCTGTAAGGTTGAGAATCAGTAACCTGCTTGAGACTCAGCAGACATAAACTAAATTCCACCATGGGGCCCAGAGATGCAGTTATCTGACAAAAAGACATCTGTGTACCAAGAACATTTAATATTCCTGCTTGTTTTGGTCACAATCATTCAGGCAGAGACCTAACCTTGAAGCAAAATAAACCATTGTATTCAAAGTGATAAGCTAGAAAGTTGTGTTATTCGATAGAAGCCTAGGCACGCTAGCTTGCCTGGTTATCTTTTTTTTTGTGCTGGGAATAGGTGCTTGGGTAAGCAGTTTTTGGGTAATATAAGCCATGTTCCCGCTGCTGAAGTTTGAGACTCTCTGAGAGGTGGCAACATCTCTCAGCAAGAAGAAGAACTTCTAGAGTCTAGCCAACGTTCCGGTCGGGGGAGGTGGAGAAGCTGCTACCGGCGCCCCGACAACCTAGTACAAGTGTGCGGTCGTTGCCTCGCTTCGGCAGTTGGGACCAGTCCAGGCATTGATAAGTATAATTGGGAAGGGCTTGCATATTGTAGTTTGATATCAGCTTTAAAATTTGTAATAAAGATTTGTATAAACTGAAGTGCTCTCAGCGTGTGTGTCTATTTTCTTTCGGTAGCTCAAACAGTGACCAATCTAAAACGAACAAAGTGAGAGGTACAAGTTTACCCAGGACAGAAGTATAGAAGGCATTCATAAAGAGAAATGTTACAATAGTCCTGGGAGATTTCAATGTGCTGGTTGGATGGGGGATACCAGGTTGGTGCTGGATCCCAAGAGAAGGAATTTATTGAACACCTTCAGGATGATTTGGAACAGCTTGTGGCTGAGCTGACCAGGGAAATGGCAATCTCCTTTGGGTATTGTGTAATGTTGACCATGGAGCTGAAAGAAAGGAAATCCTTTGGAGGCAGTGATCATTATATGATAGAATTTGCCTGCAGTTGGAGAGTGAGTAAAGCAGTGGAATAAAGGGGATTATAGATATTTGAGAGAGGAACTGGCAAAAATTGATT
The DNA here is from genome assembly GCF_036971445.1 of Narcine bancroftii. Classification (NCBI taxonomy): domain Eukaryota; kingdom Metazoa; phylum Chordata; class Chondrichthyes; order Torpediniformes; family Narcinidae; genus Narcine; species Narcine bancroftii. The sequence goes on from NC_091469.1 coordinate 458,571,091, forward strand.
GGGAAGGCACACCCATAAGGAAGATGGCAGAACAGCGACAGCTGGAGTTTCTGTGAGAAATACACTTTTGAATGGACAATTGACACAACTATGTTTGACAAGAGAAGTCAAAGCCAAAGTGAAAGCAAAAGAAAAGGCATATAAGGAAGGGAAAATTTAGTGGGAAGATAGAACACTTGGAAGCTTTTAAACATGTACAGTATGCAACTAAGAAGGGCATTAGGAAGGAAAATAAATAATATCAAAAAAGATATGTTTAATAAAAAGGAAAGAAAATGAAACTAGTCAAATTGTAATAGAAAAGGAACTAAATTAGTATTTTACGTCAGTCTTCACTGCGGAAGACATTAACAGCAGACTGGAATTCCAAGGATGTCAAGGAAGAGATGAGTGCAGTCACGGTCACCAGAGAGAAAGTGCTTGGGAAACTGAAAGGTCTAAGGGTAGATAAATTTCCTGGACTAGATGGAATGCATCCTTGGGTTCTGAAAGAAGTAGCCATAGAGATGGTGGAGGCATTAGTAATGATCTTCCAAAATTTGATAGATTCGGGCATGGTTTTGGAGGACTGGAAAACTGCAAAAGTCACCCTAGTATTTACAAAGTGAGGGAGGCACCAGAATGTTAGCCTAACACCAGCGGTTGGGAAGTTGCTAGTCGATTGTCAAGGATGAAGTTATGGAGTACTTGAAGCTGCATGAGCCAAAATCAGCATCATTTTATCGAGGGAAAAGTTTGCCTGACAACCTACTTCAATTATTGAGGAAAGCACAAGCAGGCTAGACAAATGACATGTTGTTTATTTGAACAATCAAAAGGCCTTTGTCAACGTACCACAGATACGGCTGAATAACAACATGAGAACCCATGGAATTGCAGGAACGACATTAGCATGGGTAGAGCATTGGCTGATTGGCAGGAAACAGAATGGGAATAAAGAGATCCTATTGTGGCTGGCTACCAGTTACCAGTGGTGTTCCCTATTGGTCATTGTTGGGGCTTGTGTTGTATGTTAATGATTTGGATTGTGGAATCAGAAATTTTTTGTCCTGACAATGTCATAAAATTTGTTTTGCAGCAGGCTCAGGACCAAAACGTCGGTTCTGTATCATAATCTTTGCTACATACTGTTTGACCTGCTGATTTTCTCCAGCACCGTGTTTTTTATTTCAACCACAGAATTTTGTGATTTACTTTTATTTAAAAAAAATAAAACAAATTAGTGAAAAAGAAGAGAAAGCGAGGTAGTGTCTGTGGCTTATTAGCCGTTCAGAAATCTGATGGCTGAGAGGAAGAAGCTGTTGTTGTACCTTTGGGTCTTTAGGCTCCTGCATCACCTTCTTGAAGGTAGCAGTGTGCACAGGGTATATCCTGGTTGGTGAGAGTCCCTGAGGATAGAGGCTGCTTTCTTAAGACACAGCCTCTTGTGGCTCTCTTCAATGGAGTGAGGACTGATCCCCATGATGGTGCTGGCTGAGTTCACAACTCTCTGTAGACTTTTCCTGTCCTGTGCATTGGCCCGACCATACCAGACAGTGATAGAGCCAGCCAGAAAGCTCTCATTGGTACATCTGTAGACATTTGCAAGAGTCTCTCGGGACAAACAAAATCTCTTCAAACTTCTTTGTGATTGCATTAATGTGGAGGCCCCAGGTTAGTTCCTCTGAGATGGCGTCACACCAAGAACCTTGCATTAGTCCTGGGAGATTTCAATATGCTTGCATTCAACATTAGCAAAACCAGCAGATGATTGTGGGTTTCATGAAGAAATCAGGAGGATACAAACCAGTCCTCATTGTGGAGTCAGCAGTGGAGAGGGTCAAGAAATTTTACGTTCCTGGTTGTCAACATCTCCAAGAATCTGTCCTGGAGCCTCCATGTGGATGCAATAATGAAGAAAGCTCGCCAGTGGCTATACTTTGTCTTGAGGAGATTTGGTATGTCTCTTCTTCAGGAGAACACTCTGTCTGGTATAGAGGTGCCAACATTCAGGACAGTTTATATTAAAAAAAAATTTCAGAGGGTTGTTAACTATCATGGGCAACAATGTTGACTCCATCGAGATTATCTGCAAGAGGTGCTGCCTTAAGAAAGCAACCTCTCTCCTCAGGACCCTTGCTACCCAGGCCATGACCTCTTCATTCTGCTACCATCGGGGGAAAAGGTACCTGAATACAAGCAGTCAGTGGCGCAAGGACAGCTTCTTCCCCTCTGCTATCAGTCCTGAATGAACAATGAGCTGCAGACACTTCCTGACTTTGACTTATTCTTGCGCTATTTTTATTTATCTTGTAAGGTGGTTCATATAAATATTTGCACTGATGCTGTAAAACAACAAATTTGGTAACATTTTCATTTCAATAAATACTGATTCTGATCTCATAGCCAGAACCATAGAAGAACAGATTCAATTCAAAACAGTTGAACAAATTATATGTTTTGCATTTGACCTGACAGATCTTTGATCTGTCTCACCATTTACACACTGACCTTGACAGCAGTACCACTTGGAGAAAGCCACTGTTCTGACTGCCTCCACTCCACAGCTTCTAGTGAAGCAGGTGACAAGTAGTGATCAGGTCTTGGGTGGCAGAACCTTTAGACCACCTTGATGATCTTTTAACAGCTCACAGCTATTTAAGCATCTGTGGTGTGTTTAAAATATGTAAAACTATATTTCAAAAAAGATAATATATAGTTAAAATGCATAAAACATTGATAAATTATAGACAAATATAAAATGAAACAAAGGAAATTGAATAAAAACCTTTTTATGAACATACTACTTTAGTGGAGGCCAGTGACCATGTTCAGAAAGCTGGTGTGGCTCTTTGTACACCAGCCATGCCTGAAGTAAACCTAAGGGTCTGCAGGTACTTCACATCTGACTCCTCGAGTCAGCACATTGTTCGACCATCGCAGGAATTGATAGAGAATCCAAGGTCAAAAAAGAAGGAACCCCACCATCTTTCAGACAACTGGAATTCAGTGCAGAGATGTAAAAACTAAAGTGTGATGAGCTTAGAAGTTGAGATCGATTAGGTGCCAAATCCTAGTAGAACCAGCAACAATTTCACAGCTTGATCCTTACCAAGTTTTGAGGCAAATTCTGCATGGCTCCAGCATGGGAATTAGTTCTGCTATCGCCCAGCTCCCTGAACTCTGGCATACTTAGTCTAGAGCAGTGGTTTTCAAACTTTTTCTTTCCACTCACATACCACCTTAAGTAATCCCTTACTAATCACAGAGCAGCTGGCACAAGGATTAATTAACATGGTATGTGAGCGGAAAGAAAATGTTTGAAGATCACTGGTCTAGGGGAAATCCTTGATGCAAATTCATATAGTTTTGAATTTTGAGGAAATCGTGCAATGAAGATGATGTGCATTTTGGTTTATTTGAGATAGAAGATTAGCCGGATGAGCTTGAAGGCACTAAAATCTCACCTTGCTCTGATTTATTTTTAAAGCTTTAATGTAGGATCAGTTTTTTTTGTGGCAGTGCAGTTTTTAAGTAATCTGGAGGCCTGGACAAAATCCAATGGCAAGAATTCAAATCTGACCAAGTGGCTATAAAACTTAAATTCTCTTTTTGATCGGAATTTTAAATTAACTCTCACCTTAATAGTGATGACTAGATTGTTGTTTAAATGCAATTGGTTCACTGAAGCCTTGAAGTCTTCCTGCTGGATTTCCAATATGTGTCTCCAGATCAACAGTAATGCAACTGCTCCTCAGCTGCCCTCTGAAGTGTCTGTCAGATGCATTTAATTGCATTAACATTGACATATTAGTGCAGAGTTCAAAAGAGAAAACTAGGACAGTACATCAGGCATCAATCAAAGAACCAAAACTAAACGTGGCAAAGTCAAACTTGCAAGCATTTGGGAACTCAAGTGAAAAATGGGAGAACTGTCACATGTATAAGTTGTATCCACTTGTAATGGTACTTACTTTACAGACAACTTGCCAAACTCCTAGTTCAAGGCAAACTACTTGTTGCAAATGGATCTGTCCATGACATCCTGTTTAGAAGAGACAAAGTCCCATCTTCACACCAGGATTATTGGGTTGCAGAACCATCATGCTAAATGGGATGAACTCGGAATGGGTTTGGCAATATAAAGCTGGGCATTCAAAAGGAAAGGTGTACCAACATCAACAGAAAAGTACAGCATCACTATTGGTTTAGCCCCATCCTCACTCCACCATTACAGAAAAATCAGAATATCAATCTTGGTTCAGAGCATGCTGGGAGCAAGAGCACACATCCGCAAAAATGATGAGCCACTCTGGTAAAGCTGTGATATGGCACTATGGATGTGACACACAGGAAATAAATACTTAATGGGCAATAGTTGCTTTTTGAAGCAGGTGTAAGTTCTGCTATCCGACCACGATGATTCACAATGGTTGCTGTCAGTAACAGGAGGAGGTTGCAATGACCGCTTGTCCTGCTACAATGGAGAGATCCAATTTACAATTGCGCTCAGCCAGACACCCAGAGTAGATGATCATCTGGTTGGAGTTGTAGCTTCTACAAAGGAGGAGGGTTGTGAATGTTGAATGCCAATCTTTCCAGCCCCAAGACACTACCACAGAAGATCCTCTGGCCAATCCTCAGTCCAGCTATCTTCATCTGCATGGGTGACCTTCATTCTTTGACGGTGGGAATGTTTACAAATGAGTGCACCATGTCCCATTTCCATTCATAACTCTTCAGTAAATGAAGCAGTCCATGTCTGCATTCAACAAGACCAAGACAGCATTCAGGATTGGATTAATAGGAGACAAGTAACGTGAATCGCTGACAATTACTATTTCCAATTAGAGAAAGTCTTTCTACCATAAGATATGAGAGCAAAATTAAGCTATTTAAATAATGGGAGATCTATTTTTTCTCTCTACACTATTCTCTTGCCTTCTCCCCATAACCCTTGCTTGACACCTTTATGAATCAAGGATCTATCAATGTCCAATTTAAATATACCCATTGATGTCTGTACAGCCATCTATAGCAACAAATTCCACAGATTCATTTCCTTCTCTATGTTCTAAAGGGATGATCTTCTATTCTGAGACTCTCCCAATGCTGGAAATGTCTTCTCCACATCTACTCTATCCAGCCTTTTCAATATTCAGTAGCTTCAATGAGATCTCCTTCCTCCAAATTCCAGTGAGTACAGACCCAGAAGCATCAGACACTCCTCATGCATTAATTCTCTCATCCCGCAGATTATTCTCAAAACCTCCTATGGATCCTCTCTCAACACCAGTACAACCTTCCTTAGATGCAAGCCCTTAAATTGCTCACAATACTCCAAATGTACCTAATAAGCATGACACCCTTGTCTTCGTATTCTACTGTTTCAACCTGCAAGATAACTGCAGCGCTACCAGAGCACCATTCTGGAACCTCTGTTATCTCTCTATCTCTCAGCGATTAACGGTGGCTGTGTATTAAATACAGCAGGGATTTTACAGAAGCAGGTGTTGGGGTGGGGAATGGGAAGTTTTATGGAAATGCGCATTCACAACTCGTGCGCATGATGTCAGATACATGGAATTAGGTTCTACGGGGAGTTACAGTTTGGCATCGTCTTCAAATGAATTGCAGCTCCTCTGAGTCTTGAATGACAGCAGTGATATTTCCAAAGGAGACAAGGAGGTGACGAGGATGAAAAAATCCGGATGATGGAATCCACAGGATTTCTTAAAGAAATGAAGTAAGAGGTGAAGGTTTGATGACAAAAGGAATGATGTTGGGCAACAAAAGGATATGCTCGACAGCAGGGAAAAGAAAAAGAAGAAACTCGAGGAAAACAAAAAAAAAGAAGCAGTAAAGTGAAAGAGAGAAGGTGAGATCCCATACTTAAAAAGCTGGGGCCAGGGCATCATGAGGCCAAACTCAAGGGCTGGGGAAAACTGGCCAGGACAGAGGAGGGCCAAACTCCAGAGCTGGGGCCAGAACAGCTGCGAAAACTGGGGCCGGAGGAGGGAGCTGCCAAACTCGAGCTGGAACCGGAACTGCTGGAAGCCAAACGGAAGCGATGGGACTGAGGAAGCCGTGGCTGGGATTTGTGGAAGTATTGAACCAACAGTGCTTCAAGTTCTTACAAAATAATGCTGAGGTGGCACAGGAGAGTAAACAAAGTCCTCTGGTGCAAAGGAACTATTCATTTGTATCATCTCATGAAGTGTGGAAATATATCTGTGAAATGGGAATCAGCAAGGAGAAAATGTCAATGGAAGATATAGAAACCATTCTGAATACATTGATATGCAATGGAAAAGTAGAAATGACTATTATAGCTGCAAAGAAAGGCCCCGTTGGCTGGGTGGGTGGGCAAATGAAGCTGTATAGAGCATTCAGTCCAATCATCCAGCTCACTGGCCTGATGAGGACACCTTGTGGGATGTGCCCAGTATTCGGCAATTGATACAAAGGTGGAGAAACTTCTCCAGCAACTTGACAATGCATAACAGAATGGCTAAAACCTCCGGAAAAGTTAAAGGGTTATTGGTCTGTTTTCAGTGTTCCTCATCCCCCAAGGGGATCCAGGAAAGGGGGACACCCTCCAGTACATTTAGAGAACTAGGTGCAGTGACTTAGACTTTATTCAGTCCATTTCAAAGACTATGAGCCTGCTTACTTTAAATACTTTGTTTCCTCTTAATACATTTTAAGTTAAGTAGTACGGAATCTATAGATAGTGGAAGTTATAGCCAAATTCTCTGTATTGATAAAATCAAGTAAATGTAACCATGCAATATTTTGTCATATTATTAAATTATACAACACTCTCAACTATACAATGTCAAATACAGTATGGCGGCCACCAAGACCAAGTCTCACGAGACCTCCATGTTACCGTTTTAGTGAACTCCGTCACCTGAAAGATTAGCACTGCACCACTGACATCCTGCACAAGGACTTCAAGTTCCTTGAGATCTGTTTTTTTTTAAATTTTCTCTCAATTTAGAAGAGGCTTTATTCCTTGTACTAAAATGCAACCACACATTTCCCTCTGCTGCATTTCATCTGTCCCTTCTTTGCCCATTCTCCCAACTGATCCAATCCCTATTCAGGGCTCTGTGGCTGCAAGACACACAAAGGTGGGAGCTGTTGGCAACTTGCGGGCAAGGAACTCGCACGGGCTGCGGGTTGTTGGCAACCTGATGTCACAGGACTCGTGCCAATCTGTGGGCTGCTGGATATTGGTTCATGAGAACCAGGTGTGGGAACGGGGATTTTTGAGAGGATGGTGAGGGAAAGGAGGGCTCCTGAATGGCCTTGGGTGCTGAAGGATTCCTCATCGTGTCAGAGGTTTGGAGCTGAGCTTGGGCGACCAATGGTTTGAACAGAATGAAAGTCTTGGATAGCCACAGAGGCTGCGGGAGCACTGGAAGCGAATCCGTCACTGCGGTACTGTCACTCAGTGTCACTGCGGTACTGTTCTTCTTTATCTCTCTTAATGTAAGAGGCATCAGGCAGTGCTAATGGTAAATCTTTGTCTGCCTCGTGGCAGACAAAAAGCAATTTTGTGAAGTATTATATTTCTGTTTTATTACTTGACAATAAGTAGTGTGTGATATTATTTCCTGCCTTTAGCCTCTCTCCCTTCCTAAATAGTGGAGTGACATATGCAATTTTCTTCTGGAACTATTCCTGCTTAGCCATTTCTGAAAGATCACTACTAATACATTTACAATCTCTTCAGCTCCAGGTGACTTACCCACCTTTAACTTCCCAAGCACCATCTCTTAGCAACTCATTTCTCCACACCCACCCTGACTCTTATTAATTTCTGGCGTGGGAAGACTGACACAAAATAATTGTTGAGCTTGTCTGCCATTTCTTTGTTCCCACCACCAGGTTTTCAGTGCCATTTTCCAGAGGTCTGATATGCACTCTTCCCTCTCCTTAACGTTTATACATCTTAAAATAAAAGTGATCTTGTACATTATTGGCAAGTGGAATGCAATGGTTCAAGAAGGCACATTTGTTGGAGGCAATTGGGGATGGAAAATAAATTCTGATTTTTTTTTTCCGAGGGATACCTACATTCCTAAAATTAATTTTTTTTAAATTTCTTCTGCATTGCAGCCCTTGGAGAGAGGCAGATGTGGGGAAATAAGCCACGGTGATTAAGTGATCCAAAGTTTTTAATGCTTAAACTTCTGAGAGAAAGGAAATAATTGAGTCAATTTGAAAACTTGTATATCCATTTGGCATCTATTAAAGAGGGTTTTTTTTTTAAAAAACACACACATTTGGCAATCTTTTTTATTGTTATTGGTGCCAAATATTTAATGTGATGTTTGAACAGATTTCTCATGAACTAAATGAATGGTCCATAAGATGAACGCATGAACACTTATAAATTAATTCACAACCACAAGTATTTAGTGAAACTTTGATCTAGCAATTTCTTTCTGACTTGGGGTCTAGTTTGTTTTTGTCACCTTCAACCTAACAAACAGCATGTTTTTTTTGGTTACATCTATCTGAACTCTCATTGACATTTTACTGGTTCGTTGACAGAGGGAATGTGGGTGGGGGGGGGGGGTGGGGTGGGCTGGGGAAAACTGATAGCTCTTAAGTAAAAGTTGCTGAATGAAGCTGATAAAGCCTTCCAACTTGCCTACCCCACTGATTGGTTAGTTAAACAGATATAAACAACATCCCTGAAATTTGATGAATTTGGATTTTAAAAAAAAAGTATTCTGGCACTTATGAACTACAGGGGTAATCAATTAAAACTCACAATGTTGCAAATATTTTGAACACCGCTCTTTAATTATCCTTAGTTTAAACCTTTCGATGGCTTTGGCGGAAAATCACTAATTTATAAATCCTTCCTGCTTCAATAAGCACATTACACCACTTAAAAAGGATCCTCGGCACTCTTTCTTCATGACTAATGACTACAATCAGATGAAGTTCTTTTTTTTTAAAAAGCACCCAAATACATGTTGGGTTGCTTTGTGCCAAGTTCTAGTACTACGAATTCCATTTTGACTTTATCCAGAGTAAATCACGCAGAAAATAATTTCTGAGCAAATTTATGCAAAACACTAAATTGGACAGGGCACTTCCACACTGTGTTCATGTGACTCTCTTTGATGTTTTCCCTATGCCTGCCTTGCCTTTACCTTAGTTGCACTACGTGCATTCTCACCACTACAAATATAAATTGGGAACTGAGCTTTAATCTACAGGATGTCATACTTGTTTGTTGAATTTGTTTTGTGCTTTAAAGGAACACTCTGATAACGTCTGGAGACACAGCAGTAAGTTGCTCAAAAACTTTCCGAAGCATGTGATGGTGCGCTGAAAGTGGCACATCTCAATATAAGAAATAGGGGCAGGAGTAGTCCATTCGGCCTGTCGAGCCTGCTCTGCCATTCAAAGAGATCATAGTTGATCTGATGATAGGCTTATCTACACCAAGCTGCCTTTTTCCCAGTTCCCTTAATTCCCTGACTATGTAAACATCTATCCAATCTTGTATTAAATGTATTTACTGACTCTTGCCTCCACTGATTCAATGGGCAGCGAATTCCTTAGATCAGGGGTCACCAACCTTTTTGAAACTGCGAGCTACTTAAAGGGTACCGAGTAATACGAAAGGCTACCAGTTTAGTACACCCTTCTGAAAGGAACATGTGTAAAGATTCCCTGAGAACAGCGATTTATAAAGAGAAATGGAACGGAGAAAAGTATCCAAGAAAACGGGGTCTTATAAAGAGAATCTACGAGGACCTGGAAAATCTCAGGATGTAGCCACCTGAGAGAGCCTCTGCTTCCTCAGGAGTTTGCAGAGGAGCTAGTGGAGTTGTTCAAGTGAACCGGTATGGACTTGAAGGGCCGACATGGCCTGTTTCCGTGCTGTAAACGGTTATATGGTTATATATGGTTATGACAAAGTTGCACGGTTTACCTTTAATTATAGAGTCTTCATCTGTGTGAAGTTAACGATTCCTCACAATAATTATTAACAATGATTTAACAAAGTAGGAAACTGATACGTTTCAATGTGCAACACTTCTATTAATCTCTGCAACTCTTTCATTTTCAAATGATCACTTTTGCAACATTTCATAGGAAATCATCACGTCCCATTTTTACGAGCCACTAACTCTAACAATTTTTAACAAATCATGAACTATGTACCATGTTTGTACAAGTTATCAATTATGTAAGATTTAACAAAAATTAACTTTCAGATTTTTCAATAATCACCAAATCTGCAGCATTTTTAACAAAATCATCGTATCTGTCACACTTTACGATCACATTATTCACAATTTTTCAATATTTGAATTTGTTGGAGACAGTAAAAATAAACATTAAAAGATGGGTAATTTAATATAAAAACTTATCAACTCCAAAAGAATTTAACTTTGCGATGGCACTGCCATGTTACCACTGACAACATCTGGTATCTGTTTTTTTGTCTGTTAGTGGGAAGCCTGGCATTGCAAGCTGATCACCAGCGTACTGTAATCTGGGGTGTAACTTAACACTGCAACTCTGAGTGAGTCTTGCAGATATGCATCAGTGAGGCATGTTCTGTGTTTGTTCTTGATGAAGTTCATGTCAGAAAAGGCTGATTCACAGAAATGGGTTGAACCAACCTTCATAGCTGCTGTGCATATACCAAAACTCTTCTAACCCTCGTACTTGCCCCCAGTTGGACATCGGAGAGAGTGGATATGACATCGGCTCCATTCTTCTCGTCTTTAAACACAATGTTTGCAATTATCATCATTGCTTCTTTGAAAACCTCCCCGCCTGAAAATGCCGCCTTCTTCTTTATCAAAAAATGTGTAGCTCTGAATGAGGCTTCGGTTCTTTTTCGGGACGACCTCGTGAAGAAAGACTGCTGTTTGCCCAAAGCTGCCTTGAAGTCGTGGGCTTTTTCTGCCCATAGTGCGCTGCCTGATGGGTAATTAGCAGGGTAGCTTTTGTTACACGTACTGAAGTGTCTCTCCACATTGTACCGCTTTGCCATCGCCACAGTTGCCCCGCAAATGAGACACACGCAGTTTTCTTTCACAGTAGTAAAAAAAGAACTCTTCCTCCCATTCACTGTGAAACTGATAAGTTTTCTTTGTCTTTTCTACCATGTTTTTGGGAGTAGAAACCGCATTTTGCTCATTATCTTCGCAGCGCCCACTAGCTTATTCAGCAAACGCTGAGGTTTGTCATGTGCACAATACTGACCTTTAAACCAGACTAGATGGTTCATGTATATTAAACATTTTTATTTAAAAACATTTTTTTTATACAGGTAGACAATTCTTTATCCGGAACCCTTGGGGGAGAGTGTTGAATTTTGGATTTTTCTGGATTTCGGAAAGGCAGATTTAAACCCACCAGATTTGTGCTGCCGTCTCGCCCCATCCCCCCATCACGGCCCAACTCGCACTGCCGGTCTCTCCCTCCTCTGCTCGCTGGTGCGACTTGCGCTGCTAGTCTCTCTCTCCCCACCCCCCACTGGCATGAGTCATGCTGCTGGTCTCTCCCCCTCGCCCGTCCGACTCGCGCTGCCGGTACCTGTATTTTTGTTTTCAAATCTCCATCAATGCAAGTGTGATTCAAAAAAAATAGCAACACAATTAAATAAAATTTTAGACAGAGCTCATTGGTGACTAGTGCTCTTTTTAGAACAACCCCGTGGGCGACTCATGGTCCCTGTGGGCGACCTGGCACTCGTGGGCACAGTGTCGGTGACTCCTGCCTTAGATTTACCCTCTGGGAAAAGCAGTTCCTCCTCATCTGCATTCATGTTATGTCTCTGGATTTACTTGGGAGGCTTCTTAAATATCTCTCTCTCTCTCTCTCTCTCTCTCTCTCTCTCTCTCTCTCTCTCTCTCTCTCTCTCTCTCTCTCTCTCTCTCTCTCTCTCTCTCTCTCTCTCTCTCTCTCTCTCTCGGTGTATTCTTGCATGGTTACAAAATAGCTCATGTTATCCTAACTATATAACATCCCTCCTTCTCAAGATAAAAAAAAAATTTAGTGTTCTTTGTCACTTTCTTTCCAGTGCAACTTAAGTACCTGAACTTGTACATTAGTTTATTTGCACAACTATTTTTAAATAGTTCTTATCAATATCTCACTGCCGGCTGTATGTTCCTTCGCCATCTTGTGGATTTGGCTGCGACCTTTGGGCTCTGCGTTGCTGGAACACGTGTAGGTGATGTAGCTTGTTGTGCTTCACCTGACAACTGCTGTGTTGATGTTTCAGTATTAGTGGTCGTGGTCTCTTCACTTGATACCTCACTTGATATTAGTGTTGCAGGCATTGCTGGTATTAAAACTTTCTGCTTCCTCACATTTTGTGTTGGCCAAATGTGAGTTCCGTTTCTCCTCAGTTGATTGCCAGAGTCTGTCTTGATGATATATGACCTTGGTGTCTCAGTTTCTCTGATGGCCTTTGCATGATGTTTTCAACATCAGCCCTTGAATATACATATGCTGCCCTCTAAAGAGCTCTGGCAATGTTTGTGCATGTCTACCAGTCTTATGATTTCCTTCTGGTCTTTTGGAGGGTGCATTTTGCTTGGCAGAGTTGTTTTATATCTCCTGCCATTTAGAAGTTCTGCCGGGGACTTCATGTCAGCCCTTAAAGGTGTTGCTCGTAATGTTGGAAGAGCTGGGTCGGGGTCTTCTTTTATTTTGCAACACTTAACTAGTGTGCGTTTCACAGTTTGCACTTGTCTTTCAATGAAACCATGACTTTTGGGGTAGTAAGGCGATGATGTAGTGATGGCATACCCATACTCCACAGCCAGCTTTCTAAATTCTTGTGGTGTGAACTGTGTTCCACTGTCACGTATTACTTGCTCAGGTATTCCTTGTTCAGCAAGGAGCGCTCTCATTTCTGATGTCTTTCACCCTTTTGACAAATGGAAACTTAGAGTAGTTACAGGTGACTATTAAACACCACTCTTGATTCTCAGTGAACAAGTCTTCTCTCACTGTGTGCAATGGCCTGGCATGTAATTCTGTGGAAATCATTTCCTCTTTTTGTTATAGGTTTCTGTTGATCCTTTTCCATATCTTATAACCATATAACCATTTACAGCGCGGAAACAGGCCACGTCGGCCCTTCGAGTCTGCACTGGTTCACTTGAACAACTCCACTAGCTCCTCCTCCCGCTCTCTGCCCATAACCCTCCAGCCCCCTTACATCCATGTACACATCCAACCTTAAATGACAGAAGGGACCCTGCCGCAACTATCTCTTCTGGAAGATCATTCCATTCTGCTACCACTTTGAGTGAAAAAGCATCCTCTAACATTTCTCCTAAAGTTTTTCCCCCTTACCTTATGCCCTCTTGTTCCAACCTCACCTGCTCTCAGGGGAATGTGTCCATTTACATCTATTCTAGCTATTCCCTTCATAATTTTAAATACCTCTGTCAAATCCCCTCGCAGCCATCTGTGTTCCAATGAATAAAGTCCCAGACTCCTTAATCTTTCTCTATACTCTAGATGCTGTAAGCCAAGCAACATCCTTGTAAATCTTCTCTGCACCCTCTCCACCTTATCTATATCCTTTCTATAATTTGGAGACCAGAACTGAACACAATACTTCAAACCTGGCCTCATAATTGACAGAGATCAACTACAACTCCTAGCAGCTATCTAAACCTACAATTGCTAGTCCATCTGCATCTACCACCCAGAAGGTACAGTGGATGTTCTTTCCCTTATGGTAGCCATTGATCTTACTCTCCCTCGCTGCTTGATCATGGGTCTACCATAGGCTGTTAATATGACATTTGCTGTTTCCAATGCATAGTCTATTGGATACCCTTTTATTATGTTCTCTGGGAACATCTGGCAGAAGACTCTGAGTGGAAGGATGTTGCTTTGTGATCCAGTATCCAGCTTCAACTTTAGATTAAATATTGTAGGTTTGTTCTGGATTGTCCTCTGTATTTGTATCCTTGTGTGCAACTTGCTTCGTTCTTTCATCTCACCTGACATCTTGTGAAGTTGTATGGATTCCATATCCAGTATCTGGGCATTGGAATCCTCATTGTTTCTTTTTATGTGGTGGATGTTCTCCTTGTCTTTTTTCTTCACTGGTATTACTCTTCATACCAGACTAGCACATCTTCTTCCAATGGTTTGCTTTACCACAGATACTACATTCAGAACTGTATTTGTGGCATTTATTTCATTCATCGAAGGAGTATTGTCTGCCGCACTTCCTGCAGGTCATGGAGGTTTGCACTTTTCTGATTGTGTTCTTTATAGCATCAACCCTTCCTTCTCGGAGCAGGCTCAATGGGCCATTTTTGGCCTACTCCTGTTCCTACTTCCTATGTTTATGTTTGCTGTGGGTGGGTCTGCCTAGATAGGGATTTCATTTGCATCCCCGTGGTTTCAAAGGCTCTAGCTGTGTCTATACCTTTGGCCAGCCTCAAGCTATCCTTCTCTATGAGACTTTTGCACTTCAGGATGGGCACTCCCCCATATTAGTTGATCAATTAATCTTTCCTCTATATCCTAAATCTTCATATTGAAGCAACAATTTTTAGACTTGTGTGGAAGTTATCAACAATTTCATCATTCTCTTGCATTAAGCCTTGAAATTCATAGCATTTAATTCTATGATTAGACCTGGGTTCAAGGTGAGAAGCAATCTTTGCAAATATCTGCTCTGGATTATTTTTCTCCACCTCTGTAAGCTCCCAGCTATTAAATAAGTCAAGGTCTTGCTCTCCTGTTGAGATGTCTGTAACTGACCTTTCTCCTCTGCTGTTGTACTTTTGAATGCTAAATTGCACTTCTGCTGCAACTTTTTAAATGATTCCACAAAGTCTTCAGCCTCCCAGTCTATCACTGGGTGAACTGCTGTTGCTCCAGCCATTTTTTTCAGTAATGTTTTTACTCTTCATCCCCTTTGTATTTCAGTAACTTCCAATCAATTGTATGGCTTTATTCCTGTTCTCTTATACTGCTGCCACCATGTTGTATCTCTGGAGTTACTTGGGAGGCTTCTTAAATAACTTGGAGATGCAAGATTCAAATAATAAGAGACTTAATGATGCCTTCCAGCATCTCAGGAGACTGTTCACACATACATATGCCCCACATTGGTGCACTACAGTTTGAAGGGTGTATTCTTACGCAGTTACAAAATAGTTCACATTATCCTGACTATATAATAGTTATGTCCCATCATAAGGTAGGACAGAAAATGTGTTAGTCCTTTGGGGTTTTTGTTTATAAATAAGGAAGGAAAAATCAGGTGAGATAAAGCTAGACAAAATTGCACAGAGAGCAGAAGTTTCCATAGATTTTTTTTAAAAAGTGTTGACTAAAGCCCCTTTCTCACTTGCATCCCAGTAACTCAGCTGTTCAGTGTCCTGGGATAGGATTGGGGGTTTGGCCTTTCACACTCTTCTTCTTTGGCTTGGCTTCGTGGACGAAGATTTAAAGGACGTGGAGGGGGAGGACGTGGAGGGGGAGGACGTGGACCTGTCCTCAAGCCTGCGCAAAGGAGCTTTTAGGTGGAGTGCAGTGTGCGCAGTACTGGCCCCACCCTTTACACCCATGGTTCGTGTGCCGTGGCCAAGCAAGCTGGGACGTGGCAGCGAGGTCCTTGGGTCGTAGGTTTTATATTGGAGTGACCTTCTCCTATGCAGGTTTCTTACCCGGGCTGGAGGGGTCTGCCTCCCCTCTTAGGTTGGTCCATACTGCCCGGACCAGGGCCGAGGCTGCCGCCGCTCTCCCTGTGCCCGGACCGGGGCCGCCACCCACAACTCTCCACCCGGATCGGGGCCTCCGCCTGCCCCACCCGACCGAGGCCGGGGCCGCCGCCTCCCCCCCGCTCCCGCCCGGATTGGGGCCGCCGCCGCTGCTCCCCCTGTGCCCGGACTGAGGCAAGGGGGAGGCGGCGGCCCCGGCCTTTCACACTAGACCACTCCTAACCGGGACATTGAGCGCTTTCACACTTGTAAGGGCTTATCCCTGGCGTTTGGTCTGTTCTACCTTTAATAGGAAGTGCTTATAATGTTGCTGCCCACTTCACACACTGATTTCAACACTAGATTGTACTAGGAGTTGAGGCCAGCAATCCCCGGGTGAGATGATGTCATCTGACACCGGCATTGAGCAAATTTTCCTTTCACACTTGCCACTTTAAAGGCCGGATGGTGTTCAATTCCTGGGATCACTGGCGAGTGTGAAATGGGCTAAAGTAACCATTGGCCTTTGGATTATAGTGTCTTAGGATATAAAATGATAGAACAGGATATGGCAGATGAATTAAGCAGTGCTGGAGAAAATCATCAGGCGACTCCGCATCCAGACTGCCTTTTGCTTTCTATGGATGGTGCATAACCTGCAAAGTTTCTCCAGCACTTTATTTTACTACACTGGATCCCTAGCATTTGCATGTTCGCTGGTTCCCTCTCTAGATGATTGAAACAGATATTTTTCATCAATCTTCACAAAAAAATACTACAGAGGAATAGTTATAAACCAGAAACTAGAAGATGGAAAATAAATCTGGTAATTTACAATCACCAGATATTCAGCAAACTGGAGCTGTAGACAATTAGGATATTGAAGAGATTTGGATGGGTAAATGGACACGGCTAAACATATGCAAATGGGTCTGGCTCTGATGGGCATCTTTGTCAATCTGGTCAAAATTCTGGACATCCAGGGAAGATTCGCTTAGATTGAAAAATTGCAAATGTAACTTGTTTACTCAAAATGCAGGAAACTACTGGCTTAACACCTCAATGTAACCCTAATTTGGGTAAATGAATTTGATGAAGGACTGTTGCTAAATATACTGATAACACAAAGGATAGGTAGGAAAAATAATTTGTAAAGAGAATATAATAAAAGCTGGAAAGATTTTAAAGACTGGGCAATTGGAATGTAATATGGAATAGTATGAAAATCTTCATTCGGTCATCTATCTAACTAGTGAGACATTGCGGAGCTCTGAGATGAAAAGGGATTATTTTTGACACAGAGGGAAATTATTCAGCCCTCCAGCTCTATGACCGTTCCCAAAAGAGCAATTCCCTCTCTCCTTGTATCGCTGTAGTTCTGCACCCTATTCCTTTCTACATATGACCCTCACATCCCCCATAATTCTGGTGCCACTTAGCTAATTTACAGTCACCAAATAACCCACAAGGATGCCTTTGCACAGATCTATGCAAACTTGATCCAGACTGCACCTGGAATCAGGACTGAACCTGAACTCTGTAGTGCTGCAGATAATCCACAGAAGGCTAGTACGCACATAACTGCATGTAATTAGGAAAGCTAAGAGAATGTAATGATTTATTGTGGGGTGAATTGAGTGCAAAATTAGGGAGGCTATTCTACTTATGTATGCAGCATTAGTAAGAGCACATCTGGAGAATTCAGTACAGTATTGGTCTCTTTATTTAAAGGAGGATGTTAATACCGTGGAAGCAGTTCAGTGAAGGAATAGTGCTTTACCTTGTGAAACATGAACCGGACAGGATAGGCTTGCATCCAGTGGAGTTCAGCATAGTCAGATGAGACTTGAATCGGGAAGGGAGTCATAACAAAAAAAAACCATGAAATGGGGGAAGTCGCTGTTGAAAAATAAGGCATTGATATTTAAGACAGAAACAAGGAGGGTCATGAGTCCTGGAATTGTTTTCATCAAGGACCTTAGAAGCAGAATCTTCAAATCTATTTAAGACAAAAATAGCTGGACTTAATAAGCAAAGGTGAAACATTACCACAGGTTTGCAGAATTTCATCCTGATTTTACTGAATCGTGAAGCAATTTCAAGTGACTGACAACTATTCTCCTCCTCTTTCATATATTCTTTTGAATGCTCCAAGTCCACAGTGGATAACTCCCTGCGAATGTCGTCTGTGTTGGTTAATGTATGCAGCTCTTTTCTGTGCAACATTTATTAGTCTGGCCTTTTTATTTTCCGTAAGCTGCACTGTGCATTTGGAATTACAGCATTCTTCACAAAAAAAAAACTTTTCTTTCTCCCAAATGAACTGCAATGACTCTGGGTCAAAGGGGATTGTAAATAGTTTTGTTTTGCAGTTTACACAGCAATTGAGATAAATGATCACTGCTTAGCTCCCAGTGGATGACAGAATCTGTATTTTTTTAAAATAAAACTGACTGATCAGCATTAGTTGAGGAATTGAGAAAATGTGAATCATCTGAACAAAGCCATTGCAGTTTGAAGGTCATTATTGGAATAAAGGAACATTGTTTTGCATTGATAATGCTCTGTTACATATAATTAAAGAAAATACATAGATGCATGAAAATCACTCAGCTTGTGGTTATCATGACCCTCTATTCCCCTTCCCCTAAACTCATCCAAAGTCCCTTGGGGGCAGCACAGTCGGCATGCCTTTACAGTGCCAGTGATTGGGACCGGTTTTTGACTCCCACGCTGTCTGTAAGGAGTTTGTACATTCTCTCTGGGATTTTTCCTGGGGGCTTCAGTTTCCTCCCACCATTCTAAACATACTGGGGGTGGAGGTTAATTGGGTGTAAATTGCAGAGTACAGACTTGTGGGCTGAAAGGGCCTGTTACCATGCTGTATTCTCACCACTCTGTTGCAAAGATGTTTATTTTCTTAATTCCATTTATATTGTGAACAGCCATCACAGATTGCCTTCTATTTTTGCTCCGTCACATAAATGAAAACACTCTGCTCAAAAAATTCAACATGAAAATGTGCTGGTTGAAGTCAGTGGTCATGTAGTATCCATGGAAAGCAAAAAGCAGTTGATGTATTGGGCAGCAGTCCTCCTTTAGGAAAGTTATCTGAATTGATTTCTCTTGATGCTGTGTGACCTGGTTGAGTTCCTCCACCACTTTTGAGTATTGCACTAGTTCCTCAGCATCTTCCTATTTCTTGTTTATCACCATTTTTAAAAAAAATTCTAAAGCCTCTTCCAGACAGATGCACTTCGAACCTTATTGTTTCCTGTACAATTTGACATCAAAATTTAGCCACGTTAAAAAATAAAAGGTCTTGGGACATGACCAGGTCGAATAGAAAAAAAAAGTTCCTACCTCCTCAGCACATCTAAAGCATTGATCTGATAAATCTGACTTTAACCTATTTAATTTCTGTGGTATGAGATAAAATTGTATTGAATCAACTTGTACCTTTATGTTCATTGTATTTGTCATAATATTCTGACAAAGATCAAATCAGTTTTGTTCATCAATTCTTACATTGAAATCTGATTCCCATCTCTGTCTAGACCCATCAACACCCTACTTAGGAGTTCCCATTTGAAGTAAAAGATACACAGCAGAGGTAAATTTCTTTATACAGTACAACCCCGATTGTCCAAAATTGGATTCTCTGAAATCCTCAATTGTCCAATTTTTTTAAAAAATGAGGATATCCGAAACATCAGAAATCCTCAATTATCCGTTTTTTAAAAAAATGAGGATATCCGAAACATCAGAAATCCTCAATTATCCAATTTTTAAAATTTATTTTATACATATATACACACACACATATAGTACTGACAATAAACACAACAGCAGGTGCGAGTATAAGACAGGTTTAATAAACTCTCACACACACACACACACACACACACACACACACACACACACACTAACTTATCGTTAGTAGCTTCAAGTCTGAGAGTAAGCAATTGTTTTACAAATACCCTTAAAACATTGTCCACTTAACATTTATCTTTGCACTTTTTCTAAATTAAAAATATTAACTTTTTTTGAGGAATTGATCCAATGTTGTAATGAGCCTTTTTGGGAACTTCAACTATCCTGAAGTATCACTTTGAGACACAAGAAGTTCGGATAAAGTAGATGCTTTGCAATTTCACTAGGTGTCAAACTGATCAGCTGGATGCAATGAATTGGGAATATCTGATCCATTTTATTAAAGTAAATTCTACGAGTGGAAGTTCTTTTTATAATAATATCTTGCTTTCCTGGCATTTTACAAGTTAACCTTCCATTTATCTTGATTTTGTAATATACAGTTTGTATTCCAAGAATAAGTTCTTGGATCAGACAACAAGAACAATGGACAACAATAAATCATTTTTTTTTGTGATGTGACTTTTTGCACATTATATGCTTGTGGCGAAGTTCAGCATACTGCAATTCTTTCTTCTTTCTTTGGCTTGGCTTCGCGGACGAAGATTTATGGAGGGGGTAAAAGTCCACGTCAGCTGTAGGCTCGTTTGTGGCTGACAAGTCCGATGCAGGACAAGCAGACACGGTTGCAGCGGCTGCAGGGGAAAATTGGTTGGTTGGGGTTGGGTGTTGGGTTTTTCCTCCTTTGCCTTTTGTCAGTGAGGTGGGCTCTGCGGTCTTCTTCAAAGGAGGTTGCTGCCCGCCAAACTGTGAGGCGCCAAGATGCACGGTTTGAGGCGAGATCAGCCCACTGGCGGTGGTCAATGTGGCAGACACCAAGAGATTTCTTTAGGCAGTCCTTTTACCTTTTCTTTGGTGCATCTCTGTCACGGTGGCCAGTGGAGAACTCGCCATATAACATGATCTTTGGAAGGCGATGGTCCTCCATTCTGGAGACGTGACCCACCCAGCGCAGCTGGATCTTCAGCAGCGTGGACTCGATGCTGTCGACCTCTGCCATCTCGAGTACTTCGATGTTAGGGATGAAAGCGCTCCAATGGATGTTGAGGATGGAGTGGAGACAACGCTGGTGGAAGCGTTCTAGGAGCCGTAGGTGATGCCGGTAGAGGACCCATGATTCTGAGCCGAACAGGAGTGTGGGTATGACAATGGCTGTGTATACGCTTATCTTTGTGAGGTTTTTCAGTTGGTTGTTTTTCCAAACTCTTTTGTGTAGTCTTCCAAAGGCGCTATTTGCCTTGGCGAGTCTGTTGTCTATCTCATTGTCGATCCTTGCATCTGATGAAATGGTGCAGCCGAGATAGGTAAACTGGTTGACCATTTTGAGTTTTGTGTGCCCGATAGAGATGTAGGGGGGCTGGTAGTCATGGTGGGGAGCTGGCTGATGGAGGACCTCAGTTTTCTTCAGGCTGACTTTCAGGCCAAACATTTTGGCAGTTTCCGCAAAGCAGGACGTCAAGCGCTGAAGAGCTGGCTCTGAATGGGCAACTAAAGCGGCATCGTCTGCAAAGAGTAGTTCACGGACAAGTTTCTCTTGTGTCTTGGTGTGAGCTTGCAGGCGCCTCAGATTGAAGAGACTGCCATCCGTGCCATCTTCCTGTTCTACATTTGCTGTAATGGAGAAATGTTTCCTGCTATACACCTGGTCTGTTCCACTTATAATTTTGTTTTCTGCTATCAGATGAAATTTCAACCCCTCGGAAAATAAACCTAACCTATTGGTTTTCTCCTGACAACATAAATGCTTAATCTAGAAGACATCCTCTCCACCACAGTTTATTTTTCTTGTATTGTGGCATTCACAATACAGTACTCCAAATGTGACCTAACAAATGATTTGTACCACAACTTCTCTGCTCTTGTATTCTGTGCCCAGTCAATGAACGTGAGTATCCTGTATACTTTCTTGCCACCTTATCTGTCTTTGCCTCCACCTTCAAGGATCTTTGGACTTGTACACCAAGGTCCCTCTGATCCTCTCTACTCTCTAGACCCCATTATGTATATTTGACCCTTCCCAAAGTACATCATCTCGCACTTATTGGGATTAAATTCCATCTTTCATTGCTCTACCTCAATAATCAACAGTCAAAGACTGTCCTAATCACTCTCAACAACACCATCAACTTTTGTGCCTCCTGCAAACTTACCAAATGCTGTTATACATGTGATAAACTTGCCGAGGAGCCTTCAGCCACGAGCGTCACTGGTTATTCATGACTGGTAGTCATGGGAACTTGGTGATATTTATTTATTTATTAATTGTCATCTATTTATTTAATTATAAAGGGATGTTTATTTATTTATTTGTTTAATTTATTTATTTAACTCTAAGGGCTGATCTCTCTATTTATTTATTTATTTATTGATTGATTGCTATAAATTTATTTAATTTTCCTGGGTGATTTTGAAAGTCAGGTGGGGGCCTAGTGCACAGATTGGACAGGAGAATTTGGTGAGGAGCCTTCAACTAGGTCAGTCTGGTGACTGCTGGTAACTGATTATTCTGGGAGGGATTAACTGGGTAATTAAGAAAATTAGTAGGAACCAATAAAAAGGAGGGCTTGCTAAAGTAATGGCCCAGTGAGTGAGTGGTCTGGTGAAGGAATGGGACTTCAAGGCTTTGGCTCGAGAGGTTTTGGTAAGTGAGGGCTGGTGTTAAGTTTGGAAAGTCTCTTTTCAAGTTTATCTTTAATGACTCTAATTTGAATTGAAGGGCAGGTGATGGAGTCCATTAGGGCAGTTGAGTGCTCTGATTGCAG
The DNA here is from genome assembly GCF_036971445.1 of Narcine bancroftii. Taxonomy (NCBI): domain Eukaryota; kingdom Metazoa; phylum Chordata; class Chondrichthyes; order Torpediniformes; family Narcinidae; genus Narcine; species Narcine bancroftii. The sequence goes on from NC_091469.1 coordinate 458,593,496, forward strand.
GATGAGGGAGGTCTGGGAAAGCACATGTCCCTGATGACTACACCTGCAAAAGGTTGCAACTCATGGAACACCAGGTTAGGGAATTGGAGTTGCAGCTGGATGAACTGCAGATCATAAGGGAGGCAGAGACAGTGATAGATAGGAGTTATGGGGAGGCAGTTTCCCCAACAGTCAGGGAGGTGGGGGCAGGGGGAAGGCAGGTACTGCAGAGCATCCTTGTGGCTGTTCCCCTCAATAACAAGTATACTCCTTTGTATACTGTTGGAGGGAATGATCTACAGGGGATAAGTCATGGAGGTCGTGTCTCTGCACAAGGGCTGGACCCTTGGCTCAGAAGGGAAGGTGGGAAAAGAGTAGGGCTATTGTAGTTGGGGTCTTGCTGGTTAGGGAAGTAGATAGGAGGTTTTGCTTGATGATATCAGGGATCCTGGTTGGTATGTTGCCTCCCAGGTGCCTGGGTTGGACATGTCTCTGATCAATTCCACAGCATTCTGGAGGGGGAGGGCAAGCAGCCAGAAGTCATAGTCCATGTGGGGACCAATTACATAGATAGAAGTGGGGATGAGATCCTGAAAAGGGATTACCTATAGTTAGGGAAGAAGTTAAAAAGTAGGACCTCTAGGTTGGCAATGTCAGGATTGCTGCCTGTGCCATGTGTGAGTGAGGGTAGAAATAGGAAGTTGTGGAGGATGAATCATGGCTCAGAAGCTGGTGCAAGGGGCAGGGGTTTAGGTTTCTGGATCATTGGTATCTATTTTGGGCCAAGTCAGACCTGTACAAAAGGAATGGGATGCACTTGAACTGGAGGTGGACCAATATCCTGGTGGCCAGGTTTGCAAGAGCTGTTGGGGAGAGTTTAAATTAGTTTGGCAGGGGGGTAGGAATCAGAATGAGAGTACAGAAAGTAGGGAGAAATAAAATGTTAACTGGAAGGAATGGAGGGAACAGAACAAAAATATAAATGGAGGGAGGAAGGTAAAGGTAGTTGGCAACAAAAGGAGTATATGTGGAGGATATTTTAGTATAAGGAGGATGATCATAAGGCATGGATGGCCACATGAAAATACAATATTGTAGCTATCAGTGAAACTTAGTTGCAGGAAGGGCATGTTTAGCAGTTAATATTCCAGGATCCTGTTTTGGATATGATAGAACAGGGGTAAGGGGGGGGGGGGGGGGGTGAGATAAAAGGTGGAGGAGTTGCATTTCTTATTAGAGAGAACATTACAGCAGTGGTGTGGCAGGATGGTTTGGCGGGATTGTCCAGTAAAGCTATTTGGGTAGATTTGTATTATAGACCACCAAATGGGCTGAAGGAATTAGAGGAACAAAGTTGTAAGGAGATTGTGTATATGTGTAATAAACGTAAGGTGGTATTTGAAGGAGATTTCAACTTTCTGAACATTAACTGGGACACCCATACAATGGGTTTGTTAAGTATGTTCAGGAAAGTTTTCTGAATCAATAAGTAGGAGAAAAACCTTAAGAAGGGGCAGTATTGGATTTCCCATGAGGAAATAATGTAGGTCAGATGACAGAGGTTTGTGTTGGGGAACACTTCAGGTCTAGTGATCACAATACTATTAGTTTAAGGCTAGTAATGGAAAAGAATAGAGGTGGGCCAAAGGTTGAGTTTCTTGATTGGAAGAAAACAAATTTCGAGGAGATGAGAAATGATTTGGAGGGTGAGGATTGGGATAAGGCATTTTCAGGCAAGAATGTAGCAGATAAATGGAGGATATTCAAAGGAGAAGTTCTGAGAGCGCAGAGTTGGTCTGTCCCTGTGAGGACTAAAGGAAAGGTTAGAAACTGTAGGAAGCCTTGATTTTCAAAAGATATTGTGTACTTGGTTTGGAGGAAGAGGGATGTGTACAAGTATAAACAGCAAGGAAGGGATGAACTGCTTGAGGAATACAAGGAGAGTTTAAAAACAAATTAAGAAGGAAATTAGAAAGGCTAAAAGGAGATATGAAGCTGCTTTGGCAGGAAAAGTAAAAATAATCCAAAGGGTTTCTATAGGTACATTAAAAGTAAAAGAATAGTGAGGGATAAAATTGGACCCCTTGAAGATGAGGGGGGTAGGCTCTGTGAGAAGCCTGAGGAGATGGGTGAAATTTTAAACATTTTTTTTTCTTCAGTATTCACTAAGGAAAAGAATATTGAGCTAGATGAAGTGAAGAAATATGGTAGGGAGGTCATGGAAAATATAATAATTAATAAGGAGGTAGTGCTGGCTGTACTGAAAAAGATCAAGGTGGATGAATCTCCAGGACCTGACAAAATATTCCCTAGGACCTTGAGGGAGATTAGTGAACAAATAGTGGGGGCATTGACAGAAATATTTAAAATGTCATTGGCCATGGGGGAAATGCTGGAGGACTGGAGGTCCGCTCATGTTGTTTCGCTGTTCAAAAAAAGATCCAAAAGTAGACCAGATAATTATAAGCCTGTAAGTCTGAAGTCAGTGGTGGGTAAATTAATGGAAAGTGTTCTTGGAGATGATGTATATAATTATTTGGAAAGACAGGAATTGATTCGGAGTAGGAAGCATGGTTTTGTACGTGATAGATCATGCCTAACAAATCTTGTAGAGTTTTTCAACGAGGTTACTCAAAAGATTGAGGGGAAGGTGGAGGATGTTGTCTATTTAGACTATAGTAAGGGTTTTGATGAGGTTTCCCATAAGAGGTTAGTAAGAAAGGTGGAAGCATCAGGTATTAATGATGAAGTAGTGAAATGGATTCAACAATGGTTAGATAGGAGATGCCAGTGGAGGCCTGTGTTGAGTGGAGTGCCTCAGGGATTGGTACTGTGTCCATGGCTCTTTGTCATATATATTAATAATCTAGATGATAGGGTGGAAGATTGGATTAGTAAATTTGCAGATGATATAAAGGTTGGTGGTGTTGTGGATAGTAAGATTATCAAAGCTTAAAGGGTGATATAGGACAGTTAGAAGAGTGGACTGAAAGATAGCAGATGGAGTTTAATACTGATAAATGTGAGGTGCTACATTTTGGTAGGACTAATCTAAATAGGACCTACACATTAAATGGTAGATAATTGAGGAGTGCAGTGGAACAAAGGGATTTAGGAGTCATGGTACATAATTCTCTGAAAGTTGAATCCTATGTGGATAGGGAGGTGAAGAAGGCATTTAGTATGTTGGCTTTCATGGAACACAGGAGCTGGAATGTAATGTTAAAGTTGTATCAGGTATTGGTGAGGCCAAATTTGGAATACTGTATGCAGTTTTGGTTGCTGAATTACAGGGAGGATATGAACAGTATAGAGAGGGTACAGTGGAGGTTAATGAGAATGTTGCTGGGGTTTCAGGGTTTGAGTTGCAGGGAAAGGTTGAGTAGGCTGGGACTTTATTCTCTGGAGTGTAGTAGGTAGGTGGGTGATTTGATGGGTATTCATAATTTATAAGGAGGACAGATAGAGTCTCAGTGGAAAAATCCTATCCACATTGAGTGGGGCAGATTCAAACAAGAGGGCATGGATTGAGAGTAAAAGAGGATATGTTCAAGGGCGACATAAAGGGGAAATTTCTTCATGCAGAGGATGGTAGGGGTATGGAATTAACTTATGACAGTTGTGGTAGAAGTGAGATCAATGTTAATATTCAAGGATAGGTTGGATAGGTATATGGATGGGTGAGGTGTGGAGGGTTGTAGGCCAAATGTGGGTCAGTGGGACTAGATGGGAGATGATGTTTGGCTCGGACTAATAGGGTCAAACTGGTTATATATTTAAGGGTTCCAGCACAAATCTGTGAGGTGTTCCTCTGGTCACAGGTTTCCAATTACAAAAGCAATTCCATATCATCACCTTCTGTCAGATATTACCAAGCCAATTTTGTATCCCTTTAGCAACATACCTTGGATAGCATGGGATTTAGCATTTTATATCGGTTTCCCTTGTGGAGCATTTCTAAAAGCTCAACTATAGTCCATGTAGATGGCACAGTCTTCATTTTAAAAAAAAAACAGATTGTTGGAGGAACTTAGTGAATCCGGTGCCATCCATGGAGGGAAATGTACAATTGACGCTTCAGAGTTGAGAAAGGAGTGCTTGCTTTGGCAGCAGCAGTAAAATTGGAATGATACAGAGCAGATTAGCATGGCCCCTGCGCAAGGATGACACGCAAATTCATGGTGTTCCATATTTTTTTAAACTGAGAAAGGGGAGAAAAAACAGGAGAAGAGGGAAAGCATCACTAGGTGATAGGTGGACCAAGGAAGAGTGAAGGGCAAATGGAGTAGTCGAGGTGATGAATTTTCCAAAGATCTGTGCTCTGTCTTCACTCCAGTTGGAGCTCTTGGTTGAGAGCCTTTTCAATTCTCTTTTCCCTTTCCTCACTGACCTGTGTCCTCTGCCTCTTCCATAGCCAGAATTAAACCAAATACAAATTTGAAGATAGCAACTTGGATTCCATCTGGGTTGTGTACAACCCACAGCATGAATTCTCCAATTGATATTAACCTGCCACCCCTCATGTTATCCTTTTCATCCACCAATGCACACCTGTCTTCCTACTCCCCGTTTTCCCCCCCACCGCCCCATCCCAGTCCCTCTTGCACAGTTCATTTTTTCCCCATCCCCAACTACTTCATTTGGCCAACACCCACAAGCCTATCCCCTCTGCCACTGTTCTCGTCGGGCAACCGTGTATGGTTCCACCTTTCTCTTTCCTTCATCAGCTGTCTCTAACTTCATCCTCATCCCCTCCCTGCCCCATTTCCATCTGCTTTTTTTTGTCCTGTTTCCACCTACCACTCCCCTCCCTACCCCTGCAAGCCTAGTTCCATCTGTCTGTTTTCCTTGATGTTACCTTGGTCTACTTGTCATCTACAGGCCACTCCCCTAATTAATACTTCCCATTGTTGCTCCCTCTTCATGTGAAGCAGGGTTTTGACAATAGGATCAACTGGTCGTTTTGCCCCATGGATGCTGCCTGACAGACTGAATTCCACCACCTGCTTGGTTTTTGCTCTAGATTCCACCATCAGTGATGGCCAATTTCTTTATCAATGCATTTTGTTATCTCTGAAAAGTTTAATTAAATTTGCCATGACTATCTTTGATAAATGCCTGGTTTTCTGAGTGTAGATTAATCCTGTCCTTCAAATGTTTTGTAATAATTTTCCTACCGCTGATGTTACTCTTGTAAACTGTAGGAAATGTTTCACAGTGAGAGGGAAGATGGTCACATTTAATTTGATAGATGCTACTTTTGTCAGTCCAGTTATATCCTAGAACTAGATTCACAAGTATTTTACTGGCTCTGGATTTCTTGAATTGTAAATAAAGGATGAATAGGCTGGGACTTTTCTCCTGGCTGAGGGGGGGAGCTTAAAGGTTTGTAAAATGATAAGTGGTATAATCAGATAAAGTGTTTGAATTTTCCCATACAATGTTATAGCACTGTTCGGGCCCTTTGGGCCACAATGTTGTGCCGATCTATATAAACATATTCAACAATCGAAACCTTCCATACCTTACACCCATATCCCTCTAGTTCAGAATCAGAACTTATTCTCATGAATAAGTCACAACATTCACTGTTCGTTCTACAGCAGCATCTTAGTGCAAATGTCCATATTATAATCATCTTATGACATTACTATTAAAATAATAGGAGTGCACAAAAAGTAAGGCAGTGTTTTGGGTTTATTGCATATTCATGAATCTGATGGCCGTGGGGATAAAGCTGTCCTTGTGCCGTTGAGTGCTCGTCTTCAGCCTCCTGTATCTCTTTCAGGATGATAGCAGAGTGAAGAGGGCATGGCCTGGGTGGTGGGGTCTTTGAGCACAGGGGCTGCATTATTAAGACAAAGCCTCTTGTTGATCTCCTCGATGGAGTCGAGATAAATGTTTTCACTGTAAGAAGGAAACGGGAACAACAGTACATGCAATATGGGCATGTGAGAAAGTGGAAAAGTTTTGGGAAGATCTAAACCAGGTATTAAATAAAATCACAAAAAGCAACATACCAAAAAATCCAGAGATCTTTCTTCTAAGTAATATAAGAAGTAAAGAACTTGGACTCGATTTGGATGGAGCATAAAAAAGATTTATTATGATAGCCTTAGCTGCAGCAAAAAAATGTATTATGTCAACCTGGAAATTAGAAGATAGCCTGAGAATACATCAATGGTATATAGAAATGAATAAATGTATTCCATTGGAAAAAAATAACATATAATATGAGTTGCTATTTTTGAGGTGATCCAGAGCTGAGTGGAGACAACAGTCTGTGATGAGTTGCCTGTGATGTCACAGGATGAGTTAACACCCCTTTGGAGTTTTTTCTCTCGACCTTCGTGTTGGCACCTCCATGCCGGAGAGTGATGCAATCAGCCAGAATGCTCACCATGGTGCATCTGTAGAAGTTCTCAAGAGTCTTCGGTGACATACCGAATCTACTCAAACACCTCACAAAGAATAGATGCTGGTGAGTCGCCTTCGTGTTTGCATCGACATGCAGGGTCTAGGACAGATCCCTGGAGGTGTTAACACCCAGGAATTTGAAGTTCTTGACTCGCTCCAATACTGAGCCCTTGATGAAGACTGAGTCATGTTCCCTGACTTTTTCCTGAAGTCCACAATCATCTCCTTGGTTTTGCTAACATTGAGTGCAAGATTGTTGGCATGACACCACTCAAAGAGATCATCTATCTTTCGTCCTGAACACTTCTTCATTGCCACTTATGATTCAGCCGACAACTGTAGAGAACATTGGAATTGTGCCTGGCCACACAGTCGTGGGTGTATAGCGAGTAGAATAGTGGGCTAAGCACACTTTCTTGAGGTATGCCTGTGTTGATGATCAATGAGCAGGATACGTTGCTTCTAATTCATACTGACTGCGGTCTTCTGATAAGGAAGCCATGGATCCAGTTGTGGGGGTGTGGGTGGTGCAGTGACCAAGAGTTTGAAGCTTCTTGATGACCAGCACTGAGGGAATAATGGTGTTGAAGGCTGACCTGTAGTCCATGAAGAGGAGCTATATGCATGAGTTGCTATTTTTTTAATTTTTTAAAAATTTTCACACTATAAACCATATTGACCAAAATGCACATAAACCTTTCCCTCTTGAATATACACAGTGTCATTTTCTCCCCTTTTTCTCCCTTCCCACCCCTCTCCCCACCCACTCAACATTCATCATATATGATACATTAAACCCATTAAACAATGTCATCACACAATGAAAATAAAGAAGAAAATTGTGCCATCTACTTTTACACACTGGTTCAGTTCATTTCGTCTTCTCATTCTGTCATTTTAGGTGGTGGAGGTTCGCGGTAGAACTTCTCTGTTGTGTTCCATGTACGGTTCCCAAATTTGTTCGAATACTGTGATGTTATTTCTTAAATTATATGCAATTAAGATGCCTATCAGATTTTTATCAAACAAGGGAGAAACCAGATTGGACCAGATTAGAGTTAAATAAAATAGGGGAGAAGGCACCTGAACATATACTATACAAGTGGAATGAAAAGCTGGTGCAACAGGGGAATTCACCAGTACTGCACCATCTGTTCAACATTTGGAAGAAGATTCATGTAGAAAGGAAAAAACAAATTATCAACTACCAAAATTAATATTGATGCAAAATCAACAAATCCCTTTCACAATAGATAACCTTTCCTTTAGAGAATGGGAGAGAAAAGGGATCAAAAGAATAGAAAATTGTTTTTCGGGAAATAAATTATTATCTTTTGAACAAATGAAGTGCAAATATGGTATAACTCATGATACAATGTTTGCATACCACCAACTGAAAACCTACATGAAGGACAAACTGGGAAGCAGACTGAGGTTACCAGAAGGAAGCAGTTTTGAATATGTGATTACAGACACAATGATAATTAAAAGATTTATAACAAACATGTACATCAAACTATAAGAGAAAGAGACTGATGAAATAAGCTGTAAACCCAAACAAAAGTGGGAACAAGATCTAAACATAAAGAATGAAACATGGGAAAAGCTATGCTCCGGAACTATGAGAAATACAATAAACACGAGGTTACGCATGATACAATATAATTGTTTACACAGGCCCAAAAGTTAAATAAATCGGACCCATCAGTATCAGATAAATGTTTTCACTGTAAGAAGGAAACGGGAACAACAGTACATGCAATATGGGCATGTGAGAAAGTGGAAAAGTTTTGGGAAGATCTAAACCAGGTATTAAATAAAATCACAAAAAGCAACATACCAAACAATCCAGAGATCTTTCTTCTAAGTAATATAAGAAGTAAAGAACTTGGACTTGATTTGGATGGAGCACAAAAAAAGATTTATTATGATAGCCTTAGCTGCAGCAAAAAAATGTATTATGTCAACCTGGAAATTAGAAGATAGCCTGAGAATACATCAATGGTATATAGAAATGAATAAATGTATTCCATTGGAAAAAAATAACATATAATATGAGTTGCTATTTTTGAGGTGATCCAGAGCTGAGTGGAGACAACAGCTGTTCTTTGTGAGGTGCTCAAGGAGCTATTGCATCTGCTGTGGACTGATTGTGACAATGGGCAAATTGCAGTGGGTCCAGACCTTAGATACATGTTAATTCTGGCCACGACCAGCCTCTCAAAGCATTTCATCCCAGTAGAAGTTAGTGCTACTGACAGTAGTCATTGAGGCAGCTCACACTACTCTTGTGTGCTCCATATGTTTATCTTGCATCTATGTCCCTGTGTAAGATTATTTGACATGTCACTATTGTACCAGCCTCCAATACCACCCAGGCAATGCATTCCAGGCACACAACACACTGTGTAGTTTTATAAAAAAAACCCTGAGTTCTCCCCTAAATATTTCTTCCCTCACCTGAAACCGATATCCTTTGGTATTTGCTACTTTTATGCTAGGGAAAAGATGATGGCTTTCCACCCTGTTTATGATCTCCATTAAGTCACCTATCATCCCTCCTCTATCTGAAAAGCCAAAACTTTGTTAACTTTGCCTCATAAGGCATGTTCTCTGATCCAGACAACACCCTTGTAAATCTCCTCTGCACTCTCTCCAAAGCTTCCACATCCTTCCTGCAATGCAGCCAACAGTGCTGAACCCAATATAGAATAGGAGAATATAAAAATCAGAGGGAATAGATCTAAGATGAGAATGGGGCAGATGCAACACTAACATTTAAAAAAAAACATTTCTGCAGATAAATGGTCAGCAAAGGTTTAGAAAGTTGTGGGCTGGATGCAAGCAAATAGTGTGTGTAGACAACTCGGTCAGCATATTTACATATCACATGTAGTTCGACCAGTCCAGAATGACCTGGTCTCTCCAGGAGCAATCCTTTAAGACCTGTCAGTTGGTGTGGCTACACTCTCAGTCAATCACAGTCATCCTACACTACAATCTGTACATTTACACATTGGTGATAGAATCTGTACTATCACATTCACCCCTTCTTTGAGAACTGACCCCGGGGTAGATGGAGGGCTGTTTAAAAAAAAAGGAAAAAAGAGGTTAGGGGCTTTACTGGTCAGGGGGCCTGACCATCTGGTGTGATCGCCGTGGTGCGGGATTGGGGTCACTGGAGTCGTGTCGGCGGCAGGCTCATCGGGTGCGGCCACTGCTTCGCTCATTTCCCCAACGGCATTGTCGACAGTCTGGCCTGAGCTGGTGGGGTGGTGCTGGTCCCACTGTTCAAGCACATGACCTGGGGAGAAGGAATTGGGGGAGGTTGGGTTGAAAGCACTGCTGCGCCTGATCCGGCTTGGGCTAGGTCCCTTACCGAGACTGTGTCCTCCCGCCCGTCTGGGTACTCAATGTATGCATAATGCGAGTTCGCATGGAGCAGAGTCACTCGGTCAACGAAGGGGTCATTCTTTGAGTACCGGACGTAGCATCGTAAGAGGACTGGCTCAGGTACCGTGATCCACGCCGGTATGGTTATTCCCAATTTGGATTTTCTCAGGAAAGAGAACATCCTTTCATGGGGGGTGGCATTGGTCAAGGTGCATAGGAGGGAGCGGTTGGAGTGTAGGACACTAATGAGCAAGTCCTCTATCATGGCAGGGTCAGAGAGCTGTCAGTATGTTTCGAAGCATCTCACCCAGTGCTTAAAGTCATATGAGGCTGTAGCTGACTGTGGGTCGATGTCGAGGTGTTCCAGATGTAGCATACTCTCCATCCCTTCAAAATTTTTCAGTTAATAAAATTGTAGAGCACGTCGAAAGAACCAAAGACTTGTTGATCCAAACCAAGGCTTTTTATTAACTAAAAGACTAGAGCATATCACATGTAGGTCGGCCAGTATAGAATGACCTGGTCTGACTAGGAGCAATTCTTTAAGACCTGCCAGTAGGTGTGACTACGCTCTCAGCCAATCACAGTCATCCTACACTACAATCTGTACATATACACATTGGTGATAGAATTTGTGCTATCACACATGCAAGCACACCTAGTTTTCTTGGAATATCCAACATTTCCTGGTCAATCCCTTCCAAGGAAATCATTGATATTCTGTTTTACGGTCTAAAGTGGATAACTACACATTTTTCATGTCTTATTTAATCTGGCAGCTTCTTGCCCAGACATTTCCTTTGTTCCCATAAATCCTCTTTCCATCCAGATCACCTTAGTCATGAGTAGTGTTGTATCATGACCAGGTACAGTGACTTTATATTTGTCCACTATTGATAGTAAACTGCTGAAGCAGCTTCAGTGACCTCAGTTCAATTTGGATCTTTGATGGTATCAGTTTAAAGGTTATGCATTCTCCCTATGACTGTGAGTGCTGTACCTAATGCATCTACATTTTTAATATGTCCTGGTTCTCGGGGGAATTAGTTATTGTAACTTATTCCTCATGTAACCATCAGGTGGGAAAATTGAGGGGAATTTGTAGGCATGTTTAGAAAAGTAGATTGCAGGGAGATTGTTTTAAGATGTAGACTTGATTGGCTGAATGGCCTCATGTGGTAAGGCATTACATTACTTAGAATATAAAGAGTGGATTTCTTTTATTAACCAAAACTCAATCTATGCCAGTACATTTCTCACAATTTTGTGTGTTTTCAAGTCAAGTTTATTGCCATCTGATTGTACAAGTAAAATCGAATGTAACAGCATTCTCTGGTCCTTGGTGCAAAACATGCAGACACCTGACCAGACAATAACACACACATATAGACAAGTATTTCATCTATACAAATGAATAAATCAATATTGTTTTGTACATTTGTGAGTCTTGGATAGTTAGTGTGAGCAATTAATTTGGTTATCCAGCATTCTCACTGCTCGTGGGAAGAAGCTGTTGCTCAGCCTCCAGGTACTGGCTATAATACCCCTGTATCTCTCCCTTAATGAGAGCAGCTGAAAGATGCTGCATACAGGGTGGAAGGGGTCCTCATTGATTTTGTGTGCCCTCTTCAGACTGCAATCCTAGTAGATTGTGTCGACTGGGGGTTGGGGGGGGGGGGGAGGGAGACACCAGTGATCTTCCCTCTCACCATTGTGTTCCTGTGGATTGACCTTTGATCCATTTCTCTGGAGCAACTGTACAACCCTGTGATGCAGCCAGCCAGGACACTCTGAATAGAGCTCCGATAGAAGGGTGATATAATGGTGGCCAGTTGCCTTGCCTGCTTCTGTCATCTAAGGAGGTGCAATCGCTGTTGAGCCTTCATGACAAGGGAGATGTTGAGGGTCCATGATTGATCACTGGTTAAGTGAACACCAAGGATCTTGGTGCTCTCCACTCTCATTACTTCAGGGTTATTGATGTGTAGTGGAGAGTGGTTGTTCCTGGTCCTCCTGAAGTCCATGCTCATTTCCTTTGTCTTGTCCACATTGAGACTCGGGTTGTTTACTCACACCATTTCATGAGATTTTCTACCTCTTCTCTATAATGCAACTCATCGATGCTGCCTGATGAGGCCCAACTACTGTTGTGTCATCTGCAAACTTGATGACACTGTTGGAGCTGGATCTGCCAGTGTAGTTGATAGTCAATAGGGCGAATAGGAGTGGGCTGAGCACCAGTATTCATTGCTACTGATCCGGACAGACTGTAGTCTTTATGTTAGGAAGTCCAGGATCCAGTTACAGAGAGGGGTGTTGATGCAAGATATTTGGAAGGATGGTTGAGGAACAGTGGAGACTTTCAAAGAGATTTTTCACAGTGCTCAACATAAGTGTATACCAGTTAAGTGTAAGGATAATAAGGGTGGGGACAGCCTAAGTGTAAGGATAATAAGGGTGGGGACAGCCAGTCTTGGACAACTAAGGATATTAAGGAAGGCATCAAATGAAAAGCTCATGGATTCAAAGCTGTCAAGAGCAGTGGGAAACTAAAAGATTGGGAAATCTTTAAGAAGCAATGTAGAAGCATGAAGTAAGCAATAAAGAAAGGGAAGGTAGATTATGAGAAAAAAGATTAGCACAAAATATAAAAACAGTAAAAGTTTTTCAGTCAATAAAGGTTGGTCGAAAGTGAAGGTTGGGGAAATTGATATTGGGAATTGAGGAAATGGCTCAGGCATTGAATGACTATTTTGTGTTGTTATTTATGATGGAGGACATGTCCAACATGCCAAAGACAGACGTTATGGATGTGATGGGAGTTGAGGACCTGAATGTAATAGCTATCACTAAAGAGGCCACAATTTGAAAGCGTGAGCATGTAAAGATAGATAAATCCTGTGGTCCTGATGGAATGCATCTCAGGGTAATGAAAGAAATGGCAAAAGTTATAGTTGAGCAGGAATGGTAATTTACCAAAATTTTCTGGACTCTGGGCAGGTTCCAGACATCAAATGTCTCACTACTATTCAAAAAAGGATGCAAGCAAAAGGCAGGGAACTATAGGTCAGTAAGTTCTAACATCTGCAGTTGGGAAAATGCTTGAAGCTATTATTAAAGAAGAAACAGTGAGGCATGTGGAGTGAAATGGATCCATCAGGCAGGTGCAGCATGGATTCAAAAAAGGCAGGCTCTGTTTGACAAATTTTCTGGAGTTTGAGGATTTAATGTGTGGTGGATACAGAGGAGCAGATAGATGTTGTTTAATTGGATTTCCAGAAGGCGCTTAATAAGGTGCCACTTAAAAGACTTGTACAGCAAATAAGGATGCATGGAATCGGAGGTGATGTATTAATATGGATTTAGGATTGGTTAACCAATAGAAAACAGTTCGGTTCCAATGGTACTTTTTTGGTTGGCAATCAGTGGTGGGCAGGGTGCCACAGGTGGGCATGCAACTATTCACGGTATACATACACTACACTTTGTCCCCTCTTCCAGACGATTTATCTAAATTTACTGATGACACTAAATATAGTGGAAAAGCAAATTGCGCAGAGGATACGGAGAGTCTGCAGGGAGATATAGATAGATTGATTGAGTTGGCAAATGTGAAATTATCCACTTAGAAAGAAGAATGGAAGATCAGAATATTATTTAAAAGGAAAGCAATTGCAGCATGCTGATGTACAGAAGGGCTTCGGAGTGCTTGTGCATGAATCACAAAAGATTGGCTTGCAGGTGAAGCAGGGTATCAAGAGACAAATGGAATGTTGGGCTTCATTACTAGAGGAATTGAATTTAAGAGCAAGGAGGTTATGTTGCAGATTTACAAAGTACTGCTGAGATTGCATCTGGAGTACTGCATGCATTTCTGGTCACCTTCCTTGAGGAAGGATGTATTGGCTTTCGAACTGGTGTAGAGGAGATTCACCACATTGATTCCAGGGATGAAGGGGTTGGCCTATGAGGACAGACTGAGTTGTCTGGCAGAGTACTTTCTGGAATTTAGAAGAATGAGAGAGGATTTTATAGAAACATAAAATTATAAAAGACATAAAATTGAGGCAGGTAAGTTGTTTCCAGTGGTAGAGGAGAGCAGAACTACGGGATATAGTTTCAAGATTCAGAAAAGAGATGAGGAGGGCCCGCTTTTCCCAGAGGCTGATGAATCAATGGAATTTTTGCCCATTGAGGCAGTGGAAGCAACTACAGTAAATATATTTAAGACCAGGTTGATAGATTTCTACATAGTAAGGGATACAGGGAAAAAGCAGGTAGGTGGAGACGAGTTGATCATCAGATCAGGCGTGATCATGTTGAATGGCAGAGAAGGTTTGATGGGTTCTCATGGAGTTGAAATTATTGGTATTGATTCCAAAGCAATGTTTCTGAATTTGTAATGAGGTGGTAATTGAGGAGGTGCAGTTCTATAGTCAACCCCATACACTTCAGAAATTAAATTTTGTTGGTAAGTGCATATATTATCATGCTTAATGCCCAGACTGAGGAAGCTGTTTTATGTATTTTGGTGAGCATGTGGCAGCCTGCAATTGCAGAGATCGGGCCGGCAGATCGTGTAGCAGCAGACGCAGACAGAGATTACTAAAGCGACTCCCAGGACAACGAAATGGCGTTGGTGAAGCTTCTCAGCTAACTCAGCAGAAACAGGTTGGGGAAGAAGGGCATTCGTATGCATGGACATTCCCACCCAGTATTGTTATTCACATGGATGACTCAGTCAATCAGCAAAAAAAGGGCAGGAACTTGAACCAGCCCTAATAAAGGAGCGAGTTTGACCTGTGTGTGTGAGTGTGTGTGTGTTTCTAGTTGTCAGCTTCAAGCAACTCATCAGGTCATTCATTCAAGTCATTGAAAAAGCCCCTTGTTGCTCTTTGCAAGATTTTGAGCTGTGGCATAAATCAAATAGCTGCAGATGTTGGAAATCTGAAATAAAAACAGCAGGTCAGGTAGTATTTGTGGAGAGAGAAAAACAGATGTAACATTTTGGATCAGTGATTTTAAAAACCAGAAAAATAATCAAATCTGTTTGGTTCACAGGAAAGGAAATGGTGGTGCGGTGGTGAGGGCAGTGGAGAAAACAGTACTTTTTTTTGTAATGTATTGTGCAGATTACAAGAGACTAAATGATGAAAAGTACAGTCGTGCTGTGGAGAGGAAGTGGTGAAAGCAAAACATATTAATTAAATCTGATGATAAGAGGTGATGACTGAGAGCAGAGGAATGAGAATGAGGGAAAATGCCACAGCAGTGATTTGCAAACCACTTGAGTTGCAGGAAATTTGCTCTTTTAAATGGATTGCAACAGTTAACACCATTTCTTCACGTCTAAAGAAAAGTGGGTTCAATACTGATCTCAGATGTTCTCCTTGTAGAGTTTGCATGTTCTTTCTGTGACCATGTTGTTTTCTTCAGAATATTCCTGTTTACACTTAGCTCCAAAACACATGCTAGTAGGTTAATTAGCCATTCTAACTCACCTTTAATATAAGAAAGATAAAATGCAAGTTGATGGGGATATGTAAGAATGACACACGGATGGGGAGCAAAAGGAAAAGGATTGTATATTTGAGGCTCATCCTATTTCCCAATAAGTTAAGAAAATGTTTATTATATCTGAACTACTTTAGCTGCTTTATCAATGAAAATGATCTCTGGAGTTGTCACTCTTGCTGAATCAAGCTGGCAACATTTCTGTCACTGAATGTGCCAAGCAGTCTGCTTCCTTTACTAGACAGTGCCCAGGGCTTATTCCCTCACTAATTGCAAAGAACCCACGACATGGATGCACTTTTCCAGAATTTGACAACACATGCCACAGAGTTTTATGACCATAATTAAAGCCACGGCCTGATACTTGAGTTTGTTTAATTCTGTCGTGTTCGGGAACTGAAATCTAATTTTGAGGATAGACATTGTACTTTTTTGGAGAGTTAAGACTATTATCGAGAATAGCACTTCATTAGAATCTGACAACACAGAGGAAACACTTTGACTTCGAACGACTTCAGCAACTTAAATGTGTAATGATTAATCCCATTTTCCCCCAAGGCAAATGCTATTATTTAATATCGTGTTATGTGACTGGGCAACTTCAAGATGTATTTTGTAGATCAGTTACCTGAACTGTGGATGTGTGTGTTTTAACTTAACTTTTAACTTGTCATATAATTAAATGAGTCAGTCTGCCATATAATTATTTTCTATGCACGAGTCTGAGAGGATAGCTTAGCATTGCAGTGAAGTGGTGCTGCAAGACCAAACACTGAATCCGTTTCTAATTAAGAAGCACAATGAGGATGAATCATGAAACATCATTTGGTGACTGGTTGTCACAGGGAGAGGTTACCAGACTGGCAGAGGAAAGGATTCAAGGATGTATACATCTCCCAGGCCTAAGAGCTCAAAGTGGAGCATGTGTAAGAGCTTGCTACGCCATTGCTCAAGATCATGGCTGTTCTACCTCAGTATCAATTTCCAGCACCTTCGCTATATGACTCAGTCCCCAGAATTCTATTGATCTCGCTTTTAAATTCTCTGTCTAAACTTCCACACATCCCTCTGAGTGAAGAATTTATTCGTCATCAAGGACCTAAATCTCAAGCAGCTGATTTCTTACAATCTTTTTTCCTTGAACAGGCCAAACAAACCTATGTCTTTATAAAATATCTACTCCTGGCAGATACGTTCCTATATTAAAAAGGGAAATTATCTCAGTGTATCTAGTCTGTCAAGCCCTGCAAGATTTTGATGAGCCATCTTATACATCCCAGTTTTAAGTTTCTCCATTAAATGCTTCTCCCCGCCCCCCCCCCCCCCCCCACACCCCCAACCTTCAACACATGCCTGCTTGTGTATGTTACGCCTTTATTCTGTGGGAAAGATTTGGTCTGTCCACCCTGTCAATACCTCTCCCTCAGTCTCCTCTATCTCCAGAGATATCATCCCAGGTTTGCACAATTTCTCCCATAACCCATTGCCCCCTAAACCAGGCAACATCTTGGTAAGCCTCTTCTGTTCGTTTTCCCAAGACCACATCCTTCCTGTAATGTGATGACCAGAATTGCAGACAGTATTGCATGTGCAACCTAACTAAAGTTTTATATTGCTGATTTTCTGTCCAAAATTAAATACCTTTCCATTTCAGTGTATTACTCCCACTTCTGTGCTTTTCAACCATATTGGCCAACCTCCTGCATGGGATTTTTTATTGAAAAGCTTTTGAAAATCTAAATACTCCACATCCACTCCATTTCCTTATCTATTCTACTCTTCACATCCTCACAGAAAGACAGCATATGTCAAAAATGATTTATATTTCATAATCCCTATTTAATCATCTTATTGTTTTCAAAGAGTTCTATGTTTTTATTATAGATTCCAGCATTTTCTCTAAAGCTAATGTTAAACTGACAGACTGATACAGTATTCCTCGTTTTCCCTCGAGCTCCGTTCCTAAACAGAGGGTCACATTTGCTGCTTTCAAAACCACATGATCAATTCCAGATCTATAGAGGACAACCTGAGCAACAGTAATCTCTAAAACCACCTCCTCAAAGCTCAGGGATGTAAATCGGGGGATTTATTAGATTTGTAGCTTTCCACCTCCCCTAATGCTATTCTCTTTGCTAACAGTTAATTGATTTCCTCATTCTTGCAAAATATTTGATTTTCTAATAAGTCCATCAGTATTTGTTTTTTTTTTCTCACTTATTAAAGCAGACGCAATTTTGCTGATTGAGAACCTGGCGTTTGCGCGTAGGAGCCTGTGAATAAGGTGGAAGGAGGGCACCACCCTACAAACGATCCATTACCTGCCCACCACCCTGTATCCCAGTTGTAGAAGGCTTGTCCTTCCCACATTGGCTGATTTTTTTTTAAGCCATCTCGAAGGACACACATGGAAGCAGGTTGTCCTCGATTCCACAGGGCAGTCGCAGAGAAAGCAATATAATTTGTGAATTTGGAAAATGTAATTGTTTCTTGTCAAAGCTGCAGTTTTTGTTAAAAATGCTTCCTCGTTATTGAAACTCGACTGAAGCCTCCATAGATTCCTTGATACACTGTGTTACCTGATTGGCTGCAGTTAGAAAAACAAGACAGAAACTTCATGATTTTTTTTCCTCTCTCTAATTTATTTCCAGCAGAAGAAATTGTATGTGCCCAGTGAAGTCAGCACCTTGGCTCGCTCAAATAAAATGCTAAGATGATTAAAACGTGTTGCCAGATGGAACGGAAATCCATGAGGACAGTAAAGACAATAAATAACAAAGGCTTTTCAAGATCTGTTCTCATTCCTGTCTTCCTTTAAATGCTGCCCCTCAACAACATAGCATAATTTCTACATGTATGCTGACATTCATAGCTATCTTGAATTTACCACTGTTTATTCACCACCCAGCAAAATTGAGCATCTATTCATATCCCTCTCCAGTGTGGGGTTAATGTGAGCTAAGTGCTAATTGCAGCTTCTGGAATAATTGACTGCACTTAGCTGGCTGGCAGTGTTTTCTGTGAGGAGAAGACCGAAAGGATTCAAGAGGTATTGGTAGGCTAAGTAACTAAGGAAAGACATAGCAGATAAAACTGTTAGGGGGAAAAATATGATTTCTTCCATTTAGCAATAAAAGCAAAATCTGAATATATGTTTTTAAGGGTGGGACGGTGGGCATAGCGGTTAGTGCAGCGGCTTTACAGCACCAGCGATTCGGACCGAACCTGGTTTCAAATCTTGTGCTGTTTGTATGGATTTTGTACATTCTCCCCATGTCTGCATGAGTTTTCTCCAGGGGCTCTGGTGTCTTCCTGTCCTTCAAGATGTACCAAGGGTACAGGTTTTTTGGCTTGGCTTCGCGGACGAAGATTTATGGAGGGGTAATGTCCACGTCAGCTGCAGGCTCGTTTGTGTCTGACAAGTCCGATGCGGGACAGGCAGACACGGTTGCAGCGGTTGAAAGGGAAAATTGGTTGGTTGGGGTTGGGTGTTGGGTTCTTCCTCCTTTGTCTTTTGTCAGTGAGCTGGGCTCTGCGGTCTTCTTCAAAGGAGGTTGCTGCCCGCCGAACTGTGAGGTGCCAAGATGGACGGTTTGAGGTGATATCAGCCCACTGGCGGTGGTAATGTGGCAGGCACCAAGAGATTTCTTTAAGCAGTCCTTGTACCTCTTCTTTGGTGCACCTCTGTCTCGGTGGCCAGTGGAGAACTCGCCATTTAACACGATCTTGGGAAGGTGATGGTCCTCCATTCTGGAGATGTGACCTACCCAGCGCAGTTGGATCTTCAGCGGCGTGGATTCGATGTTGTTGGCCTCTGCCATCTCGAGTACTTCGATGTTGGAGATGAAATCGCTCCAATGAATGTTGAGGATGGAGCGGAGACGACGCTGGTGGAAGCGTTCTAGGAGCCGTAGGTGATGCTGGTAGAGGACCCATGATTCGGAGCCGAACAGGAGTGTGGGTATGACAACGGCTTTGTATACGCTAATCTTTGTGAGGTTTTTCAATTGGTTGTTTTTCCAGACTCTTTTGTGTAGTCTTCCAAAGGCGCTATTTGCCTTGGCGATTCTGTTGTCTATCTCGTTGTCCATCCTTGCATCCGATGAAATGGTGCAGCCGAGATAGGTAAACTGGTTGACCGTTTTGAGTTTTGTGTGCCCGATGGAGATGTGGGGGGGCTGGTAGTCATGGTGGGGAGCTGGCTGATGGAGGACCTCTGTTTTCTTCAGGCTGACTTCCAGGCCAAACATTTTGGCAGTTTCCGCAAAACAGGACGTCAAGCGCTGAAGAGCTGGCTCTGAATGGGCAACTAAAGTGGCATCATCTGCAAAGAGTAGTTCACGATCAAGTTGCTCTTGTGTCTTGGTGTGAGCTTGCAGGCGCCTCAGATTGAAGAGACTGCCATCCGTGCGTTACCGGATGTAAACAGCGTCTATATTGTTGAGGTCTTTCATGGCTTGGTTCAGCATCATGCTGAAGAAGATTGAAAAGAGGGTTGGTGCGAGAACGCAGCCTTGCTTCACGCCATTGTTAATGGAGAAGAGTTCAGGTTAATGGGGTGTAAATTAGACGGCATAGGTTCATAGGGACGAATTGGCCTGTTACAGTGCTGTATGTCTTAAATGCTTTAACAAATTTATAAAGGGAGGTTAAAATATCAGAGGATTGAGTGCATTTTTATATTGACACAAGGAAATACAGCAAGGACGTCTGAAGATGATTTGTCTTTAATGGGCAAAGATTTGAGTAAAGATGGCATACTAACCTGATGACACAACACATAGAATATTCCATACAATCTATTCTCACTCCTTAAGGAAGGATATGTGAGTTCAGCAAAGGATCGCAGCTTGTTTCAGTGATGACTGAATTGTTTTACGAGAGGTTATTCCAATTGGCGCTGTGCTCTCTTGAGTTTGGACTTATGAGAATTTAGAATAAGAGGTATTCTTAATTGAAATGTACAAACTTTCCATGGATTCGATGGGATTCACGGTGTGGTAATGTTTGTTCTGGCTGATATTTCCAAAACCACGAGTGCTCAGGGCAAAATGTGGAAGAAATTTCATCACTTGGAGAATAAGGTATCTTTAGAATTCTCCCTGCAAGAGGATTGTGAAAGATCAGTTGCTGAGCATATACAGGACAAAGATCAGTCAATTTTTTGGATAATGGGGGAATCAAGGAGTATACATTAGTGACCCTCTTGCTTCTAATGTGCACAAGTTTATAAATTCTGCTTTATCTGGATTGTCAAGATCATATCTTATCTTTTTTTTGTTCTTAATTATCTTCCAAAAATCTTTAGGGTTAGAGTGGAAAGAACTTGTACGGGATCCTCCGCTGAAAGGCTGGTCTGACTGCAGAGACCAATCATATTGCTAACTCACTCTTCAGTTCTACCTTCTTTGGAGTAAACTTTGAATCTGTCCTTTCTTGTATTCCATCAACATTTATCAAATTATACTTCAATGACATGCTTTAGGATGTTTTTTTCCCTCATGTCAAAGAAGCAATATAAATGTGACCGTCCTTTCTGAAAGTTCTAGTACAATGAGGGTTTCAGGAGGAGATGGAAGACAACACTAAAACCAGTCGAATAGGGTCATTTGATCCAATGGCATCATCTTGAACTACGTCTCTCCAATATATGATCTGCTGAAGGTTTTCTGCATTTGTTTTAGGTTTGATTTGCTGCATTTCAATTTGCTAAGTGAACAATGGACCAAAAGCTATTCATGTGATATATTTATCAGAGAGCAATGAAAAACTTTTATTCATATCTGAATTTAGCCCATTTAAATTTATAACTGGGCGGCACGTTTGGCCTAGTGGTTAGCACAATGCTGTTACAGCGCCAGCAATCGGGGCCGGGATTTAAATCCAGCACTGTCTGTAAGGCGTTTGTATGTTCTCCCTCTATCTGCATGGGTTTTCTCCAGGGTCTCTGGTTTACTCTAACCATTCGAAATGTAACAGAGGTGTAGGTCAATCGAGTGTAATCAGGTGGCACAGATTCCTGGGCTGAGAGTCTGTTACCATGCTGTGTATTTAAAATCAATAGAAATATGTTGACAAAGAAAATGATTGCCAAAATAGCTCCAGCATGGAATATGGAGCAAAGCGTACAATTATAGAAAAAGAACATAATAGAGTTGTTTGTAAAGATGAGGGCAAACAGGGAGTAAGAAGTGGGAAATCTCTGAAATGAATATATTTTAATACTAGGAGCATTTGTAAGGAAGGTGGATGAGCTGAGGGGGTGGATAGACACTTGGAAACATAGAAACATAGAAGATAGGAGCAGGAGTAGGTCATTCAGCCCTTCGAGCCTGCTCCGCCATTCAATGAGATCATGGCTGATCTTAAAGTTCAGTGCCCCGTCCCCGCCTTCTCTCCGTAACCCCTAATTCCCTTATACTGAAGAAATATATCTAATTCCCTCTTAAATATATTCAATGAACCTACCTCTACTGCTCTCTGTGGCAATGAATTCCACAGATTCACCACCCTCTGGGTAAAGAAATTCCTCCTCATCTCGGTTCTAAATGGTTTGCCTATTATCCTTGAACCATGGCCCCGGGTTCGACTCCCCCACCATTGGAAACATCCCTTCCGCATCCATTCTGTCCAGTAAGATGTGGTAGCAGTTAGTGAAACATGGTTGCAGCAGGAATGTGATTGGCAGCTAACTATTCCTGGATTTTGTTGCTTTAGGTGTGATTGAATCGAAGGGGCAAGAGGGGGTGGTGTTGCATTGCTTGTCAGAGAAAATATTACAGCGGTGCTTAGGCAGGATAGATTTAGAGGGCTCACCCAGGGAGTCTACTTGGGTGGAACTGAGGAATGGGAAAGGGGTAGTTACACTTATAGGGGTCTATTGTAGATGGAGCAAATTTGTAGGGAGATAACTTTTTTTTATATAAGCACTGGGTTGTGATTGTGTGAGATTTTAGCCTTCCACATGTATATTCGGAAACCCATTCCGTGAAATGGCTGGGTTGGAATTTGTAAAACATGTGCAAGATATTTTTTTTACAGCAATACATAGAGGTACCAACTAGAGAAGGGGCAGTGTTGGTTTTCCTGTTGGGGAATGAGGTAGGTCAGGTGATGGAGGTATGTGTGGGGAAACACTTCAGGTCCAGTGATCGTAGTGCCATTAGCTTCAATGTAATTATGGAAAGAGATAGGTCAGGGCCTAGGGTTGAGGTTTTCAATTGGGGGGGAAAAGCTAGATTTGAGGAGATGAGAAAGGATTTACAAGGAGTGGATTGGGATGGTATAGTGGGAGCCCCACATGTACAACAGAATCACGCACAGCCACAACAGTTAAGCAAGCACATTACCAAAGCACATAGCCTCCAACGACGTCCCAGTCCTCCAGCTGCAGGTCAGACACCAGTAATTAGGGAAAGCGCGCGAATAACAGCCCATGCTTTTTATGGCACCCGACACCCGAGGCTGGAAAGCGACGTCACTACCGCATCCCAGAAGGCTCAGTGTGAAAAGTGCAGAGGGAACTATAAAAGCTGTGGTTAAACACAATGAAGATACTGATTCATGACTCTACTGACTTCAGTGTCATTTATGCCACTTGCGTAAGGTAGTGTAGTCAAATAGGCCACTACATATTTTTGTGACCCCGACAAGCCTCAGCTACACTGAGTCCCATCTCACTGACATGGATGAGCAACCTACAACTTCAAAGGTGGAGGTCAATGCAGCCTCGCTGGTGGCAGCACCGGTGGTGGTTAATGTAGAAGCAGTTCGCATGCCTCCATTCTGGTTGGATCAGCCATGTAGCTGGCTGCAGGTAGCCGAAGTGCAATTTGTCCTTCGGAACATTACATCTGAGGACTCAAAATATTGGCACCTTGTGAGTGCATTAGATAGTATGACCACAGCAAGGGTGAGTCCATTCATCAATAACCCACCGGTGGACCAGAAGTGCATTAGATTCCGGGACTTTCTGTTAAAAACATTTGAGCTATCTCATCATGAATGGACTATAATAATTTTGAATATGCAAGAAATGTGGGACTGTAGTCCATCCCAGTTAATGCAAGAGCTGGTGTCACTAGCCGCAGGCCATACAGATTGTTTTCTTTTCGAGGCACTATTTTTATCAAAATTGTCTGTGCATGTGGCAGCGGGAGTGGTGCACATGAATTTTGCAGAACCACATTTGGTAGCAAGAGAGGCTGACCGACTTTATGGCCTTCCACAGACTAACAGATTTCAGGTGCAGCCCATCTGTGCGGCTGAGTTGTCTGAGCCCCCTGAAACACCAAGGCTACCAGCATGTGGAGCAGTACAGCGACCAGATCCTGATCAAGGAAACAAAAGTTCCGGATACTGTTTTTATCATCGCCGATGGGGTCACTCTGCCTATAGATGTAAGAGTCTTTGCACTTACCCAGGTCCACCACCACATCCGTGAAACTGACCTGCCAACCACCATTAGTGTCTTCGGCGGTTGGCACAGAACAAGGTCTACTTTATTTACATGATGTGATTTTGGGGGTGGATTACTTGATAGATACAGGAGCTGAGTTCAATATTTTTCCACCAACACATTTTGAGTTGGCACAAGGTGCACATACTCCACCGCTTTCAGCTGTTAATGGTACCATGATTCCTACTTTCGGAATGAGGAAGGTCCCGATACATAAGGGTTCAGCAGTATTCCACTGGAAATGCTTGGTGGCCTCAATAGGTTTTCCCCTGTTAAGTGTGGATTTTTCGAGAGACCATGTATATCCTGGTGGATATACATGAATGCCGTCTGATAAACACAGCTAATTTCCAAAGTTTGCCCCTTAAGAGAATGCATCATTCTTTCCTGCCGGTAAGAGTTCAGGCGATTCAGCAGAATGCATATGCCTTGATACTGAGAGTTCCTGGGACTGTTGACAACTAATTTTCAGGATAATGAGCTGATCCACCTGTTGATGCTCGGGCTCAAAGGCTTCCAAAAGACAAACTTTCAATCGCAAGAGCAGAGTTCGCAGTAATGGAGGAATTAGGGGTGGTATGTATGTCCAAAAGTCCATGGGCTTCACCCCTTCACATGGTGCCTAAAAACTGCAGTGGTTGGCGGCTATGTGGGGACTACAGGCGGTTGAACGATATAACCATTCCCAACCGCTATCCAACCCCTCATATTCAAGATTTCTCAGCACAGTTGGCTAACGCTACTATATTTTCCAAAGTAGGTTTAGTGAAGCGATACTATCAGATTCCAGTTCACCCTGTGGATGTTCCAAAGACAGCTATTATAACCTCCTTTGGTCTCTTTGAATTTATCAGAATGCTGTTTGGTCTGAAGAACACAGCCCAGACGTTTCAAAGATCGATGGACGTTGTCACTAGGGACTTAGAAGGAACCTTTGTATATTTGGATGACATCCTCATAGCAAGCCCCGATGAGGAATTGCATAAATTACACGTCCCTCTCCTGTCCGCTAGATTACAAGATTTTGGTTTTCAGTCAACCCCGCAAAATGTCAATTCAGTACAGCTGCAATTGATTTCCTCGGCCACAGGATTTCTCATACTGGAACTATACCATTGCCGGATAAAGTGATTGCCGTACGCAAGTTTCCCCAGCCTCTTACTCGGAAGGATTGGCAATGATTTATAGGAATGGTTACTGTCATGATAATGAATATGTATGAGATGTACCGGAAGTCACGTGGTATGAGAAAGAGAGATAAGAACACAAGCAAGAGAACAAAAGGAAACGGGAGAATAAAGCCACTGAGAAGTTTACCTAATAAACTTGTGTTTAATGTTTCATTAACTTCACATTTCGGGCCACAAATGTGACATTGGCGACGAGGATGAAAGAAGCTTGAAGAAAATTAAAGACTAAACAAGATTACAGAGGATTACAGACAACTTCAAGGTGATAAGAATTTTCTCTGTGTCTCAGTACTTTTGGGGCTGGAATATTTCCTCATGGCTGGTGCAAACTGTGACTTTCTAACACATAGTGGAATTGGTCAATTTGACCCAATGGGTGATGTAAGCAATGTAAGTGTGAGGTGGAAGGCATGGCTGGAAGAATTTGAATCCTACGCCGACAGTCGTGGCCTATTTCTAGATACCGGTACAGTTGAACAAAAAGCGCAGAGAGGGCGTTACTTCTTTTCACTGCGGGACCTGCAGTTCGGGAAACATTTAAGACACTTTTGAATAATGGAAGAAAGGATGAGTACCGGAGAGCGGTAGATGCATTAAATGCACACTATGTAGTGACACCGAATGCTACATTTCAACGCCATTTGTTTCGGAAAACGAGACAAGAAGATGGCCAGACAATTGCTCAGTACGTGACGAGACTACGCCAGCTAGCTGTTGGATGCAATTACATGCCAGCTGATTTGGACAACCAATTATTGGATCAAGTTGTACAGCACTGCAGATCAGATAAACTCAGAAGACGTCTACTGGAAAGAGGGAGTGAGTTGGAACTCACTGATGCTTTAACCATTGCTGCTGCATTAGAGGCTGTTGAAGGGCAATTTCATACCATGACCCTGAAAGACAACTCAAGCCAGCAAATTAAGAGGCTCTCACATCGCCATAATCAGCCAAGATATACGTTGACACAGGACGTGGAGTGTTATCGATGTGGAAACCGAGGTCACTTTGGAAAAGACCCATATTGCCCGGCCAAAGGCAAAGTTTGCAGAAAGTGTGGAGGTAAGGACCACTTAGCAAAGAAGTGCAAAAGCAAGTCCAATGCAGACCAGAAGAGGAAGAGTACAACTTCCAAAGGCAAAGTCTGGGGGAAAGGAAAGTATCCTGTAAAGAAAGATACCATTCGCCAGATAGACAGTGACGATGATGATACCCAGGAGGGACAGAGTTGTTACCAATTTACGTTGAATGAAGTACATCATGAGAAGGTCCCAGTGATCATTGGTGGAGTGACAGTGCAGGTCATTGTAGACTCAGGCAGTGACAGTAATGTGATTGATCGACATTTATGGGAGAAGTTGAAAAAGAAAAAGATTATCTGTACCTCAAAGATGTGTTCCAAGAAACTGTATCCATACACAGCAACCAAGCCATTGCAGACCATTGGATGTTTTACTGCAACTGTTGAAGCCGGAGATAAGTACACCGAAGCAGAGTTTATGGTCATAGAAGAGAGGGGAGAACCATTGCTGAGTACACAGCGCAAGACCTGGCAATACTTCATATTGGAGCTTGTGTCAATTCAATTCAGTCATACGAGGATATGAAGCAAGAATTCCCCGCAGTCTTCCAAGGAGTAGGAAAGCTGAAAGGTCGACAATTGAAGCTAGCGGTAGATGAAACGGTCAAACCCAAGGCACAACCAATGCGCCGAACTCCGTTTGGACTTCGTGGGAAAGTCGAAGCCAAAATTAAAGAATTGATTGAACAAGACATTATTGAACCGGTGGAACATTCGACACAATGGGTCAGCCCAGTAGTGATTGTGCCCAAACCAAAGGGTGACATAAGACTATGTGTTGACATGAGAATGGCCAATGAAGCTATAATTAGAGAACGACACCCTATACCAACAGTGGAGGAAATACTTCAAGAACTAACTACCAGTAAGATATTCTCAACAATTGATCTGAAATGGGGCTATCATCAATTAGAGCTGGATCCAGGTTCCCGAGATGTGACAACATTTGTGACTCACTGTGGATTGTATCGTTACAAGAGACTATCATTTGGAATTAATGCAGCTTTGGAGATCTATCAGTATGAAATCCATCGAGTGATTCAAGGCATTCCTGGAGTTGCCAACATTTCTGACAACATCATAGTCCATGCACCAACGAAGGAAGAGCATGACAAACAGTTGAGGCGTGTACTATCTAGACTACAGGAGGCAGGCCTTTACCGTGAATGGAAACAAGTGCCAGTTCGGTGTGTCAGAAATGGACTTCATGGGACACAGACTTACACGGGAAGGACTAAACCCTGCAGAGGCCAAGGTGAAAGCTATTGAAGAGGCACGTGCACCTCAGAACGCAACAGAGGTGAGGAGTTTCCTGGGATTGGTCAATTTTTGTGCAAAGTTCATTCCTAATTTCGCTACAGTGGCAGAACCACTAAGGAAACTAACCAGGAAAGGTGTACCATTTCATTTTGGATCTGAGCAGAAGAAAGCATTCACAGCGCTGAAGCAAAGCCTGACAGATGCAAAAACTCTTGGATATTACGATCCGGCGGCATCAACCAAAGTCATAGCGGATGCCAGCCCGGTTGGTTTAGGAGCCGTGTTGGTCCAGATGCATGATGGAGGACTGAGAATCATTGCCTATGCCAGCAGATCGTTATCAGATGTGGAAAGAAGATACTCTCAGACAGAGAAAGAAGCACTCGGACTTGTATGGGCCTGTGAGAGATTCCATGCATATTTATACGGCATTGAATTTGAACTCATCACAGATCATAAGCCATTAGAGGTGATCTATGCACCTAGATCCAAACCATGTGCCAGAATAGAGAGATGGGTACTCAGACTACAACCCTACAAATATAAAGTAATCCACATTGCAGGGAAAGCAAATATTGCTGATCCGCTGTCCAGATTGGTGAAGGATGGTGGTCCACAATCCAAGTCAGAATTGGGAACAGAAACAGAGAGCTTTGTACGCTTCGTAGCTATTCAGTCGACAACGAATGCTGTGACTACGAAGGAAGTCGAGAGAGAATCCGAACGTGATCCAGATCTCAGGGAAGTAAGAGAATGCATACAGAGTGGACAATGGGACGAGTGTACTCACAAGGCTTACATTCCCATTAGAGACGAACTTTGTTGCATTGGACAGTGTGTATTAAGAGGTTGCAGATTGGTGATACCGAAAAGATTGAGACCGAAGATCGTATCCTTAGCGCATGAAGGACACCTAGGTATTGTTGGTACCAAGCAAAACCTCAGGACCAAGGTATGGTGGCCAGGTTGTGATAAAGACGCAGAGAAATTTGTTACAACTTGTCACGGATGTCAAATCACAAGTAGGAGTAATCCGCCAGAACTGATCCGGAGTACGCAACTTCCGACAGGACCATGGATCGACGTAGCTGTTGATTTTCTTGGACCTTTACCGACGGGTGAATCAATTATGGTAGTGATAGAATACTACAGCAGATACTATGAGTATGTGGTGTTGAAGTCCACAACCACTGAAAAAACAATACAAGCGTTAGCAGAGATATTCGCAAGATATGGATTACCTGTTACATTATACTCTGACAATGGTCCACAATTCATTTCAGAGACATTTGCGGAATACATGAGGACCACAGGTATCCACCATCATAAAGTAACTCCGAAATGGCCTCAAGCCAATGGAGAAGTAGAGAGACAAAATCAGTCCATTGAAAAACGATTGAGGATTGCACACGCAGAAGGACAAAATTGGCGAGAAGCATTGCTATCTTATGTGGCTGTCTATCGAGCAACGCCTCATGCAACCACTGGAAAAAGTCCTGCAGAAGCATTTTTTGGGAGAAAAATCCGCACAAAAATGCCAGAAATAAAGGAAATCCGAGACGATCAGGAGATGAGGGACCACGATGCTGAAAAGAAAGGTGCAGCAAAGCTGTACACAGATTCGTAACGTGGAGCCAAGTACTCAGACATCATGCCAGGAGATAATGTTCTAGTGAGGCATGAAACTGGTGGTAAGCTAGACACACCTTATTACCATCAACCCTATACTGTTGTATCCAGAAGTGGCAGTATAGTGACAGTCAAGTCTCCGACTGGAGTCCTGTATAAGAGAAATGTCTCAGGTGTAAAACGTACCAGTCCAGAGATACATCGAGCGAAGAGGTTGAAAGGCCAATACAAGATGCTGAAACTGAGAGACCTGATGATGTTCCAGAGGCAGTTACCAGCACTCCTGATGAAGTGACTAGAGCGCCAGAAACACCCGAAGCCGTAGCGAGGAGTATTTCCGACGCTGAGAGTGAACAACCGAGAAGCGACGACAATATCGCAGGCAGGCCGAAACGAAACCGGAAAGTGCCCAAACGATACGAAGACTTTGTGCCATAGTTTTAATGAGAACTTTGGGACAGTATTTTAATCTTATATCATAAATTGCATGTATGAGTGCTGTAGGAAGTAAACTTTATGTAGTTGAGTTATAGTATTACGATTAGTTACGATGTTTGTATGTTTCCGAGGGATATTGGTAAGTGAAGGTAAAGTTTATTTCTGATTAAAGGAGGGATGTCATGATAATGAATATGTATGAGATGTACCGGAAGTCACGTGGTATGAGAGAGAGAGATAAGAACACAAGCAAGAGAACAAAAGGAAACGGGAGAATAAAGCCACTGAGAAGTTTACCGAATAAACTTGTGTTTAATGTTTCATTAACTTCACATTTCGGGCCACAAATGTGACAGTTACCTTTTACCATCGTTTAATAGAGCCACCGTGATTCCCCCACTGATTGACCTATTAAATAGAAAAAAGATCAAATGGCTTCCCCAAAAAAAACCAAGGATTCTTTGACATCTGCGGCAAGTCTTGCCCACCCAGAGCAAGAAGCGCCCCTTTCACTAACTACAGACTCATCCGATCATGCAATTGGTGCAGTGTTGCAACATGTAAAAGGACAATGGGTACCACTTGCGTTTTATAGCAGACATCTTCTACCTACAGAGATGAAATATAGCACATTCGACCGAGAATTCCTGTCATTGTATTTGGCGGTGCGGCATTTCAGAATCATGCTGGAGGATTGAGTGTTTATGGCCTTTAGTGATCATAAACCTCTCATTCAGGCCATGAGTATGATATCTGACCCATGGTCTGCGAGGCAGCAATGCCAATTGTCATTCATCTGAGTTCATGACTGACTTTCGGTACGTGGCCGGTTTTTCAATCCATGGCAGATGCCCTATTAAGACCAACTGTCTCTGCAGTCCAGGGTGGAATCGACATGGCACAGTTGGCAGAAGACCAGCAGTGGGATGAGGAGGTACAAGCCTACAAAATCGCCATTACAAGTCTCCAGGTTAAGGAAATCTTTACTGAGGCAAGCAGTCCCACACTCCTTTACAACATTTCCACTGGATACCCTAGACCTATTCTACCAGATAGCTGGGGCAGGAAGATCTTCGATGATGTACATAATCTTTCGTATCCTTCCATTAGATCTTCCGTTAAAATAGTGTCAAATAGTTATGTGTGGCACGGTCTAAGAAGAGATGTCACCCTGTGGGCCAAGACTTGCCTTCAGTGCCAAAAATCTAAAATTCACAGACACATGCATGCACCGCCTGAAAGATTTCCCATGTGCAAAATTTCAGCACGTCCACATGGATGTAGTTGAACCTTTGCCTGTCTGTCAAGGGATGAGATTTATTTACTGTTATTGACCAATTTAATTGTTGGCCGGAGGCAATCTCTATGCATGCGGCAGACATGGAGATGTGTGCATGGACCTTTATTTTTAATTGGGTTGCACGATTTGGTGTACCTACTCATATCACTTCGGATAGAGGTACTCAGTTTACTTCCCACCTGTGGACACAGATTTCAAACTTCTGTGGAAGTAAATTACACCATACAACCGCCTATCCTCCTCAATCAAATGGACTTGTGGAACGGTTCCATAGTCATTTAAAGTCGGCACTTAAGGCAAGGCTGAAGGGGCCGAACTGGATGGATGAATTACCGTGGGTGCTATTGGGAATATGTATGGCACCAAAGGAAGGATGGCCAGTTTTGTCTGCTGAGGTGATCTATGGAACTCCACTATCCATTCCAGGTGACGTACATTTCAGTAGTGACATCAATCGGTCAGCTGACTTGGATATTTTGTGTCTTGTGAGAGATAGCAATGGGGCAAAACGACCCTATCCCACGGTTTTTCACGGGAGTTCCAGACATCAGGTGCCACACGACCTACTGACTGCAGAATTCGTGATGGTTAGGAAAGGTCAGAAATGCTCAGGATTTCAATGCCCATATGAGGGGCCCTTTAGGATAATCAGGCGAGAAGGTATAGTATTTACATGGACATAGGGGGCCAAGAGTGTATGTTCACAATTGAACGACTGAAGCCGGCACACACTGACCTTTCAAGACTGATCACGTCACCTCTGAAATGTCCCAGAGGATGCCCCAGGCTGAACTATCAGCATGGACCTGCGTCTGGCAGCCACGATTCTGGGGGCGGGGGTGTAGCGGGAGCCCCACCTGTACAACAGAATCGTGCACAGCCACAACAGTTAAGCAAGCACATTACCAGAGCACATATCCTCCAATGACATCCCAGTCCTCCAGCTTCAGGTCAGGCACCAGCAATTAGGAAAAGTGCACAAATAAGAGCCCGTGCTTTTTATGTGACCCGACACCCGAGGCTGGAAAGTGCCGTCACTACTGCATCCCAGAAGGCTTAGTGTGAAATGTGAAGTGGAAACTATATAAGTTGTGATTAAGCACAATAAAGGGATTGATTCCTGATTCTACTGACTCCAGTTTCATTTATTTCCACGTGCGTAAGGTAGTGTCATCAGAGAGGCCACTACAACAATTTGTTTTATGGGCAGGATTTAGTAGACAAATGGAGGTCTTTTAGAGGTGAAAACAAAATCTTTGTTCCTGTTAGGTTGAAAGGCAGGGTTAAAGATTTAAGAGAGCCATGGTTTTCAAGGGATATTGGAAACTTTTTGAAAAAAGAGGGAGACCTACAATAAATATAAGAAACATGGAATAAAGGATATGTTTGGTGAATACATTGAATGTAAAAATAAATCTTTAGAAAGAAATTAGAAAAGCTAAAAGAAGGTATGTGGCAGGGTGAAAATAAATCCAAAGTGTTTCTACAATTTTTTAAAATTTTATTTTTCATTTGTCTCTCTCTCTCTAAAATCATATAACAATATAATGTAATAAAAAGATACAAAATGGCATATTTTTTTTTATTTCCCCCCCCCTCCCAAAAGAAAGAGAGAACAAAAAGGATAGGAAAAACCACCTGAATTATCATTCACTATTCGTATATTATATTATTCTATCTTGTATATATTAATTGGGAAGAGCGGGTATTATGGGCAGACTCTTACTGATGGTTTCCAAATCATAAAAAATGCTCAGGTTGATTCTTTATATTATAAGTAATCTTTTCCAATGGGATACAGTTTTAAATTTCCGTATGCCATCGATCCAACATTATAAAATTAACTGACTTCCATACATTTCTGTGCTACCGCTATTGCTGCACTCAAAATTTCATTGATATTTGTCTAATTTCAATTTAGTATCAGTGTCATATTTATCACAATAGAAAAAATATTCTGGGATCTTTTGGTATCTGTATCTTCATAATTTGTCCCAACAATATACTTAAATGTTCCCAAATTTTTCTCACTCTATCATAAAACCAAACTGCATGTAATAAGGTTCCTGTTTCTTTATTACATCTGAAACATTTGTCAGAACAATTTGAATCAAGTCCATGTAATTTATACGGAGTGTAGTATAATTGGTGCAAAAAATTATATTGTACCGTTTAATATCTAACATTAATTGTATTGGATACACTCTCCCAGCACAATTTTGATCAGGCCTCCTCATGAATTTGTATATTTAAATCTTTTTCCCATGTTTTTTTTTGGACTTGTAAAGTTCATTTTTTTCTGCATTGTGTCCTGTAATTGTCTATACATTTTAGTAAGAAATTTCTAAATAAATGTATCAATCATTAAATACTCAAATGGGTTGTGTTTTGTAAGTCTAAAATTTGTGCCTAATTACTTTTTAAAATATGATTTAAGTTGATAGTTTTATTTGGTATATTGTATTTCTTTTATTTGTTCAAAAGCCAAGAAAAAAGAACGTAAGAAGCAATCTTTTATCCTCTTTATCCCATTATTGTGCCAGATATCAAAGAAAGGATTATTTAAACTAAAAGGAATAAGTGGATTCTGCTTTAACTTCATCTTAGCTATTTGGTAGTTCCTAATTCCTCTTTCTATATGATTTCATTCCCAATATCTTGAATAAATATTATAAAATTGGTACTCCTTTCAAAAGTTCCTCATTACATTTATACAAAAAATGTTCTGGATTAGTTTCTCCTATGTTATTCATTTGAATATATACCCACATTTTCATCTCCCCAATTTGATAGCAGGATAGAAATTTTAATTGAGCTGCTTTATAAATTATTTAAAAAATTCGACAGGCGAAATCCTCCCTGATCAAATTTCCAAGTTAGTTTTTCTATAGCTATCCTTGGCATTTTATTACACTAAATAAATTTTATTACCCTTTTATTTAATTCTTAAAGAAAACATCATTGCTATAGGAATGGATAAAGACTGAAATAAATATTGCAACCTTGGAAAAAATATTCATCTTTATACAATTTACCCTTCCTATTAAAGTTGTTGGTAAATCTTTCCATCTCTTTAAATCTTTTTTTTTGAAATGGTAGATAATTCAATTTAAATAAATTATTTAAATTTCTATCAATATTAATTCCTAAATATTTAATTGCTAGCTTTTGCCACTTAAACTTCATCACCTGCTTACTTAATGTATAGTCCCCATCATTCATAGGTATCACTTCACTCTTTCCTACATTGATTTCATATACTGATATCAAACCATATACTTCCAATTGTCCATTTATTTTCTTCAATGATTTTTCTGGTTCTGTAAGATAAAATATCATCTGCAAACAAACTAATTATGTTCCGTATCTTCTATTGTAAAGCCCTTTATCTCATTATCTCTTAAAGTCCTTAATCCCATTATCTCTTAAAGCCCTTAATCCCATTATCTCTTAAAGCCCTTAATCTCATTATCTCTTATCACTTCTGCCAATAGTTCTATAGCCAATGCAAATAAAAATGGTGATAATGGGCATCCTTGTCTAGATGACCTTTCTAATGGAAAAGGTTTAGATATTTGCCTATTTGTTACCACCTTAGCTTTTGGATCATCATACAAAGTTCTCATCCAATTTATAAAATCATTTGGGATTCCAAAAACATTCAATACTTTAAATAAAAAGTCCCATTCTAGTCTATCAAATGTTTTTTTTTCCACATCTAAAGCCACCGCTGCTACTGGTATCTTTTCTTTCTGGGCTATAATTAAATTTAACCATATTGTTCATGGATCTTCTATGTTTAATAAAGCTGGTCTGATCCATATTTATTAATTTAGGTAAATATTTAGCTAATCTGTTAGCTAATAATTTGGATAAATTTTATAATCTTTCAATTTTTTTTGGAATAACTGTTATCAATGCTAATTTAAAAGATTCTGATAAGTTGTTAGAGTTTCTTGTTTGATCCAAAAGACCCATTTTAAAAAAGAGGAATTAACATCTCCTTAAATTATTTATAAAACTCCAGAGATAAACTATCCTCTCCCAAAGCCCTAAGATTTGGCAAAGACATCAAAATATCATTTACTTCACCATCTGTAATGGAATTGGATAATTACATTTTTTTAATTAACATTTAATTCAGGCAATGTATTCCTCATCCTTTAAAGATTTGAACTAATATAATTGTTTATAAAATCGCTAAAATCATCCTTAATTTCTTGGGTTTTGTAGGTAATTTGAACAGTTTATCTTTTTTTGCTATAATTCTTGATGATTTCTCTACGTTGAGTCGCTGTGCTCTATCACCTAATTCATAATATTTCTGTTGTGTGCACAGTACATCTTTCTACTTAATAAGATTGTATTGTATTAAGTTTCAATTTTTTGATTCTAATAATCTTCATTTCTCCATTTTTATGAACATGCAAATCCTTTTCTAAATTCATTACATCTTTGTCTAATTGATCTACTTCTTTCATATATTCCTTCTTTATTTTAACATGTAACTTATTATTTGTCCTCTTAAATAGGCTTTCATTGAGTCCCAAATAATAAATTTATTTGCTCTAGAGTGTTCATTAATTTCTAGAAAAAACTTTATCTGTTGTCTCATAAATTCACAAAAATCTTGAAAAGTACGGTATTAAATCTTCATCTATAACCCAAAATTTGTACTTCTTCCAATGCAATTGACATCACTAAAGAAGAATGATCAGATAACATTCTTGTTTGGTATTCAATCGTTTGAATTCTAGCTTGTAATTTCAATACATATCAATACTTGAATAAATCTTGTGTCTAAAATAATAGTCCCATCATTAGGATGTATTTTCTTCCATCAACAAGCCTCATCTCATTCATTAAATCTGTCACGATTTTAACATACTTTATTTTTTAACCATAGTTCCAACTGATCTATCTAGCTTTGAATCAAAAGTAAAATTAAAATCTCCACCCATTATTATTTTCCCCTTCTTTCTTTGGCTTGGCTTCGCGGACGAAGATTTATGGAGGGGGTAAATGTCCACGTCAGCTGCAGGCTCGTTTGTGGCTGACAAGTCCGATGCGGGAAAGGCAGACACGGTTGCAGCGGTTTCAGGGGAAAATTGGTTGGTTGGGGTTGGGTGTTGGGTTCTTCCTCCTTTGTTTTTTGTCAGTGAGGTGGGCTCTGCGGTCTTCTTCAAAGGAGGTTGCTGCCCGCCGAACTGTGAGGCACCAAGATGCACGGTTTGAGGCGATATCAGCCCACTGGCAGTGGTCAATGTGGCAGGCACCAAGAGATTTCTTTAGGCAGTCCTTGTACCTCTTCTTTGGTGCACCTCTGTCACGGTGGCCAGTGGAGAGCTCGCCATATAACACGATCTTGGGAAGGCGATGGTCCTCCATTCTGGAGACGTGACCCACCCAGCGCAGCTGGATCTTCAGCAGCGTGGACTCGATGCTGTCAGCCTCTGCCATCTCGAGTACTTCGATGTTAGGGATGAAGGCACTCCAATGAATGTTGAGGATGGAGCGGAGACAACGCTGGTGGAAGCGTTCTAGGAGCCGTAGGTGATGCCGGTAGAGGACCCATCCCTCATAACCATTTGTGGCCCCCATTAGTCTTTCAAAATAAAGCAACATTCAATTTCAAGTCAATCTGCAGGGATCATGCTCCCATTATAGCCACCTCGACATTAGAGAGACTGGACACAGTTTGGGAGATCATTTTGTTGAACATGCTCTGTCCGCTGTAATTATAGGGACCTCTAAGTGACACACCATTTGTATTGGGAAGGGTTGTGGGTGTCCTGTGACACCTGCACCCCCTACCTAGTTGGAGGATACACCAGCTGCCAATCGAGATTTGGTTCTGCCCCACCCATTAGTGCACACCTTGCTGTTGTAATTGGATTAACCTTCTGGGCACTGAACCATTTATCCTGCTAACAACATGGGATGGACCCTCCAGCACTATAAAGGTGCCATGTATTCTTTGTTTTCTCTCTTTGCCAGCTTGGGACTACCCTGCTTCAATCCAGGCCTAGAATTGTAGAAGGGTGATGGAGAAACTGCTGGTAAGATGTGTACAGTTGGGAGCATTTAATTAGTGTCCCTTGTAGCATAGAGCTGTGCCTGCACTGAGTCAAGGGGTGGTGGGGCATTGTAGTGATTTTTTTTCTTGATCATTGTATGTACCAGTTCATTGTATGTGTGTGTGTGTGTGTGTATATTTTACTCCCACACTATTTTCCCCACATTCATTATTGTCTGCCATTACTTTCCCACAGCTGCTGTTAAGTGTGTGCGTGTGTGCGCGTGTGCGCGCGTGCTGCATCAATAGCCATTTCCCACACTTGTCTTCTGTAAATAAAATCCTTCCCCTACCAAAACTGTGTTCAGAGTCCTTGCCTTTGAGACCTACCAAACCTGTTTCCTCACTCACAACACCATTTTAATTCCATACACCATTCCAACACCAACAGGCCTATCTATGGCTTTATGCCCTGCCAAACCGAGACTAGGTGCAAACTGGAGGAACAACACCAATATTCTGTCTCGATTCTGCATTAATATTGACTTCCAGTTTCTTCCCCCAGGTCTCCTTCTTTCCCTATCCCTCCGACTCCTTTTTCTACTCCCCATCAATTTCCTTTCTCCATTCAGAGATTGGTCCCCTCTCCCTATCACTTCAGTGTTCTCCTTTTCTACCCACCCAGCTATATCAACCTCTAACTTGTGTTCCTCCACCTCTGCCTCTTCCTCTCTTCTTGTCTACCTTTTATTTATTTGGGCACCTGGCTGCTTTTTGCATCCACCTTGACAAAGGGCTCAGGCCTGAAACTTTGGGTACCTTTTATTTCTTATAGATGCTGCATGACCTACTGAGTTTCTCCAGCAAATTGCACTGCAGTCATAGTGCCTGCAGACGACAGACTCTGAATTCGCCTGCGGAATACTTTCAATTCTAGGCACCAGTGGAATTTAGAAAGCTAC
The DNA here is from genome assembly GCF_036971445.1 of Narcine bancroftii. Taxonomy (NCBI): domain Eukaryota; kingdom Metazoa; phylum Chordata; class Chondrichthyes; order Torpediniformes; family Narcinidae; genus Narcine; species Narcine bancroftii. The sequence goes on from NC_091469.1 coordinate 458,631,133, forward strand.
CCTAATGTCCAACTAGAGAGATCAATATGTAGTATCACTTTGCCTCTCTTAACTGTTTAAACAATGATAGAGAAGTTTCCCCTCAGCAGAGATGTTTAAAGCCCAAGAGAATAGATTTGGTTAGACGTGAAGAAGCATTCTTTAGAAAGTCCAATTAATTCTTTGCAATTTAGTGACTGATGAATATGGAGAGAGATTTAGACACAAATAATTTTTGTTTTTATTTTAAAATTCATAAGCATGCCACATTAATCTTGCTGCTAAGCTTGTGGGAAATGTCATAAATGGAATGAGAATTCCAGCACTGGCAATTTATTGATGCAGACACGGAGGCAGCTTCGACACAAATAAAAAGAACTCTTGCTCCACAAGAGTAAAATTAATGATCAAGCTCCAATTTGGATTAGAGGATCTTCAGTTCTATTATCTCTGTTCACAATTTGGCATTGCATGTACCTTTCAAATTCCTAAAAATGGAATTGTTCCTTCTGCTGACTTCTGCTGGAAGGTGCATATGCAGGTCCCCAGATGGAGAATGAGATTATGTCTGGTTGTAATGTTTTGTTCCATGGGCAGATTTTCTGCTGTAGATTATTGTTTGGGCACAAATACCTCTCTTTGGCAGGATGATGGAGGAGAAGCTTCCACCCTTGGATCCATACTTCTGCCTTGAGCCAGAGCCATCGAATTCGGGCAGATAATGAAGGGAAAATACCCGTCAATGGTCCTTTATTTCAAACATTGAAAAAGCACTTGAAATTGTATTCAGGTGATTGGCTGGGACTTTTTTCTGTTCTTGACCATTTCTGGTCGAAGAGCGTCTTCTATAAATGTTGATTCTGTTAACAACACAGTCTTGAAATGACTTTTTTGAAATAAACAAGTACATCCAATATGTTCTTGACAAAAACTTACAATTTCTTGTCACTAAAAAAGCTAACTCTTTGCTATTTTAGGCAATCATTTGCCAGCCAAGTTAGCTTTCAAATGCATTCTAGCTCTGAAGGGTTGCATTTGGTTTCCTGTTGTTACTTTCTTTTGTTTCCAACTATGCTGTCCTTAAATTTGATGGTCTACAATGGAATTGAGTTCTGAATTCATGTAGAATTCAATAATTTCAACTTTAATAACATGGAAGGCAACACCCAATCAACCTATGTGAAAATTATTTGTATTTTAAAGACAAAATATGTCAAAGCAATTCCATCGATCCCTTAGAATTTCTTGTCCAGGAATACAATGGTTAGGGTACGAGATACAATGTAGATTAATTCCCATCCATGAATGCCAATTAAATGAAACTAGTAGATTTGTAGATCATTAACAGAAGGAAACCAAATGATGAAAATCATTGTGCCTTTGTGAAAATTAATTAACACATTTATTATTATGTCTTGTTGCATAATGCACTAGTATATCTGTTTTTATCATTCAAGAGGCCTTTATTTCTAAGATCACAGCAAGTAGCTGTCTATTGGATCTCTCTGAAGTAAAATTGCAAACATATTAGTTTTATGAAGGTACCAGCAGAGAGCAATAAATGCTTTTCATAGCTGAGAAATTTGAATACAAAATTTGAAAACGCAAAAAAATGATTTATTTTGAAGTCTATAGATTATTGCTTTAGAGGCAAACACAATAGCTGCAGGGTACGCAAAATGATCCCACAAACTGCAATCTTGGCCATCATTGGTTTTGTTAATTGGTTGACAATTATTGATATTTTTTACTGAATATTACTTTGGGGTTAATCTATAGAATTTCACTCTATTTAAATTAAGTGGCTTGTTTTCCTTTGAAATGCAACTTTGGGCATTGTGGGAAGTTAGTTTGACTTACTGTTATAAAACTCTGAACTGCTTTATGTTATGGTGAAAATAAGTTTGCTGTATTGAAATTCACCTCGTATTGGCTGGGTCAGTATTGAGGGAAGTGCCTCTGTACTGCACCTGAATCCTGAAATAGTTATTTCAGTCAAATTTGTTTACAGATGGCTGCAGGCATCCTGATAATGGAAGAGAAGTTGAGGTAAACGCAACGTGTTTGGGGTAGTGCAATGCATTTTTAGTTGCAGGAATTGGGACCAGGGTTCAAATCCTGCACTGTCTGTAAGGAGTTTGTATGTTCTCCTTGTGTCTATGTGGCTTTTCCCCGGGAGCTATGGTTTCCTCTCACTATTCAAAATGCACTGGGTGTGTAGATTAATTGGGTGGCACAGACTCATGGGCCGAAATGGCCTGTTACTGTGCTGTATATTTAAATTTTAAAACTACTTTCAGCACCACCTGTAGTTCTGTCCTGATGTTAATAGCCTCTACTGCCTCCCTACTCCATTCTGCTCTATTCAAATACACTCACTGCGTATTAAGATCCTGGAATATTGCCACAGGCCCTTCTATCAAGTTTGCCTCTAGGCATCTGAATGACCTGACTGTTGAAGCATGGGAAATTATGGGAATTTGATCCCAATCTTGTGTGCACCACAATATGATTTAAGATCATTATTTCTGCCAGGATTTTATGACTTTATACACATTTGGAAATGTGTATCTGCAATCTGAATTGAGTAACGTGAACTGTGATGTGGCAAAAAAAAATTGATTGTTATTCAGACAAAACTAGATGCTGCAATCTCGTGTGAGCAAAGAGCAGCTTAGGGACTCTATGGGACAGGTTGCATCCATGGGTAGAAATGGACTGTCAACATTTCTCATCAAGTTCCTTCATTATAATTGAAGCAGAAGGGGGAATTATCAAGTATATAATGCAGGAGATGTCTGGTGAGGGGTCAACTTGAAAAAGGGTATTGTTCAGAAGAGGGTAGGAGAGCTGGTAAGACAGGTAGGGGAGTAAACTACTGTGTGGAGGGGGGAATTGAGTTGGAGAGAAAAGTAAGAGCAAGAACATGTGAGTAAAAGGTGGAAATAATGGAACCAGACAAAGGTGAGGTGAACAAAAAATTGGAAAATTCTATGTTTGTATGTTCAAGTCGCTGGATTTAAAGCTGTCCAAGAAGAATATGATGCGTTGTTCGTCAAGTTGGAAACAGATGAGACCAAGAACAGGCATGTCTATGTGGGAATACTGAGAGGAATTAAAATGGCCAGCAAGTGGGAGTACGAGCATGGACCTACAGACAAAACGTAGGTGCTTGGCGAAGCAGTTGCCTAATCTGTTCAAGTCAACTCACATTTAAGTTCGTCAGGTGGTGCAATGATAAAACGAGGCCTCACTTGCAATACTTTGTAATTTTGGTTGCCCTGTTACAGAAAGAATCTTTTCTTTCTTTGGCTTGGCTTCGCGGCGAAGATTTATAGAGGGGTAAATGTCCACGTCAGCTGCAGGCTCGTTTGTGGCTGACAAGTCCGATGCGGGACAGGCAGACACGGTTGCAGGGGAAAATTGGTTGGTTGGGGTTGGGTGTTGGGTTTTTCCCCCTTTGTCTTTTGTTAATGAGGTGGGCTCTGCGGTCTTCTTCAAAGGAGGTTGCTGCCCGCCGAACTGTGAGGCACCAAGATGCACGGTTTGAGGCGATATCAGCCCACTGGCGGTGGTCAATGTGGCAGGCACCAAGAGATTTCTTTAGGCAGTCCTTGTACCTCTTCTTTGGTGCACCAGACTTTGGAAAGTATACAGAAAAGGTTTACCAGGATATTGCCAGGTTTAGAGGGTGAGTTAAGGTAAGAGATGGGACAAAATTGGGTTATTTTACTCTGGAGTGTAGGAGGCTGAGAGGTGACCTGATAGAGATGTATATGGAGCATTGATTGACTGGACAGGCAGAATTTTTTTTTCCAGCGTTAAAATGTTAAACATTAGGGGACGCTCGGATAAGATGAGGGGGATGAAGTTTAAAGGAAATGTGTGGAGAAATTGTTTAGGAGTGCTAGCTGACTGGAATAGGCTAACAGGAATACTGGTGGAAATAGACACTCTAGTAGCATTTTAGAGGCACCTAGATTGACAGGAATATGGAGGGGATAGTATGCTTTCTGTCAGGTGTAAGCAGTAGTGTTTTAGTTTGATTTGGATGTTATGTTTGGCACAGCCTCCTAGGGAAAAAAGATATGTTCCCTTGCTCTACTCTTCTATGCTTTCTGCTTTTAAAAATGTGGGTATACTGTTGCAAAGACGTGAGGCCTTTTCATATCGCCTGGGAAATTTTTGCTGGAACCCACTTGTGAATCGGTGGTGTGAAAATGTCAGCCCAGGAAAATTACCCAATTACAAGGGCCATGGACACGGGTAATTTCCCTGGGTCACCCTCTTCCTGCGGTCTGATTCATTAAATGGCCGAGTATGGGAAGCATTGCGACATCAGCACTTGCGTGCTGCGTCACCAGTCAAGTAAGAAGTATTATGTGGGAGAAGTATTTGTTCACTAGGATTTTGGATTGAATTACTTGATTTATTTAAGCACAGTTACATTGAATTTTGAAAAGCTTTGTCCACCATTACTGTAGGACTTCCTGTGAGTGCGTAATGTGTCATTCATTATATCATCGCTAGGGGCTGCCTTCTCCCCAAATTGCAGGGAATTTGGACCACGGTGTGAAAGGCTGGAGTGATCCTGCCTTCCTGGGCATTTTACGCTGGTCCAAGTTGGATCACTGCTCTCCGCAGTGAGAAAATGCCTATGAGGTAGGGTGTGGTGTTGCATCAAGTCAACAAGTGTAAGGTTTACTGTCACAAAGACATAGTGCAGAGGAAAACCTGTTGGAGGAACTCGACTGGACGGGCAGCATCCATGGGTAGAAATGGTCAGTCAAGGTTTCACCGTCAGAGCTCTTTATTTGTAATTCATATAAGTAGAGGATCTGCCAGGAACAGCTCACAAAATGTCATACAATATGGCTTCCTTGTTTTAATTTTAAAAATGTTAAATTTAGACATAAAGCACGGTAAAGTTTGAAGTTCAGATTTATTGTCAGAGTACATACAATGCATCATATCAAACTCTGAGATACTTTTTGTTTTGCAGGCTTAGTAATTTCTATACCGGTAATTCTAAACTGTACTCATCAGAAACTGTAAATGGACTAACTGTTTAAATGTAAATCCCCATTATTAAAGCAACCAGTAAAAAAAAAGGAGAGTTAAAAATTGGTGCCCCCTAGTCAATCGTGCAACATGCAATCTCAAGAAACCCGAAAATTTATCTATCCAACATCTGCCAATACCTTTGGGTGCCGGATACCAGAGGTTTTACTGTGTACTGATTAAATGCAGTATACAAATGCTTAAATAAGTCTATTGTTCAAGGTAGTTGAGGGGGAGCAAATATCCCTGTACCTGGTGATACGAAACCTGTGGCACCTGCACCTCCATTATGATGGCAGCAATGAAAATTGAGCATGTCCGTGGTGTAGATCCTTGATGATTGCTGCTGCTCTCTGACAGAAGAATTCCACGTGGATTTTCCCAATGATGGCAAGAGTTTTCCCTGAGATCCACTGGGCTGTGTCCTCTACCTTTTGCAAACTTTCTCTCTGAAGTGTTTCCATATCAGGCTGTGAGGTTGAATCAGAATTTACTGTCTTGAACAAGGCGCAAAATATGTTGTTTTGCAGCAGCATCAGGACAGTCGTATAAAACCACCTCACAAAACACAAATAAAAATAACACATAAAAAGTCAAAGTCAGGCAGTGTCTTCAGTTCATTGATCAATCAGGAATCTGATGGGAGCGGGGAAAAAGCTGTCCTTATTCAGCTGAGTGCTAGACTTTCGGCTCCTGTACCTTGTTCCTGATGGTAGTAGGGTGGTGGGGGTCCAGACACAGCCTCCTATAGATGTCCTCAATGGAGGACATGGAAGAGTCTGGTGCCCATGATGTTGCGGTCTGATTTAACAACCCTCTGGGGATTTTTCTTGTCCTGTGTGTTGTCTCCTTTGTACCAGACAGTGATGAAATCAGCGAGAATGCTCTCCTTGGTACACCTGTAGAGGTTTTCGAGGGTCTTCAATGACATACCAAATCTCCTCAAACACCTCACAAATTATAGCCACTGGTGAGCCTTCTTCATGATTGCATGGTCATGGAGGCTCTGTGGCATTGTGGCAATGCTGAGTGGGGTGTGGGGGATTAGTGGTGGCATTGAGCAGGGTGGGGGGGGGATCTAGTGGTGTCGCTGAACATGCTTGGTGGGGTTAGTGGTAGTGCTGAGCAGGGTAGGGGGTAGTGGCGGTGCTGAGAGGGGGTTGGTGGCAACGGGAGCACTGAGTGGGGTTAGTACAACATGCCAGTACAACATGGTGGTTACCGAGTCCAACTGTCACAAGAACACCTTGACACCATTTATTTTGCTCATTACTGCCAACCTGAGTCTGGTCAGAAATTTGCTGCAATGACTTCTTCATCAACTTTGCAGTCGACTGAATAATAACAAGACAGAAGGTGCAGGACTCCCCCTTTCTCTCCCCACCCCCTTGGATCTTTCCCCTGCCCATAGTGGGTGGGGGTGAATAGCAGCACCCACTTTGGGAATCACTACACTAGAGTAATTGGCAGGTCTTTACATTTCTGTAAATCTTCTTTTCCTAAAAGAGGAGTGTAATTAAATTTATAAGTTCTGTAAATTATTATCTGTTATCATTCCTAAATATTTGATTCCACCTGTCTTCCATTTTAATCTACTACCTTTTTGATATTTCATAATCAAAATGTTTCAATGGCATTATTTCACTCTTGTCCATATTTATTTTATAACCTGATATTCTTCCATATTTTTCTAATATTGTTTGTAACTTTATCAAGGATTCAGTAGAGTCAAACTTATATAATAGCACATAATCAGCAATTAAGCTAATTTTATGTTCTTTCTGTCCAATTTTTAAGCCCTTAATATCCGGATCTCTCCTCTGCCAATGGTTCAATTGCTAAGATAAAAAGTGCCGAAGACAGAGTGTGCCCATCTACTCAAGACAAAAACTGCTGACATCTGATTGTTAGTTATAATTTTGGCTTGTGGTTTGTGATAGAGTTCTTATAGAGTTTATAAATTTCCTGCCTATACCAAATTTTTCCAATCTTTTAAATAAGAAAGACCATTCTAATCAATCAAATGCTTTTTTTCTGCTTCTACAAAGATGGACATACTTGGATTCAATTTTGATTTTTCCATATGTATTGCATTAAATAATCTACTTATACAGACCAGGTTGGATTTGTCAACGGAAAGCATTCTTCAAATTGTCTGTTTTAATTTTGGTTGATATTGTTCCAATCTATTAGCTAATGCCTTTTCCAGTATTTTATAATCAGCATTCACAAGTGATATAGGTTTAAATGATGAAGTTTTTAAAGATGAAATAGTGAAACTTTTGGAATGTAAGGGTTCAATCAGGCAGATGCAGCATGGTTTTAGAAAGGGAAGATCTTGTTTGACAAACTTGTTAGGATTCTTTGAGGATATAATAGGTGCGGTGGATAGAGGGGAACAGGTTGATGTTGTATATTTGGATTTCCAGAAAGCGTTTGATAAGGTGCCGCACAAGAGACTTCTCAGTAAGTTACAGGAAAGTGGAGTCCGGGGAAGTATATTGGCCTGGATTGAAAATTGGTTGTCTGACAGGAGGCAGAGAGTCGGGATAAATGGGAGTTTTTCAGGTTGGCAGAGAGTGGTAAGTGGGGGGCTGCAGGGGTCAGTGTTAGGCCCACAACTGTTCATCATTTACATTGATGACTTGGAGGATGGGACAAAATGTGGTGTGGTCAAGTTTGCGGATGACACCAAATTGAGTGGAAGAGCAAATTTTAATGAGGATGTGGAGAGTCTGCAGAGGGATATAGTTAAGCTGGATGAGTGGGCAAAGGTCTGGCAGATGGAGTACAATGTTAGTAAGTGTGAGGTTATCCACTTTGGCAAGAAAAATAAAAGAGCTGAATATTATTTAAAGGGTGAAAAACTACAGCATGCTGTTGTGCAGAGGGACTTGGGAGTGCTTGTGCATGAATCGCAAAAAGTTAGGTTGCAGGTGCAGCAGGTTATTAAGAAGGCAAATGGAATGTTGGCCTTCATCGCTAGAGGAATTGAATTCAGGAGTAGGGAGGTAATGTTGCAACTGTATAAGGTACTGGTGAGACCGCACCTGGAGTACTGTGTCCAGTTCTGGTCTCCATATTTGAGGAAGGATATACTGGCTTTGGAGACGGTCCAGAGGAGATTTACTAGGTTGATCCCTGGGATGAAGGGGTTGACTTATGATGAAAGATTAAATCATCTAGGATTGTATTTGCTCTAGTTCAGAAGAATGAGAGGAGATCTTATAGAAACATATAGGATTATGAAGGGAATGGATAGGAGAGATGTAGGAAGGTTTTTTGAGCTGGCCGGGGAAACTAAAATGAGAGGACACAGTCTCAAGATGATGGGGAGTAGATTTAGGACAGAGATGAGAAAAAATAGTTTTTCCCAGAGAGTAGTGAATGTTTGGAATTCTCTAACCAGGGAAGTGGTTGAGGCTGCCTCATTAAATATATTTAAAATTCGGTTAGATAAATTTTTACATGATAGAGGAATTAGGGGATATGGGGAGAAAGCAGGTAGGTGGAGTTAGGTCATAAATTAGATCAGCCATGATCATATTGAATGGCGGAGCAGGCTCGATGGGCCATTTTTGGCCTACTCCTGTTCCTACTTCCTATGTTCCTAAAAACAAATCATGTTTGTATGTGAATCATATACCCTTGAGTAGAACAAATAGTCTCTTTCTACAGGGTTAAGCTGCCTCCATATATCAATCAAGTTTAAATTCTTCATAAATGATGGTGTTATTTTTGCAGCTTTTTCCCTTGTCACTGTCCTGGCTGATTTATCCATTATTGGATCTAGACAGAAATTGAAGTCAACCAGTATATTTTGTCTTTTCTCTGCTGTTGTTAAAAATATAATTTTCATGAAGGCTTCATCATCATAATTTGATCCATATATGTTAATAAACATCCATGATTCTACATATATTTTACAATGTGCCATTGCAAATCTTCCGGCTTGGTTAGTCAGTGTCTCCTCCATTATTATTGGTATATTTTTGTTAATTAGAATCACTAATCCTCTTGTTTTTGAGCCAAATGAAGACAGTATTACTTGTTCCACCAAGCCTCTTTTTAATTTAGCATGTTACAATTTGGTAAGATGCATTTCTTGTTGAAATGCCTTAATTTCTGCCTTAATTTTTTTTTAGTTGTGCAAAGACTTTCCTCCTTTTCACTGTTGGTTATCCCATTAATGTTAAACTGATTAATTTTAACATTCTGTCCATATTGATTTTTTGTAAACAAATATTGTTTAACAATAAAACCTTCTCGATGTTTAAATAATAGTGAGCTTTCCCATTTAAAAAAAAAACACATACTATGTCCCTGCCCTCATGGTGACTTAAACAGGAAACCCCAGAAGTCTGGAAAAGTCTCTCGAGGAAGAAGAACCCCTCCCTTTAGCACCATATTTTATAGAATACTTCTCTCCAGGTATCATTCTCCCCCTTCGAATGGAGTCTCTACTTAACCATATAAGCATATAACCACTCACAGCACAGAACAGGCCAGTTCGGCCCTACTAGTCCATGCCGTAACCAATCCCCACCCTCCTAGTCCCTCCGACCAGCACGCGGTCCATACCCCTCCAGTCCTCTCCTCTCCATGTAACGATCCAGTCTTTCTTCTACTCTTCATATTCTTATCTAAGCTCTCTGTGAACATTTCAATAAAATTTACTTTTCAACAATAGATATAAATAAAAATACAATGTTTACTTAGTCCCTTTGTAAATATTCTTCACAGTATTCCTCTTTGGCAACCTTTGCCTTTTCATAAACCTTGCAGGAAGTTTTCCACCTCATTCTTTGTCTTGAAGAATCGTTGATTATCTTCTGCGACTTTGACCCTGAGAGATACGGGCATGTCGTCGAATATTTCAAGTTTTTTGAATCCAGTTGTCTTTTTACATCGTCAAACTCCTTCCTTTACTTAATCAAAGTCTTTCTTCTCTTCTTTGGCTTGGCTTCGCGGACGAAGATTTATGGAGGGGTAATGTCCACATCAGCTGCAGGCTCGTTTGTGGCTGACAAGTCCAATGCGGGACAGGCAGGTTCCAGCGGTTGCAAGGGAAAATTGGTTGGTTGGGGTTGGGTGTTGGGTTTTTCCTCCTCTGTCTTTTGTCAGTGAGGTGAGGTGGGCTCTGCGGCAGAAGCGAGGGGGAGGTGGTAATCAAAGTAGTTCATCCTAAAATAGCACTTTTTTATGGTTAATCTCGGTTAGGCCATTATTTTGCTTAGAGTATTCATAGAATTGTTGCCCATTCCTGGTAACTCGAATCTTACCAGGACCGGTCACAAGTTTGTGAGTTTGACCATGAGCAAGCAGGCTGAGGACATCATGTACTAAAATTGGATGCATCAGGAGAGAGAGGAAGTACATGCGCAGAGACCATATGACCAACAGATTAAAGACATAATAATGAGTTCTCTTAGGGGCCATTTTAAGGAAGAAGTTTCTTTTGAAGGGATGCTGTGCTGAAGTGGTCTTGTGTGATAATGGAGAATTTTTCAGATTTCTCCATGTTACAGGGGAATGAGTAGGAGCCATTTTAAGGTAGCAGTGCTGTGGAGCAGAGCTCTTGGAAATAATAATACAGAAGTGGCCTCGTGTGTGGTTATAGACAATCTCTGATTTCCTCATGTTATAGGGGAATGAGTAGTGACCATTTCAAGAAGACAGCACTTGGAGAAGCATCCTTTGAATGGATACTGTGCTGAATGTGGCCTCGTGGTGAGAGACAATTTGTCTGATTTCTCCATGAAAGGAATTGTTGAACCCTACCATGGCTAAAAGAAAAGGACATTTCTCTAGAAGCATCTTGACAAGGGTTTCGTGAGTTGATAAGCAGTTTGTCACCCGGGTCTCTCCCACCTACTTTGTGAACTTTTTCCCATCCATCTCAAACTCAAACTATCTAATTTTTATGCTGATGTATCAGCTCTTTGTTATAAATGGAGATGCTTCATTAATTCACATGTTTTGGACATGCCTTGAGAGATATTGGAACAAAGTATTTTGAAATTTCTCTGCCCTTTTTAACCAAGTCCCTTAACTGATTTATTTGGTATTGTTGGAGATAATGAGATAACTTTAACAGCATCTGATCTGCATGAATTAGTTTTTATTTCTTTAATGGCAAGGTGGGCGGTGTTGCTTATATGGAGGGATGATTATGAAAGTTTACTTTCATAATCAATGGTTACGTGACATCATGTCATGCTTAAATATTAAGATTGGATGCTCAATTTCCAATTTGATCTCAAGTTTTCTGAACACTGTGGGGACCCTTCTTGAACTACTTTCATAATCTTTGATTTCATGTGAAGATAGAATGTGTTGACTAATGAGGTAATTTATCACGCTGATTAAGAATTCTGTCTTTTTCTGGCCAAACAGCTTTCTTGTGGTAGGTTTAGATTTTCCTTTTATTAATAAATAGCATTTTGTTTGATTGAAATAATTCGGTTGTTAAGCATTCTTTGAAGATCTGGATACAATTCAGAAAACCTTTTGGTTTTATGAGATTTTCTCTTTCTAGTCCTTTATTTTCAAATTATTTCTTTAAACCTTCCATGACTGATGTAACTTTTAAAGAATCAAAGAATTGATTTAAATCTAATCTATAAATTTCAATGTCTTAAAGATTTATTTGTTGGGGGGGGGTGTCTTGCTTCTTTTTAACAACTTTCATTTAGGTACAGAAACAGCTTCTTTCTTGTAGTGGGTTTAGATTTTCCTTTTTTAAATAAAATATTAATACAAAACAATTTGTTTGATTGAAAATGTGGGGTACCTTGGATGAAATGATACAAATGTCATGTATCTTTCTGACTTTTAACATAGACCCTGATGTACTCTGTAATTTTTGATGTTTATAAAAATATTGAAAAAGAGAGAAAATGTTGAATGATATTTAGGTCTGTACCCAGATCCATTTGTCAACATGGTGGGAAAAATTTGATCACGTTGACGTCTTGAACGGTGAATGTTGGTTCATGAACATACAGAAGAAAGCTATCGAGAAGGATAGTAGGAGGTGGAAAAATTAAGAAAAGAAAATTAGATTCAGCAAAGGACATTTTGCTAACTGTAGTTATGACCTGTGTTCATTGTTTTTTTACATTGACTATGTATGCTTGGATTGTACTTGAAATTCCAGTGAGTTTAAAAGGCAGTGATTACTGTTATACACAGAATAGTTGCCAAGGGAAGATGCTGTATGTATTTGGAATGCAAATGACATAAGCTTCGGAAGTTCCCGATGCATTTGATAACTGGAGTAAAGAAAGAGCGTTTCATGCTGTTACTTATTGTTCTTCATGATAATTTTAAGAAAAATGTTGTAGTTGTGGGTGAAAGAAGCTACTGTAAGTGTATAAACAGCAGCAGATGCCTGGATAGACCAGGCAAACCAATTAAACCTGAAACAAATGAAAAACAGGTGTTCAGGCTCCATTCAGAAATACCGCATCTGTAAGTCATCAGTTTCAATAAAGATCGGTATTAACTGCAATTTGCCAGCATTACTTAAAACTACTACATCTGAAAGTGACTCCAGTTGCTGCAATTATCCTTTTTAAGACTATATTGCTAAAGTAAGATTTTCATCTGCAATCAGTGTTTTTTTTTATTCAGCTCTGTTGATCTGAACATCCATTTTGTGAGTTGAACTCTCATCTACGTCCTGCTATTCAAGAAACTCTTCACTAATTTTTTATATAACTATATATTTTGGTGTAAAAGATGTCCTCCCGATAAGATGGGTCCCCAATTTCAGCCTGAATTTCATAATTATATCATGTATCCGGTGTATAAGACAACTCCACCCACCCCCCCCACCCCACAATATAAATTTGTTTACTGAACTGATGTCACGTTGACTGAGTCGTGGAGCCTCCAGCAAAATGAAGAAGGTATGAAGCAAGTTTTAAGTTAAAAGTCACTGAAGTCGCCAAGGAATCGACCAACTGGGTTGCTGCGAGGACATTGGACAGAACTGAGATGGTAAACGAGTGGAGAAGGAATGAAGATTTTTTTAAAGAAAAATGCCAAAGAAATAATGTTTGATGAGAAGAGGAATGTGCTTGCTGAGTTATTTTCCTCAGATGATGATGGTGTTTGTGACCAGACGGCTATACTTTTTTGCACACTGTTTGGTTTTGTGATCGATTGCAACAGTTTTGGAAGGGTATTCAATCTATATTTAATAGTTTATATAATATTTGTCTTGTATTAGATCCTGGTATATTTTTGTTAGGGAATATGCAATCATTAATTGATTATCAGATTTCTTTTATCTATTTAGCTTTAGCAGTGGCCAAGAAATGTATAGCTCTTACTTGGAAAGATAAGAAATATATTAACTTTAGATATGGTATTTGGAGATGAAGTTCTGTTTGACGATGGAAAGGGTATCTTTTTCAATTCAGGATAGAATGTCTTTTTATAGGTTGAAGTGGACTCCGTTTGCTAAATATATGCATTTAAGTTTGATTTAAATATGTTTTTAAGTTTGATATTTTAGTATTGATTTTTTTTTGATGTTAGTATCTTTATTTGTTACGTTTTATCTTTTGTGTAAGGGTTTTTTTTATATATATATATATATATATATAATTATTGTTCATTTTATTAACTCTTTCACTTTTTATTTGGGGGGGGTTGGACTAACTTTAAGCTAGGTCATTAATGTTGTGTACTAATTTGGGGGGGGTTTAGTTTATTTAGTCTGCCGATGTAGTATTGTAATTTTTATTATCTTATGTTTAATCTTTTTACTGTAACTTTCTATTTTATTCATGTTATAAAAATCTTAAATAAAGTTTAAAAAAAAAGTTGATGGTGCTTTTTTTTCAAAGGATTTTATTTTAAAAAAATATATATTTTTCTAATATACCAGTAGCTTAAAAATTTGTGTAGGGTGGGTTATGGAACCAATTGAGTGGCAGTTTGAGTAGAATTTTAAAGTCATGTTTTTGTTTCTGGCTGATAAGATGACCCCTGTTTTTGGCTTATTTATTTGGTCTTCCAAAGTAGTCTTATACGCCAAATTATATGATAATTTTTGAGCAACTTGTATAGCTTCTATTTGTGAGGTGGTAAATTGACAGGGGAAATGGGGGCAAAGTAACTGTGAATTAAACTAAACCCAAATATTTTTTCATTTGAATCTAAAAATTAGGTGAGAGATTTCAGAGTTCAACTGATTCATCACCATGTTATTTCAATGAGCCATTGCAGAAGTTCTTAATTGGAAGGACCAGAGGGTGTCCTGATGAATCTTCCTTTTTGTATGCATTTTCATTTTTATCTTTTATTCCATTCCTTGAGCAATATTCATAGTCCTAGTTCATATCAATTTGCACTGAATATACAGTATGTTAATGACATGAGTAACTGGACTAGACATAACTGACAGGAGTAACAAATGATAAAAATGAAATTTATTGCACTGTTGCTTAGGCCCTGTTATAAATTGTAGATATTTAAAATATTATGTATCAGATTTGAATTGCAATCAACTAGGTGGTTCATTCCTTTGATTCCATACTTGTGGAAGGTCACCGGATTGTCTTCCTGTGCCTCCTGCCTCTCTTTCTACCACTCCTTGTGTAACCTGTCTCCCTCTTAGTTGTTCCAATACCTCACCCCTCCCTGGGCCTCTCTCCTTCCTGTCAGGTCCTCTGCCCTCTCTGTAAGCACTCTCCCTGTCAACTCCCCCTTCCCGGGGTCACTCACTTCCCTCTCAGCCCCCTCCCTGGTGTCACTCACTTCCCTCTCAACCCCCATCCCGGCGTCACTCTCCTCTCTGTCAGCCTGTGCCTGGGATCTAACACCTTCCTCTCAGTTACTCCCAGTACCCCTCACTCTTTTCTATTGATTTCTGCAAATTACAGTAATTAATTTGGAATAACTAAATAAATTGAAGGCTTGGTGTCAGGCACTGTCTAGATGGGCTTTTGACACGATGTAAAGTGATAGACTCGTTCAAAGGTTGGTTGCTAATTGTCTAAAATTTGCTTGGTGATAGGAGACAGGGGGTGGTGGTGGTGGAATGATGTGTATCTGATCAGTGTGTACCGCAGATGCCCATGCTGGTACCATCATTGTTCACCCTGTGCATTGTAAAGTATCATCATGTTTTTTTTTCTTTGGGCAAACTAAAAAATCTGGGTGCAAACTCAACAATGTTGGGTTCATCATTTAGCAATATTCCAGAAAGTGAATTCAGTGACCCCAGGATTGGAAGGAGAGCAGGGATTTTTTTTTCTCTGTTGTCCAGGCTAATGTTCTATTGATCAAACCTACTAAATGTTACCTAGGCATTTTGTCTCTGAAATTGACTTTGTCTAAAATAAAAGTCTAAAATCAGGACTGCTTAGGGCACTGACTGCTTCGATCCATTCAGATTTTCAGGAATCTCAGGCAATACATAAAATTCAAATTTAAGGAGAATAAACAGGTAAATTTTGATAGATTATTAACAAAACATATTTTCATATAAAATAGAAAGCACAAAAAAAAAGATTCCTTACATTTCCCCCACCTCACCGTGGATGCTTGTTACTGCTGGTGCATCAGGGGAGCCTGTGCACACATGCACATACGCACACAAAAACTCATTTTTCAAGAAGTTGGGTTTCTCTGGTCTGGTTTCTCAGGTGGTCCAGTTTTCTGGCATCTGGATTTTTGGACTTTTACTGTACAGTATATTAAATCATAACTGAGCAAATATGTGAACAAACACTGTCCAAATACAAATGCAAACCACAAAAATCTGTAGACAGTGTTTGAAGTAAAAACACAAAATGCTGGAAAAGCTCAGTGTCCTTTATGAAGCAAAGGTAAAAATACCTTTGTTTGACCTGCTGAGCTGTTTTTACTGTCCAAATGTAAATATCTTCATTAATCCCTACCATTGATTTTTGTGTTTTCTTACTGAGCAGGAAAATAAATTGGCTACTCCACTTACTGATCAGTAAGATGGCATGGGCAGATTGTGGTTGTAATGCCCAGTGGTTTGGTCATCAGCTCACCACTTGTGACTGACTCATCACAGTCACAAGTCACTGCCTCCTCTGTCACATCCAGAGAGGGGTGGGTCTGTCAGGGGAGCTCTGACATCCAGGCCACATGTTGCCTGTGGAGTCCTGCAGTGCCATGACCATTGTCAAGAAAGGAGACAGACCTGTGTCCAAGAGACCAATACGAAAAGGAGCAGACCATCTCAGCTACCAAGGTGGCTTGTAGGTATTTGCTGATTCAAGGATGGAGGTAAATTTGGTGGAAAAATCTGGAAGAAAATGACAGTACAACAATCTGGAGCACCTAATTTCCTTTGGTATTCAGAGTATTTGCCACATATTATTTTCTGCTTAAATATACTCTATGCTGCCAAGACTATTCAGCATCAATGATTGAAAACAACTTCTTGTCCAATTTGTTGTTTGTGATTAAGTATTGCAGATGCATGAAGGACACAACCAGTCAGAGTAAATCATTTCAATGTAATTGAACAAAACATCTAACATGTCAGTGAATTTGTTGCTTGACAAAATAACAGTGATTGAGCCTTTTTGTGAAACTAATGCATAGATTTTATAGATCTATTGTAATTGAGTTTTTTGATATTAACTCAATATATAATCACACCAGAACTACTGTACATTTGGATTACTGCACTTAAGCCTACCAAGGACTTAATGCTGTAGTCCTTGGTGTAGCCCAACTTGTCCATGCTGACAAAGCTTGTCCCAGTTCCCTGCATTCATCCACATTCCTCTGAAGCTTTCCTATTCATCGACCCATCTGAATATTTTTTGGACATCTCAATTGTTCCAGCTTCCACCACATCCTCCAGGAATCAGAAGCCTCCTCTCACTCATTATCTTTTTATCCATCTAATGGGACAGAAATAGAATAAAGTACAGAAAAGGAAAGAAATCTCTAGTGAATCAAGGAAGGAGGCAGAATTGCTTGATCCGAGTATAGCTGCGGGTTTGCTATCTGTTTGGCATCAATTAGGAATCCAGGAATTTTTAATCATTTACCTGGCTCCTTAAAATCTTCTTGGAGAACTTTGTATTGTTGATTGCTACTATGTGGTCTCTCATTGTTCATCCTACCCCGTTTGTATAGGGACTGACTGCTTCAATGTGGACAGCAATTGTAGTCATACAATTTTTTTTTCTGATGAATCAAATACTTATTTTTTTCTCTATATCCTTTCTTTCTTCTTGCACTGCTGATCCACCTCTGGTGCCCTGAACTTTGCTTTGGCTGTAATTTCTAGAGCAATCTTTGTCCTCATTAGTATTCAGAGCTGAATACTAGAGAGACATTACCA
Source organism: Narcine bancroftii (assembly GCF_036971445.1). Classification (NCBI taxonomy): domain Eukaryota; kingdom Metazoa; phylum Chordata; class Chondrichthyes; order Torpediniformes; family Narcinidae; genus Narcine; species Narcine bancroftii. Next base: position 458,648,519 of record NC_091469.1, read on the forward strand.
CTGTGAACTGAACACATTCAAGCATTTTCAGTTTCTTGTGCAATATAGAATATTTACAAGCAGAATAATATTGCTTCCAAACATTGCTTCAATCTCACTTCCATATTTCTAAATCCACGGTGTAAACTGCGATCCATTGGGTACCAGAACTGATTTCACAAGGAACCTTGAAAGCTGGCCCAGGAGGTCAAATAACATGATTAACCCTTCTTCAAGGTTTGATTGGTCACTCTTGCCTTTCTGCAAAAAAGATCATCAATCAGAATTTATAGTCATGAACGTGTCACAAAATAGATAGTCTTGTGCCTGCATTACAGTGCAAACATTTCTATAAATCACCTTACAAAACAAATAAAAATAGGGTAAGAAAAAGATAAAATAATGTCAATGGTTCATTGTTCATTGAGGAATCTGATGGCAGAGGGGAAGAAGATGTCCTTGTGCTACTGGGTGCTCGTCTTCAGGCTCCTGTACCTTTCTCCTGATGAAAGCAGAGTGAAGAGGGCTTGGCTTGGGTGGTGGGGGTCTTTGAGGATAGCTGCTGGCTTCTTAAGACCCCTCCTGATGGAGTGAAGACTGGTGCCCATGATGTCACAGGCTGAGTTAACAACCCTCTGAATTTTTTTTTTACCTGAGCATTGGCATCTCTGTATTAGACAGTTATTCAACCGCCAGAATTCTCTCCACAGTACACCTGTAGACATTTTTGACAGTCTTCAGTCACATGCCGAATCTCCTCAAACTCCTCACAAACTATAGCTGTTATTGTGTCGCCTTTGTGATTTCATCGACATGAAGACTTCAGGAGAGATCCTCAGAGATGTTGACACTTGAAATTCTTGATCCTCTCCACCGCTGACCCAGCAACAAGGATGGGTTTGTGTTCTCATGATTTCCTCCTGACATCCACAATCATCTCCTTAGGATTGTTAATGTTGAGTGCATTATTGTTGTTGCGACACCACTCAATCAGCTGATCTATCTCCCTCCTGTACATTTCTTCAGCAAATTTGTAGATGGCATTAGAATTAGCAGTTGAATTGTGCCTAGTCACACAGTCATGGGTGTAGAGTGAGTCGAGCAGGGGGGCGAAGCATGCATCCTTGAGGTGCGCCTGCGCTGATTGTCAGTGAGGAGGAGGCATTGTTTCCAATTCGCACCAACGCTCATTCATCCTATCTGCAAATAAATATAATTGTAAATAATTTTTAAAAAGTTCAGATTAACTTTTTCAACTCCAGAACCTGGAATTGATTTGCACTAATGGACCTGATAACCAAGATCACATCTACTGGAAAATGGCAGGATCATCTTCATCTTATTCCCCACCATTCTCATACATCTGGGAAAGCAGAAAAAAAAATTCAGACCTGGGGCCAGTCAAGGATAAAAAAAAGGTCTCAATATAATCTTTAACCTATTTCTTTACCTGATCCTGTTATAATTTCTCCCCTTTCTTTAATTTTCTCCAAATCCACCTCTTTGCTTTGCTAATGGTTTCTCCCACCACCTGCCTCTTCATCACTCGCAACTTCTGTCCTGTCTCCTCTAGGCTTCTTCCCCCTTTATTTAAATATATATATATATTATCTACCTTCTTAAAATCTTAAACACGATAAGACTTAATGTTGACTGACCATGGGTGTTGTCTGACCTGCAGAGCTCCTCCATCTGGATTCTAGATTCCTGAATCTGCAGTTTTTGATTTTTTTAAAAATGTTATCCTCCACATGTTGAGCGTGTGGTGATATGTAATTACACCACTAGGTCACCAGGGGTCAACCCGGTGACCTTGTATATAAAGCACTCCAGAGCTACAGTCTAGCCTTCCAGGTTCATCTTGCAGAGAGACGAGACCTCTTAGTGTACATATTAGTTTATTAAAGCTGTCTTATACTCGCACTGCTGGTGTGGTTATTGTCAGTACAGACCGTGGTTCTGGTTCTTCTCTTTCCTGTACCCGATACAAGGGGTAAAATCATAGAATCAGCGAATATTCGGCAGGAGTAGGTTTGTCCACCCTTGGAGCTTTCATAACCTTTCAATATGACTTCAGTACCTTCTTCCTGTTTTCCCTCCAGACCCTCTGATCCCTTTTGCCATGAGAGCCACATCCAACTCCCTTGTAAATATATCCAATAAACTGACCACAACAGCTTCTGTGATAGGGAGTTCCACAAGTTCCCAACTCTCTCATCGGGAATGAAATGATTCTTGTCTGATTTCCCCTCCACTCCCCACTGTTTGTGAAGTGTAGAGACTGGGAATTCTGTTGTTATGCTTTTTTCTGTATTTATAAATTAAAATGAATTTCTCCCCTCTAAGGAAATTGCCTGAGTATGTTTAAAATGGTTATGGCAGGGTTGCAGACTTTTTGCAATAGCTCAATTATTTCTCATGAGTGCAGCAAAACCAGTATTGCTGTGGAGCTATTCTGATAAACACCTTCTTTTCCAATTATTAACCATAAAGGAGATGATCAAAATGGAAGAACGTGCAGGTTGCATTTCAGTAGAAGTGAAAGTCCCCACTCGAATCCCCAAGCAGAACTGACAGCATGGACACGACACATTTTCTCAGAAAACTTGGCTCAAATTGCAGGCAAACCATGTCCTGAGCCAAGGTGATCTGAAGCACTCTGGTCAAAAGACTTGATTTTGTATGATTTTTATAATCAAAAAATGGCTTGACCTGAATTCCTAAATGAAAACATAATTAACATCTAGATCGAACACAACTTCCTTAGAGTGGAGCAATTCATTTTAATTTGCATGTATATATGCAGGAAAATAACCTAACATATATTAACAATAATCATTGTCAATAACTGGGCAGCAGGCACCCATGGGCCAAAATGACCTGTTATCATGCTGTATTTCTAAATTTAAATTTGACATAATTCCCAGTCTCTATAACTCACAAGCAATGAAATTGTTTTGCTCTCTATCAGAGTTGGGAACTTGTGCAGCACAGTACCACTGAAGGTGTTGAGGTCAGTTTATTGGATATATTCAAAAGGGAGTTGGATGTGCTCTCATGGCTAAAGGGATCAGAGGATCTGGAGGGAAAACCAGAAGAGGGTTCTGAAGTCACATGATCAGCCACGATCTTTTTGAAACCTACTGTGGTTGTATAGTCTTGCATTTAGATTCCAGATATTCCTAGGTAGAGTGAATAATAAGGTGGGCAGGTGGCGTACCTTGCCATCTAAGCGATTCCAGGTGAGGAAGACAAAGGAAAAAAAAGTTCTGAGGTGGATGAAATCTGAAAATATTTGAGATCGAATCCAGAATCTCAAACACTAGCCGTCTTGCTGCCTGATTAGTTGAGTTCTTCCAACGGTTGTTCCTGACCACTGCATCTGCAATCCATTGTGTTTTGACATTCTTAGATCCAATGATGTGGATTCTCAGTCTTCATTAGGTCAAATAAAAAGCTTCTACTTCTTTGGTGTCAAGGGTGATTTGCTTCCACTTCTGTTCTGTATGTTATGAGATAGCTTATAGACCAATGTGAGTTTCCAGAGTTTGATAAAGGCAGACCAGGAGATTCCCAATGGAATGGGTGGCAAGGTAAAATAGGACCTTATACACTACATCTGCCACATCTGCTTTATCTTTTAACAAAGTGACTCGAGGGTCTCAGTACAAAAGAAATCTAAAGTACTACATACCTTCACAAGCGTAAATTGCGCCTTTCCATATGTTGAAGAGGAAATTAGCACCTTCTAAATGTTGAGAACTAAATAAGGAAGAGCCATATATCTACATTTTAGCTATGTGTCAATGTTCATAACAATGGCTCAAAATAATTTACTAAGGATAAAACTACTGGTTGACAAAACAAGTGAGGCACTTAGTTAAGAGGAAGAAAGAAGCCTACATTATATTTAGAAAGTAAAAAAAAAACAGGAAGGATTCATGAATATTACATAGAAGCCAGGAAGGAACTTAAGAAAGGACTTGGGAGAACTTGAAGGAGGCATAAGAAGGCATTGGCAAGTAGGTTTAAAGAGAACTGCAAGGTGTTAAATGCATACATGAAGAGCAGAAGGATGACAAGAGGGAAGGTAGGGCCGCTTAAGGATAAAGGAGGTTGTGGAGGTCCTAAATGAATACTTTGTTTCACTATTCATCAGTGAAAAGGACCATATTCAAGATAAAGCCAGAATAGAACAAGCTTGTGTGCTGGACGGTGTTGAGATTCAAAACTAAATAGTGCTGGATCTTTTTTAAAAAACCCCATAAAGATTGATGTTTCCGAATCTAGATGAGATACACCCCTAGGTTGCTGTGGGAAGGGAGGAAAGATATTGCTGGGGCATTGATGAGCAACTTTGCATCCTCCTTGGTTTCAGGGGAGGTGCCAGAGGATTGGAGTGATAAAAAAAGATACTAGGGAGAATCCCAAGAATTAGAGACCAATGAATCTTATGCCAGAGGTGTACAAACTATAGGAGATTATTCTTAAGGACAGGATATATAATCATTTGTAGAAGTACAGACTTCTCAGGGACAATCCCAATTGCTTTGCGAGGGGAACATGGTGCTTCATGAGCCTAAATAGGTTTTTTGAGGAGATAACAAAATAAATTGACAAAGGTATGACAGTAGATGTGGTCTATATGGATTTTATTAAGGTTCACCTTGAAAGATTCATTCAGAAAGTTATGAGGCATGGGATCCATGGAACCTTGACTGTGTGGATTTAGAATTGGATTTCATGCAGAAAGCAGCGTAACAGACAACGGAAAGTATTTGGGCTGGAGGTCAGTAACCAGTGGAGTTCTGCAAGGATCTGTTCTGGGATACCTGCTTTTTGTTATTTATGTAAATGACCTAGATGAAGAAGTGGAAGGATGGGTCAGTAGATTTGAGGATGAAACGAATGTTGGAGGAGTTGGAGATGGTGCTGAAGGTTGTGGTAGTTTACGAAAGGATACAGATAAGATGCAAAGATGGGTGAAAAAGTGGCAGATGGAGTTCATTCTGCATAAGTGTGATGCATTTTGGAAGGTCAAACCTCATAGCTGAGTACCGGGTTAATGAATGGATTCTCAACAGTCTGGAGGAACAGAGGGACCTTTGGATCCAAATCCTTACATTTTTCAAGGTTCCACACAGGTTGATAGGATAGTTAAGAAGGCCCGTGGGATGCAGGGCTTCATGAGTTGGGGGATTGAGTTTAAAAGTTGAAAGGTCATGTTGCATCTCTGAAAATCTGTAGTGAGACCCCATTTACAATATTGTGTTCAGTTCTGGTCACTTCACTATATGAAAGATGAGGAAGTTATGTAGACATTACTAGGATGTTACCTGATTTTGATTAGCAGAGCTAATTCTTTTCTCTTTGGAGCGTAAAGGATGAGAGGTGATTTAGCAGTGATATACAAGATTCTGAGAGGCACAGATAAAATGGACACCCAGCACCTTTCTCCCAGGGTGGGAGCAGCAAACATCAGAGGACATCTGAACAAAGTGAACGGAGGTAAGTTTAAGGGAGACATCAGTGGTACGTTTTATTGCACAAAGAGTTGTGGGTGCCTGGAATGCCTTGTCAGGGATGGTGGTGGAGGATGAAACATTAGAGACATTTAAGAGACTTCAAGACAGGCACATGCATGAAATAAAAAGAGAGTTACGAGGTAGGAAGGGTTTAGTTTTTTTTTTGGTTAGTGATATGTATGTCGCACAACATCAAGGACAGAAGGCCTTGTACTGTGCTATAGTGTCAATGTTTTATGTATGTGCAAAGAGCATTTTCATTTAAATTTCCCCCTTGTAATTGATCTTGAATTGATATTGTACCTGAAGTTACTTGTCTGTGAGATCTATTAAATTTAAATGAATATGAAAATATAATGGGGTTTCAGGAAAACAGCCTTTTCTGTTCTTTTAACTTGGTTGACTAACTATTACAAAGCAGCAATTTAAAAGAAAAAGCTAGCCATGTGAGGATCTGTGAGGCTCATTTATAATTTAAGGACATTAAAATTATCTGTAAATTGTGGTATCTTTTTAGTGCAAGCTTTGTTTTTTACAATGTTAGAATATTTTCAATAAAACTAACTACACATTATTGAAATCAAATAAGGAAAGAATTTGGCACAGTGGGTGAATTGAGTTCAGTCCAGGTAATTACATGAGCCCTAAGGAAATTGGGGAATCTCAGCAGAACTTTTGCAGTCCACTATGAAGGAATAAGACTAATTTGCACACATGAAAAATTGTTCAAACACATTAAAAAAAAAGTTGAACCCAATATTATCAGATTTATGTTTTAGATGTGATCAGGAAGTTGGTTCGTTTTTGCATTCTTCTTGGAAGTGTCCTAGAGTAAAACATTTTTGGTTAGAGGTAAGAAATGTTAGGAAGAAAATATTAGGGTTAAACTCCCATAGGATCGGAGGTTATTTTTGTTGGGTAATATCAAAGTAGTTAGACCTAAATTAAGGTTAACTATGTATTAAATTGAATTTTATGACTTCCTTTAGCTGTTTCTAGGAAGTGCATAACCATGACTTGGAAATCAAATGCAGACTTAAGGATGGAGAGATGGCATGCAGAATTGTGTACCTGTATTCCACTTGAGAAAATAACTTACAATTTATGTAATAAGTATAAATTATTTTTGAAAATTTGAAGGACTCTCCTGTTGGTAACCCTCAGCTCCATTATTTGTATTGAAACTTGTATTTCTTTTTGACATTCTCCTAAATTTTTTTTCCTTTTTGATATTTTAAGGGTGAGGGGGAGTTTTGTGTATGTGTATATATATATATATATATATATGCACACACACAATTTTTTTCTTTGGTTTTATTGAATATGTTTACATGGATGTGGTTTTAAAATTCTTAAATAAAATATATAAAAAACATAATTTTGGAGATGTACATTGCACAAAAACTAGGAGCAGGCATCAACCATTTAGCCTTTCAATCCTGCTGCACCATCTGTTACAATAATGTCTGATCCTTTCTCTCGATTGCATTTTCCCCAACCTACTCCCCATTTCTCTGATCCCTTTCATGATTAGAAAACCTTTCAGCAAACCTGGCCTCTACACTCTTGCACATGAAGAAATCTGTAGGTTTGCAAGGCATTTCTCTCACTGTAATTCCAAAAAATGTTATCTTGATGAATGTTAATGTCAGTCTTGATAAAGTGTTTTGATTCAAAACCTTGACAATCCCCTCCCTGCCAACCCCCCAAAAAAAGAATGCTGTGTGTGATAGTACAGATCTATCACCAATGTACATAGTGTATATAGTTACTGTATCTAGACTGTGCTTACAGCGATTAGCTGAGAGCTAAGCCACACCTATTGTCTGGGCCTTAAAGGGTTGTGTCCCTAGCCAGGTCGGATTATTCCGGACTGGTTGGCCACCTGTGAAGAGCTCCTGTCTTTTGCTAATAAAAGCCTTGGTTTGGATCAACAAGTCTTTGGTTCTTTCGACGAGCTCTACACTGTGTGACCTGCTGAGTTCCTCCAGAATTTGATACTTCTCCAGATTCTAGCATCTGCACTCTCTTGTCCTCTTCCCAAATGGCTTATCCCATATGAAACTGTGACCCATAGTCCTTAACTCCTAGCCAGAGGAATCATTCTTGCTGTTTCCAGAGGAAACAGACTCATCCAAACTTTACACATTTCAATGACCTCTCAGTCTTTCAAACTCTGTCCAATTCAGATCTGGTCAAATCAACCTCTCCTCATCTGACATTACATTCACGCAATTCTTCTGAGTCGGACTTGCAAAATTCATGTTAAGTGAGGAAAATAAAATCAGAATATGTAAATCATTGGAAGATGAACTCAGTTTATAGGTGTTGATATTCGTCCTGACACAAAAGTTGCATATGCTTGAATCTCGAGCAAACAAAGAATGACTGGATGAACTCAGCAGGTCAAACACTAGGTTATCTGACCTGCTCAGTGTCTCCAGAATTTCATTATTGTGAAAGAAAAGTCATTTGATCCACTTGAAGAGAGTAATTAGCACACTAGAGAATTGCACTTGATGGCCTGTGGCTCTTTCAATCTATGTGGGTTTCTCATAATTTTATTAAGTGGCTGAAAAGTATTCAGTAACCCACCATTCACCATGGGTGATCATAACCATATATAACCATTTACAGCACGGAAACAGGCCACGTCGGCCCTTCAAGTCCGTACCGGTTCACTTGAACAACTCCACTAGCTCCTCCGCAAACTCCTGAGGAAGCAGAAGCTCTCTCAGGTGGCTACATCCTGAGATTTTCCAGGTCCTCGTAGATTCTCTTTATAAGACCCCGTTTTCTTGGATACTTTTCTCCATTCCATTTCTCTTTATAAATCGCTGTTCTCAGGGAATCTTTACACATGTTCCTTTCAGAAGGGTGTACTAAACTGGTAGCCCTTCATATTACTCGGTACCCTTTAAGTAGCTCGCAGTTTCAAAAAGGTTGGTGACCCCTGATCTAAGGAATATGTCCAATCATTTCTCTGCCCCGTCATTCTTATCATTGATCTCCGAGGAATCCTAAAATTTATCATGATCAGACTTGAATATCAAAAATAAATTGTCCTTGGCTCTCTGAAATACAAATATACAAGATTTATAACGTGCGGCATGAAGAAATTTCTTTCTATGTCAATTCTAACAGCTTGATCCCTTGTCTACTCCCTCTGAGTAGAAGTGGTGGAACCAGCTAATAAAAGGGCTAATGGAGAAATTTCAGCTTCTCACGGCATTTTTATGTCTCAAATGGATTGCCGGTCAGTCTTCTAAAGTTCATTTGGTACAGGCACATTTTCTAACTTTCTCTTTGTAAGGCATCATCTTCTCCCCCACCACTCAATTTTCAAAATCCTCTCTGGGTAGCTTCAATTGCTGCAATCGTCTCCGCACTCAGGATTCAGCTGTCACATTTTGGCTCACACTACTTCATTACCCTAGCCTGTTGCACAGACATGGCTGAGTGTAATTAGGGCCTAGATGCTGGGAATGTGATCCAAGCAGAACACTGTATATTTGCTTAACCTTCCAAAGGATTTGAATGATCATGCCGAGGTACCATTGTTAATATTTTTTACAGCAGCTTGGGATAGCTAGCATAAATAGTCTGGCATCTCAGAGCACAAGGATCATTGCTGCTCATTGCTTTGTGCTAGGTTTGAGGTTTTGCTCTTCAAGAAAACTGGCTCAGGAATGGGTACAGGAGACAGGGTTTAGGTTTGTGGATCATTGCAATCTCCTCTGGGGAAGGTTTGACCAGTACAAAAAGAACAGGCTGCACCTGAACTGGAGAGAAACCAATATCGTGGGCAGTTTTGCTAGAAATGTTGGGGAGGGTTCAGACTGTTTAGGCTGGAGGATGGGAACAAGGGTATTCAGTCAGATAATGGAGCAGTTGGTCAAAAGGGAGATGGTATGTGTAGTGGTAGGCAATGAATGGAGCATAAATGCATTCAGGTGAATATGTTGAAATATGTGTACTTTAACACAAGATGTGCACGGTTAGTGCAACACTCTGTTAGTGCTCGGGTCTCAACACTCGGGATCGAATCTGAGCATTATGTAAGTAGTTTGTATGTTCTCTCTGACTAGGTTTCCTCTGGGTTCCTCTCACCATTCAAAACTTATCGGTATTCTCAGTTAATTGATATACAAGGGAGGCATGAGCTCATGGGCTAAAAAGGCATGTAACCATGTTGAATGTCTAAATTTAAAATTGAATTTCAATTGAAAGTATTCACAATGCCGGTGTTGAACTTAGAGCATGGGTCCTAAGATGGAATCATGATGTTGTGGCTATTACAAAGACTTGAATGATGCAAAGCCAGCATTGGCTGATGCATGTTCCAGGGCTTAGATGTTATAAAAATGATAAGGAGGGAGGTAAATGAGGGGATGGGGGAGTGGTATTGCTAATCAAGGATAGTATAACAGCTATAGAAAAGGAAGACATGGTAGAAGGAGTGGGTGCATCAGAAACAAGAAGAGTGTATTTCAATCGAGAGATTGGGGGATATTTGGGGAAGCCACCATATAGCAAAGCTATGGACAAGGATAACAGTAGATAAAATGGGAAAGTGTTTAATTGGAGGAAGTGCTAATTACAATGGCACTAAGCAGGAACATTTCAGAGTAAATTGAGAACAGATGTTGTCTTGGGAAATATAGAGCCAATTTTTTAAAAATTTAGATATACTGTACTGGTTGTAACATGCTCTTTTTGGCCATGAGCCCATGCAGCCCAATTACAGCCAATTGACCACCACCAGTGAAATTTCTTTTTGAATGGTGGGAGGAGGAAACCCATGCAGACACATGGAGAACATAAAAATTCCCTACAGACAGCGTGGGATTTGAACCTCGATTCCAGTCACTGGCACTGTAACAGCTCTGCACTAACCACTACACTAATCATATGAAATATGAAGGATGTTTAGGGAGTACTTGACCAGGGTTCTAGATGTGCTTATCTCAATGATACAGGGAAAAGATGGTGAGATAAAGGAACTGTGGTTGAGAAGAGAGGTGGGCCAGTGAGTCAAGGGGATGAAGGAAGCATACACAAGGTTCATGAAGCAAAAGTCAGGAAGGGCTCATGAGGATTGTATGCTATCCAGGAATGAACGTAAGAGAGGACTTAGGAGAGTTAGAAAAGGGTCATGAGAATGCCTTGGCAAATAGGATTAAGAAAAATCCTAAAATGTTCTACATATACCTGAAGAACAGAAGGATGTCTAAAATGAAGGGGGTGGGGGCTGATTAAGAGTGGAATATGTGCCTGGGGGCTGAAGAGTTAGTGAAGGTCTGAAATTAATACTTTGCTTCAATGTTCACCAAGGAGAAGGACCTTGGTGAATGTCAGGTCAGTGTAAAGCAGACTAATGTGTTGGTGCATGTTGAGGTTAAGAAAGAGGACATGCTACTTCTTCTGGAAAATATTCAGATAGTTAACTCCCCAAGACCAGACAGGATATACCACAGGTTACTCTAGGAAGAGAGGGAACAGATTGGTGGGGCATTGGCAATGATATTTGTGTTCCGCCTGGCCATGGGAGAGGTACTGGAGGATTGGATAATGGCAAATGTAATTTTAGAAAGGTAAACAAGAATCTGGGAATTATAGACCAATGAATCTGATGTTGGTGGCGGGCAAGCTAGTGGAGAGAGATCTCATGCAAAGGATTTATGAGGATTACGAAGAAGCATTGGTTTCTCCGGGATAGCATTGTTTTGTGCGGGGCAGGTCATTTCTCACAAGTCTGATTTTTGTTGTTGTTGTTGAGTAGACAAAAGAAATTGATGAAGATAGGGCAATGGATGTGGTATAAATGTGTTTTAGAAAGGTGCATGACAAGGTGCTCCGTGGTAGGCTCATTCAGAAAGACACGAGGCAATGATTTCCAGGAAACTTGGCTGCATGGTTTCAGAATTAGCACTTCCCTGCAGAAGACACAGGGTGGTAGTAGATGGAAGGTATTCTACCTGGGGGGGGGGGGGGGGGGGAGGGAGGTCCTGCGACTAGTATAGTTCCACATGTTCTGTTCTTGGATCCTCTACTCTTTGTGATGTATATAAAGGACTTGGATGAAGAAGTGGAGAGGGTGGGTTGGTAAGTTTGCAGATGATGCCAAGGTTGGAAGTTTTGTCTATATAGAAAGTTGGTGGGAGTTACAGCAGGATCATAGATAGGACGCAGAATTGGGGGGAGAGCTGGCAGATTGAGTTCAATCCTGGTAAGTGTGAAGTGATGCTTGTCGGAAGGTTGAACTTGAAGTTAGAGTATATTGATAATGGCAGAATTCTTAAGGGTGTGGAGGAGCAGAGGAATCTTTTGGGTCCAGTTCCATAGATCCCCTCAAGACTGCTGCTTATGTTAATGAGTAGTTAGAAAGGCCAGTGGTGTATTGGCATTTATTAGTCAGGGAATGGAGTTGAGAAGTGTGCAGTAATGTTGCAACTCCAGAAATCTCTGGTTAGACCAGATTTAAAGTTTTCACAGGAAGGATGTGGCAACTTTAGCAAGGATTTGGAGGAAATTTACAAAGATGTGGCCTCAATTGGAGAACATGTCTTATGAAGCAAAGTCAACAGTGGGTTTTCTCTTTGGTTCAACAAAAGATAAGGGGTGACTTTAAAGAGGTCTATAAGATTATGAAGGGCAAAGATAGCGTGCACAGCCAGCACTTTTTTCATGTGGTGACAATAGCAAATACCAGAGGAAATATGTTTTGTGTAAGGGGAGGAAAGTTTGCTGATGTCAGAGGCACATTATTTTATATAGGAAGTGGTGGGTGCCTGGAATGCATTGCTAGGGTAATTGTGGAGGCTAGTACAATAGTGTGACAGATTATGTTGTGTTTGTTTTGTATATATATATATATTTTTTTTTTTGGGAGATAAATTGAGGCAGGTTTTTTTTAAGAGTAGGTCATATACAAGCACTTTAAAACCGATCTTATTTAAAATACTGGAGCTCTGCTAATGCTAGACATATCGGCCCCAGAGCCTTTGCAAAAGCTTTGGAGAGTGCCCAAGAGATTTCACTAATGGATTGTTGTTTACAAAGAGCAACAAATGAAAGAACTTATCGGAGCTGCAGATTGTCTGGAGTGGAACTTGCTGTTCTAAGAGGATCATGTGGTTTTGCAAGTAGAGAGAGTCCAACAGGTTTTTCTCAGAGAGAGAGAGAGAGAGAGAGAGAGAGAGAGGGGGGGGGAGAGAGAGAGAGAGAGAAGGAAGTTCTATAGTTTTACAGTCACCAGCAGCAGCTGGGACTGGAACAGGACACACTGGCGAACTTGCAGAAAACCCCATTTTGAAGATGGGTTGTGAGTGCTTAGTTCAGCCTGGTCAAAGCCCTTGTGGTTCATGCAAAAGGAGAGGACTGGCTGTCTAATGTTTCACTTGAAATAAGAGAAACAAAAAGGCACTCTGTGGTGACCTGAAAGAAAGAGGTTATCATCTATAGAACTATGATGGGGCAAGTTTCTTTGGCAAGACACTGAAGTGGCTGATTAAAAAGGAATCGGTTGTGGTTGTCCAACGAAAAACAAATCTCTCCGAAAACCAACAAGAACCTTCCTGAGGGGTAACCATTTACCTTTTAAGCACCAAAGCCTGGTGAACATTATAAATGTTAAATTCTGTGGACAGTATAAGAATTGCCTGCAACCAGTGAACTTGGAGGAATGAGAAGTGAGATTGGACTGTGAATCAAAGAACTTTTCTTTACATACGATGTGCTTAGAATTAGGAGGTTAAGTTAGGTTAGTTAAGTCAATAGTGATAAGTTTTCATGTTTAAAGTTAATTAAAAGCAACTTTTGTTTGAGTAACCACTTGTCTTGGTGAATATCTATTGCTGCTGGGTTTTGATTGGCATGTATGAGGGTTAGGCTATGTGGCAGGGAAGGATTAGATTATTGTGGAGTTTGTTCACATAGGTCAGCACACCATGGGTCAAAGGATCAGCATTATGCTGTAATATTCTATAAGCATCATATTCCTCACTCCACCAGATGCTACACTCCATCAAATGCAGAGATGAATTGACACTTACATTTGTGCAGATTTGGAGGCCATATTCTAAGTTGTCAGCGACTTGTCAATTATGAGTCTTGCACCAGAGATCCACAAGACCAGCTCCTCTATTCGCCTGCCCACACAGTGCAACACTGCTCCCTACAAAGCTTCACAGTTAGACTCCAGCAAATATGAAGAATTTCCCTCATCTTGGGACCCTTCTCTCAGCAAAGTGGACATTAATGATGAAATTCAACATTACCATCACTGCATCACAACACCCTTTGGTTGAGTGGCCTTGAAAGTGTCTGAAGCTGAAGACCCCTGTGTGTACATAAGCCCAATGGGTCTACAGTGTTTGGGGCACAGAGTTATAAATCAAATAAATCTTAAAACGGATTTACTTATCAACAATAGATGAAACTAATTGCAAATTGATTTAAACAAATGGAACCATGTGACAAGATACATCACCAGAAATAACATTTTAAAATCATGGTAATAAGGCTTTCACCAGCCGAGTGAAATTGCATAGCGCTGTATAATGTGTTCTCATCCTTAATTCAGACTGGAGAGACAAACCAGGATGGGAATGTTAAATGTTAGAGACCATATGTTTAAGGTGAGAGAAGGAAAGTTTAAAGATCTGAGGGTTTTTTTTTGACATGGCGAGAGGTAAGAGCCTGAAATAGGCTGTTTGGGAGAATGGTTGAAGGTTTTATCATCATGCAAGAGCACATGACCAAGCAGGAAAAGATCGGATAAAGATCATGCGCTGGTTGATGGGATTAATTTAATTTGGCATCCTGGTCAGTGTAGACATCATGGATTAAAGAACCCATTCCTGTGCTGTACTCTTCTATTTAAAAAAACCCAGTATGTCCAAGATAGACAAAATAAATACATGTATGTTACCTTCTAAATGTAGTATTATGAGCCAATACCTTTATTATCATTTAACTGTACATTTATGTAGGACAAAGTAATTATTTATCCACTTGATTCTTTGATTAATATTTAATGTATTCATTCGAGAGTCAAACAACACAGAGGCAGGATTTTCAGCCCACAGTGCTAACCATCGAATACCCATCTCGACTAATCTCATTCATCAGCTTTAACTTTGTCCTCTTTTCTGCTCAATTGCACACCATTTTCTCCTGAAGTTTTTGAACTGGTGCCAGAAATTAATACTTTCCCCTGCTACCTCAGGGTATCACTGCACTCAACACTTTTGTGGATCCTTGAAAAATGTGAAGATCACAAGATATTTTGGAGAGCAAACGTGGGCACCTAACAGTTTTGGGAGGAGACTTAAAGAGACGTTATGGATGTATATAAGGTTGCGAGGGGCAGAGATAAGGTGGATAGCCTGCACATTTTTCATGGGTGACAATAGCAAATATAAGAGGACTTAATGATAATAAAATGTGAGGGTTGAGATATTTGGTTGCCTTGAACTAGGTCGAAACGGTATGTTGTGATGCTGTTCTACATTGTCAGCAATACAAATGTAAGGACCGAGTTTACTCTGCATAATGCCTCATCAGGGTGGTTTGCCAACACATTCCACAAAATCTTTCAATCTACTAATTATTCAGAACCTTTCCTAGGCCAACAGCCTTGCCACTGAGTCCGTAATTACACCCACTCAAGTCCATCAGGCATTATTTGCTTGCCCTTTGCCAGTCTTCTGAAACAGATACTTAATTCCAAGATTTCTCATGGGAGGAGATTATCATCTGAAGAGAGAGAAAGGCTCAAAGATGTTGAAAAATTGCAACATCCTCACGGTCTTCTGGGACCACTAGTTTCTGTCCACTCAACGTGGGAAAAAGGAGCACTTGGAAAAAGCAACAAAAACATGGACTCCTTGTGAGGGCAGTGAAGAGGAAACAGCAAAAGGAGGTTATCACCTCACAGTGTGGTTATCTCATTGGTCTCATCAGCCATCTCCGAAGCCACAAAACCTTGTCTCTATGGACAACCTAAGAGGAAAAGAGAAGATAAGAGTGATATTGTGATCAGGAAGGGCAAGATGAGCTAATTAAGCACCTAATTGAAATAGAATAACCCCACTGTTAGTTTCATGTATGTTGTTAGACAAGATTAGGATTAAGGCCAGTTGTGATAATTAAAGTCCTGATCCAGTCATTGTGATGTCCTGAATCGCAGAATACAGAGGTCAACTGCTCTCAATGAAAAATTAATACCAGAAAAAGCACCCCTGTTCTCCTGAACAAAATCGTGATTTGTGGTTCGGGGTAAAACTATAAATTACTTTTAAAGCCATGAAGTAGTTTGAGAAAAATTTGCTGACCAAATTCTATGATTGCTCATTCTCACTGATTGAAGAATAATAACATTCTGTGTAATGAATTGTGCAATCAAACACAATGATAGAATAAGAACTCATCAATCAGCCATGCCTCATCTATGGTTACACAGTGTGACCGATATACTGCATTTGTATCGTCTTCATTGGATCAGATTCAGGTGGGTTGTGAAATAAGCTAACTAAAATATTTGGAATAGCAAAATGAATCAAATGAGCATTAACTATTTTCTCCATAGTTAACGTATTTTTGTAAGCATGAAGGAACAAGACCCACTTAAAGTTATTGTAATATTCAGTGCTATTGGCTGAAGGAAATGTGATTACACCTAAAGCAAGTCTTTTCCTCTTAAGATGCGACAAATTTGTTCTAAACATTTTAATAGCGAAAGAAAATCTGCAGATTTTGGACACCTGAAACAAAAACAAATATTGGGGCCAGGCAGCATTTATGGGGGGAAAATAGTTCATGTTTTATGTCAAAGACCCTCTAGGATTCAGGTCATCACAATGTTTTGTATGACATTGAATAGTGAGTACAGGATACAACTGAGAGCCCAAATTTAGAGAGATTTTGGAGAGACATTTTTGCATTCCACCTTAAGCAATCCCTATGCCATAAGTGCCCTGTCATTAGTAAGGAATTGCTTAAGGTGATATGTGGGTGGAAAGAAAAAGTTTGAAAACTACTGTTTTAATCGTACCTAATTGACTTGTTATGTGCACGGTTTCATAACTCCAGGGGAAATGGGCCAATGACAATTTTTCTCAAGCAAAATATTTCAGTAACAATTGGGTCTATTGTTCTCAACCATCCCTTCCCACTCACATAACCCCTTAAGCAATTCCTTACTTCTCACAGAGTATCTATGGCATAGGGATTGCTTGAGGTGGAATGTGAGGTCAGGAGGGCAGTTTGAAAAACCACTGATATAGAACTGTGTCTGTTAATTACTCTGACTGCAACTCAGGAGAAAGTTTTAGCCTTTACCACGATGATAGCCAGACGAGCAATTTTATTGAAATGGAAAGATGAATCTTCCCCTACCCGTATACAGTGGTTACATAACGCAATATCCTATTTAAACTTGGATAAAATTAGATACAACATTAACGATAGAAAGTTTCAATTTGTAAAGATGTGGGGCCCATCCATAGAATTCTATCATGATTGGAAGAATTAAGAATTTTAAAGGTTACAGAGAGTCTCTGTTCAATGTCTGGATGTTGCCATCAGATCCTCGATTTCCTTTTTTTTAAAAAAAGATAACCTTGATTAGATGGAGGGGGTAGATTAGATTTACTTTTTAGGTTTTGTTTTTGTTTTTTATCAAATTTTATTTGGATTAACTTGGCAAGCATGTGTTTTAACATGGTTATCATTAGATTAATTCAATAACTTGTTTCTCATGTGATCAAAGAGCTGTCTAATGATGTTCCATCCTTTTTTTGTATTTTTATGTATATGAGATGGCTTGTTATGTGTTTTCCTTAAATTTTGTATATATGTTAAACTCAATAAAAATATTTTAAAATGAAAGAACATGGGATACAATTCATTACATAAAAATAAACAGAACATGACACGATCCAGATTTCACTGTGTGCAATAGTTATTATAATAAGAATGCTAAAACACATCAAAACCAATAGCAAAAGTGTGGTTATTAAGGTGTAGATAACTGCACAATTTCTCTTAGGAATTTAATTTGGATTAATTATCCATTTATACCTTCTGGTAGCTAGTTATTACTTGTCAAAAATTTACCATCTTTAAAGTTTCATCTGAATTACACATAGTAGACGTAGACATCTGGATGCCAGAACGCCAGACCACCCAAGAATCTGGACTCTCAAACTTCTATAATTTATCAGGATATTTTTGTGCATATGACCATGTACGCATAAGCACAACACATGCCAGTGGCAACAAGCGACCACACTTAGTACAGATAATCTTATCACAAAGAAATTCATTTGTATACTGTATTTTTCTTTTACAAAGTTAATTTTTAAACATAATTTAAAGCATTACATGTTCTCTTTTTCTATTGAACAATGTTTGTTTTACACTTTTTGTCACGAGTTGACTTTATTTTTCTTTAAAACTTTGTTTTGATGTATTTGCTAACAAATTAACTATCAAAATTTATTTGCTCATCTCTTTATTCCTCCTTAAATTTGAATTTTAAAAGTACTGCCCGAGAGTTCAGAAAAACCTAATATCTTACTGACCCAATCCCCAAACAGTCCAGATTTTAGGACTTTTACGGCATTTACGTGGGGAAAACTAAAATCCAAAATTCTCCAATTTGAAACCAGAATTAAAGAATATGATGCGAGAATGGACCATAAAACACAATTGAGATGACCGTTCCTTCATGAACATGATGTATATGTGGAATGGCTCCCTCACAAAAGAAGTTAATTCTGTGTGGATTAGCTTTTTAAAAAAATTATTAGTCCAGTTCATTTTAATTTTATAAATGAGATTAAGCATTGTTTGGATCAAGATCACAGTAATTATTAAATGATGTGCAGAACAATGCATCCTGAACCACTGTGAAAGTTGTCTCAAGAGAGTTAATTACCAGTAGTTGTTGGTGAGGAATGTGAAACTACAACATCTTGCTGGCTTTACTTTTTAAAGAGAATTTTTTTCTTGTGGTTAATGGAGGTAAGTCGAGTTCATGTATAGTTCACGCTATACATGCTGACATGGAATTTTCTTAACAGGATGCTGTCTTTTAAAAATAAAAGTATTTATAGACTAATTTTATGAATAAGAAACCTTAACCATTGTACACTCGAGAATGAGGTGATTCAGTGAAGTATGATGGGATCAATAACGTTGAGCAATTGGATGCATCTAAAGATATTACAGGCCTTTGTTCTTTTATTGTGCCATGAATAACTAGGAGAATGTATCGACAACAGAATCATGAATTTTTTCCAAAGCCACTGTGGAATTGATCACAGAGAGACAATAAATCAAATAATTCAGATGCTGGAAGCCTCCAATAAAAACGTAACATATGGAAATAACTTCACAGGTCAAGCAGCGAAAAAAAAGAAGCAGTTTTAACATCATCTCAATGACCTTTCATCTGAACTTGGATACTAAATAAAACGTTTTAAGTCTCAGGAAAAAAAGGTTGACGTGTGGTTTTGGGAGAGAATTAAAAGGTCTGCTTGATATGAAGAAGATAAGGAGAGATTGAATGGTAGTGCAGAGAGAAGGGGGATGGCAAAAGCAAGGGAATTATTTAAATAAAAGTCTGTCCATGGAGAAAGGGAATAAAATATAAACTTGCCATAAACAGCGACTGAATGTTAAAAAAGTGTAATTCAAGTTTGGAACTGTGTTAATTATCTGAGATTTCTGAATTCAGTGTTGAGATGCTGTCTTCAAGATTGTGAAGTTCTGTTTAAACAATGTAGAGACCAGAAGGTCAGTGCAAATACTGGAAAAAAAATTAAAGTGACTGGCAAGTGGATGCCAAGTGTCACATTTCTCGACTGAACCATAAATGTCTGGAAGTCCAACTCTTTGTTAGTTTAGAGAAAACATATTGAGAACAATTTTAAAAATGCAGTACATAACATCTGAAGAAATAAAAATGAATCTCAGTCACATCTTAAAGTGATTGACAGGAACGAGGTGAAAACAGAGAGGCTCGTTTAATAGGAAAGGATGTTAAAGGAAGAGGATGCCACTCTGTGGCTTCTTGTGAACATGTCTTTGAGAAGGATAATGCTGTTGGTGGAGATGGCGGAGAGGATCTGCATGACCCATGACAGTCGATCGCTTTTGGAATAGAGTGGATGTGGAAAAGATGTTTCCAGTCGTGGGAGAATCAAGAACTAGACCACTCAGCCTCAGAATAAAGGACATCCCTTTAGAACAGAGACAAGTAGAAATCTCATTAGCCAGAGGGTGATGAATCTGTGGAATTCGTTGCCACCGACCGCTGCGGAAGTCAAGACATTGGGTATATTCAAAGTGAAAGTTGACGTGTTCTTGATTTTTGAGGGTGTCAAAGGTTAATGTAGAGAAGGCAAGAGAATGAGATTGGGAGACAAAAAAATTAGAACATGGAGTCCTAATGCTTGCTCAGAGGAGAGCAGAATTGGGGACAATAGAGCAAGTATGAATGGTACTTCTGTTGCCCACGTGGAAGAAGAAGCCATGTTTGAGGAGAAAGGAAGATCAACTATATTATGGGAAAAGCTACATCATTAGAATAAATAAGGCTGAGGCAGAGATGGATGAAATAGAACAGAGTATTCCACAGAAAAAAAGATGAGGGAAAGCATAATCAAGGTATCATTTCCGCAAGGTGAGGACTAGGAATACTCAGTGTTATAATGGAGCAAATCAGAGAATTCCTTCAAGAATAGGAAAATTAATCTGAGAAATCCCAGATTTGTTGTCAAAATTACCATTCTCTTCCAAGAGTTGTCCAGCCCTAATAACTCATCTCCAAGTTTAATGCAGGTGACAAACTTTTTATCCGGAATTCTGAACATCGACAACCTCAAAAAGCCAGCAATACACATGGGTAACATTAATTTCCTTTAATAAGTTCTCTGTTTTCAGAGGGAGGTCTCCCCAGTGTCCGTCATCCTCTTACTTTCAGTAGAAAGGTGATGCTCTGCTCCAAGCACCCGGTGGGAGAGAAGCAGATGGTAGCTGGCTCAATGCAGGAGCAATGGTCGTCTTCCTTACCCATAATCCCCTACACACATGGAAGCATTCTGGTGCTGGCAGAGCGGTTCCAGCTGCATGGGGGATTATAGATAAGAAAGACAGGCATTGCTCCTGCATTGAATCATTGCCGCGATCTGGTGTGGCCCTCCATAAACTCTGGGCTCAGCAGCACATTATCCTTGCTGCTGTGTCAGGAGTTAAATTTGAGTGGGCGACACTGTACTGTGCTGTCAGGGTGTGTTTGAGGGCTAGCCCAACGAGCTGGTGGAGCGCCTGAAAGCTGCCAGCACACAACACCGCTGCCTTGTCGGCCCGGTCCTCCTTCAGGTCTGCGTCTTGTGTACGGCCTTCTATCCTGCTTGGCTGGTGGCTTCAAGCAGCTAATGCTGACCGTCTTTTTGGCTGTGCTCTCGGGTCACTCCATCGCTTTCAACCTCAACCTGACCGATATGCTGGTCGAGAGCCTCCGGTTCGGCACACGTAAAACCCCACCCCCATGTTCAGCCTGGCCTAGGGCACAAAATAGTGTCACCGACCCTGGGGGGGGGTGGGGGCGGGGTTGGGTGTAGGGCCGACGGACAATGACTGGGTGGGGCGACAGACAGCGGAGGGAGTTGGGGGGCGAAGGACGACCGGGGGGAGGGTACGGACAGCAGGGGTTATAGCTGCGAGGTGTTAGCTAAAAGGGACCAAAATCAAAATGATTCCAAAATATGGAAGATTCCGAATGATGGCAGGTGCCTGTTCCCGACGATTCCAGATAAAAAGTTTAGGCACCTGTACTGCTGTTGTGAAAGTGGTCAGAAGTACTTGCCCACTTATCACAGTAAATATTAAGGTTAGGTCAATCAAGCATGAGGGAAAATGTGAATATGAGAAATATAAACTGAAACTGCTGCAAACCATCGGAGGTCAGGCAGAATCTATGAAAGAAACAAAATGAACTTTTCAGGTTATTGCCTCTTTCTCAGAAAAGTACTGATTGGTTCTGGCAGTTTTTTGTTGAGTGAATTTAGAAAAAAAGTCATCGCTGCTGCCACAAAACCTCTCTGTCTTTGAAAATATAACTTTACAAGTGGCAAAGTCATTCCTTCTGTATTTGATTAGTGTTCATATTTTTCTTTCTCCTCTGTAATTTATATCTAACTTTTTTGTTTCCATTTGCCACATTCTTATTTACATTCTGCATGCCTGTGCGGATTCTTAATTTTTTTGGTGGTAGAGAGTCCCTGCTGATTTTCCTCCGTCGAGTGGTGATCTGGATCAGCTACCTGATCAATGTATTACTCCCAAAAGACCACAACTCAGTTATAGGCAGCTTTCAAAACAATGAGCAAGCTTTGTGTCTTTGTATCTCATTGTACATTTAATTATAGCCTTTACACTCTGCCTTCTCAATACCATGGCTTAAATATGGATTTAGCCTGAGCCTGATGCTGAGGGAGAAGTATTGTTAGCCATCCTTCAATGTTTTTAAGACATGCCGCCTTCCATCTCATATCTTCACTTGCTGTGAAACCTAGTAAAGGTATCCAAGTCACGATTTACTCCAAACATAATCAAGTGAGATGATGACTTGAGAATTTGATGCCTCACATACTGCTTAAGGAATGTATTTGTACTCAAATTGCCATGTTGCTACTGTATTTACAAATAATTAAAAACTGCATCTAGATTTTTTTTTAAAAGAAAAATGCATTTATCAGACTTCCAGCCTTGCCTGAGAACTGTATTACTCTTTTCAAACCTGTAAAATCCTGTCAGAGGAAATTATTATTGTCAGAAATTTAACATCATGTGTTAGATTAAATAGGATATAGAATGACCTTGTAATCAGTGGATGAAGATGTTAAGCTTTCAACTGTTACGTTTATTGCTCATTTTTTTAAAAATGCTGCATTTTCTGAAAATATTTAAACAAATATAATTTGAAGTGCGTTGTTAGGTAGGCCAATATGATATGACTTTGTTTCTACAAAACAAAAACAATAAAATAAATGGCTGTTATTAATGGTGACAAAATGTTAATCAGAGCATAAGGTTAGAGACCCTATTCAAGTGATGCTGAGAAGACTTTTCCTCCTATTTAATTAAAGTCTTCATTTAATGACTCATCAGCTGCATATTTAAGTCAAAATGTTTTGACAGAGAAATCCAATTCACAATTCATATTTAACTTCATATTCATTAATATTCATATTTCCATCTAAGTGCTCTTGTTATGGACATGTTGACAATTTATAGCCTCTGGCACTTGAATTACCAGCTTATATGGATCTCATTGGCAACTGCAATCAACAATATTTTCCTGTCCTTGTGAAATTTGGTGCAAATGTGGAAATAAGTCAAAAAGCTGAGTTTGCTGGCAGAAAGCAATTTTGGACTGTTATTGCTTCTGCAGACTTTTGTGTTTTACTTCTGTCTACTGCAAAAACCCTGTGAAATCTCGTTGAGGGGTGCCTAGCCTGAAGTAGTTCTCCTTTGGACTCCGAAGGGAGTTCTGTGCGATTCTCTCTCGCTCCCCATCTGTAATCCCTGCTGGTCTACCTCATGCCTGAGGGACTGTGCTCTTCTTCTTGTCCCTCCACCCCCCACCATTTTGTTCGGGTGCCAGCCCACATTTTGTCCCTACCTTGATGCCCAAAACGTTGATTATGTATCTTTATCTTTGTTTTTTTTGGACCTGCTTTTCCTTCAACCCACAATGTTTGCAGACACTCGTGGTTTACTTGTGTTTGTACCTTGTTGATTTTTTTCTCTCTCTCCCCAAATGAGGCGGTAGAAATAGTTAAAATTTGCAAGTGGAAGCGTACTTTAATTTTCAAGTCAAGATTGTTGAATTGACGTGGTCTTGAGCAGTTCTCGATCAGATTTTGTTCAGCTCAATGGTTAATTAGTAAATTTGATGAAAATTAATATTTCTGAGAATCTTTCAGCATCGAACAAGAAAAAAGACTTTTCTGCTTTTTGGTATAGGCTTAGCAAGGACTGCCAGCAAACTGCACTGGGGCAGTAAACAAATATCGTTGGCAAGCTGGGAGGAAGGATACCCCTTCTGCAAACATTAGTCAAGTTAGTTAATTGAGAATGTGTGCATCATTCCGAAAGCCACGGGAAAGTCGCATAACATTACCACATTTTGGAAGTCACGCCTACCTTTATAATTAGAATAGTTTGCCGCAAAATGAACAAATAACGACACACCACAGAGTGGTGTGATGTTGCCTTCTTCCAGCCATTTATTCCAATTTAAATTCTGTAGGAATATTTCAGTTTAGTTCTGCACAGATAGCTGTAAGGGAGAAATCTGAATAGCCGAGGAAGACTCCAGACTGGTCTTGCAGACTGTCATGGCTGCTGGTTAGGCATGGAATTTTTTTTCTTGCACATTAATGCAACAAATGAGGATTTCAAACATTTTGTGCCCTTTTACGCTGGAAAAATGGATAATGAGTTTCTTGTCGTACATATTGTATCATTTACATATGCTTCAACTTTCTTACTTGCTGCAGCAGGACAGTTACTTGTAACGAAAAACTGTACTGATTGTATTAAAAGAGAATAAATACACAAGATAATAAATCCTAGGGCAAAAACAGTGATTTGCGATAGTGCAGGACAGTCTTTTTGTGCTATTGTAGCTGCACATGATGAGTTTGCCAAAGGAGGTTCAAGACCCTAATGGCTGTTTGAATTAAACTGCTCTTGACCCTAGAAGTTCTGGTCTTCAGGCTTCTGTACCTTCTGGCTGATTAACAGCCAGAAGAGGTTGTGGCCCAGGTGCTTTGATGTTGGCTGCCTTTTTGAGGCAGTGCCTCACCTTGACATCTGCAGAGGATGGGAAGTGAGAGCCTGTGGTAGACCTGGCTATGTTTGCTACCTTCTGCAGTATTCTGTGTTCCTGGATTACTAGATAGCCGATGCAGACAGTCAGTATCCACCTGCAGAAATTTGACAAAAGTGTCCGACGACATGCCAAATCTCTTCAGGCTACTTGGCAAGTAGCTGCATTGGTGTGCCTTTTTTATGATTGCCTCAAATACGCTGGGCCTTCCCATTAGTTCAGACATGTTCATGGTCTATTGGCCTCTCCTCCATAAAATCAGCAATAAGCTCCTTGGTCTTGGTGAAGTTGAAAGCAAGATTATTGTTTCTGGCACCCAACCAGCTTCTCGATCTTCTTCCTTTATTCTGAGTCATCATTTGAAGTTATTCAGCCAACAAAGGTGTTGTCATCAGTCAGCCCGTAGATTGATTTGCAGCTGAAGTTGCTTATGTAGTAATGACATGATGTTGGAGAAACTCAACAGGTAAAATAGTGCACTTTATATTAGCAAAGATAAAGATAGATAACCAACGTTTTGGGCTTGAGCCCTTCATCAAGGTATGGAAAAATATTGGCAGACACACAAACAAAATGGAAGAGGGGAGTGCAGGGGGACGAGGGATGCTCAATAGTCAGTCATGCTCAATGGAGGTCACAGCACATTTAAGTAAAAACCTGATTTTAGTGTTCTTGTGGTCTAAGTCAGCCTTGCTCAATGGAGGTCACAGCACATTTAAGTAAAAATCTGATTTTAGTGTTCTTGTGGTCTAAGTCAGCCTTGCTCAATGGAGGTCACAGCACATTTAAGTAAAAGCCTTGTTTTTCTTTTCACATAATATAACAAATATTTTTTTTAAAAATATTGTCATTAGAAGTAAGGAAATAAAAAACCTCACTGCTTCACAGAGAAGGGGGCCCATAAATGTTGAGCAGAGTTCGGTGGGGCATATCTGAGAAAAGGTTGGGAGTGGGTGATCTACTGCAGAGTGGAGGCCCAGAAAAATTATATCTACTGTTATCCTGCTGTGCTCTTATCCTGTCACTGAGTGTAAGTGGTCAGCATGTTCATGGGTTTTGGACCTCAAGATAGGTATCTTCAATGGATGCAAATGCACATTTTATGTTCTAATTTAGTGATATTATAATAAAATAATATCTCGCATCTTTACTCACTAAATAATCTGGTGAAATATCCTATAGTGTCTGTACCTTTTGCCCAAATGTTCCAAGTAAAAAAAAAATCTTTCATTTTTTGGACTACTTGGCCTCAACGAATCCTTTAGGGTCATGAACCTGCAGAGACTTTGTGGCAAGGCATACGCTTATTATCAAGTATTGGCTCTAACATATTAAAGTTAACCTTTAATCTCTCTGACGTTATTACACTTTAAGGAAGTAACCATCAATAGGCAATAAAGTACGGCATTGTTGGATTTTTTTTCTGTATTTCTTCATTGGCTACATCTGAGTTCAGTGCTTTATTTGTGGCAGTCAGGCACCATGAGTTAACAGCAACGTGCCGTTTTAACTCTAGCCTGTGCTCACTATCACCTTGCTAAAGTGGATTTTGCAAAAAGAACAGACTTCTTGAGAAGAGCAAGAATGAAGTTTTCATGGAGGAAGTGTCCACAGCCTGTGGAAGAAAGGAATTCATGCAACTTAACAGCAGACTCTGGAGCAGTAATACTAGCAATATTAAGTGCTCATAGTATTGTTAATGCAATACTGTGTAAAATGGGAATCCAGCTACTGCATTTGCAACAAGTAATAAAGTAATTTAATCTATTTAGAAGAAAAATGGCTATAAATGGACAAGTTAATAAACCAAATGGAAATTTAATCCATTCTGAAAGATCTAGTAATAATACCAATGACGGTCCATCAATTACTTGAAAGACCATTGTGTAGAAACCAATAGGCTTTTTATTCACTTAAGAACACAAGAATGTCTATACTGTTTGGTTGTCCTGCACTGCATCTTTATCCAGGAGCCTGTGGGGTGGGGCCACTGATACAACCGACCAATAGGTGTGCCTGACCAGACAATTATACATAACAATGGTTTACAACAATTAAATGTTATATTTTTCAGTCATTATATTTCCGACATCTGGATTATATTGATTAGAATCTATATTGTTGCCTATGAATTCATTTCAGGCATGTCTTGGACAACTGTAAATTTGATTCCAAGAATTATGACCTTGTACAAAACATTGTTAATACTGATGATGACACTATAATTTCCTGATTACTAATTAACACACTAATAAAGCAATGCTACTTGTGAATCTGCTGGGATCCTCTACTGCATCCGGTGCTCCTGATATAGGTTCCTCTACATCAGAGAGACTGGACGCAGACTGGGAGTAGGCTTCATTGAGCACCTTTGCTCTGTCCACTATAATAATGGGGACCTCCCAGTGGTCAACCATTTTAATTCCATACCCCATTCCCACACCGACATATCATCATACTGCCAAACTGAGGTGATCAGCACATTGGAGAAATAACATATATAAAGTACACTCTTTGACCAGCTGAGTTTCTCCAGCATTGTGTTTTTACTTCAACCACTGTGTCTGCAGACTTCTGTGTTTTACTTTGAACAACTAATATTCCATCAAGCAGATGGCATTTACAGTGTCTTCTACTTTTCTGTTAGGCCCCTTCCCCACCTCGCTTTCTTTCCTTATCTTTCTGTCTCCTCTCCTCCAGCTTCCCATTCCTCTCCATTCACAAAGATGCCTCCTCCCCTTATTACATCTCAATTTTTTTTCTCTTCTGCCTTCCCACCCATATCCATCTATGGCCTATTGCCTGTTGGCCTGTACACCTCTCCCTGTCCTTTCCTCCCTCCTGTCCTCTCCTCTCCCACATTTTAATGCAGGCACATGTCTACATTTTGCTCATACCTTGATGAAGGGTTCAGGCCTGAAATATTGGTTATATCCTCTTGCTTCCTATAGATGGTGGATGAACTACTGAATTTTTCCAGCAGTTCTGTCTATTGCATGATAATCACGGCGTCTGCAGATTTTACTGTTTAATTTCTTTAATAACAGTTTTTTTGTTGCAGATATCTATTGCAGCAGGTAATGAAGCAATTTTAGGGATCTATTGATTGCATGGTAATATCTGATGGAGAAGGTGTTGCAATTTTCTGTATCTTTAATGAAAGTGCCTTGTGTAAATGATGGATGTTTAGAAAAGCTTCAGCAGAAATTTGTTTTATCTGTATTTCTGAGAAAGGTGATTCCCTCCGGCAATAGCATTTGAGCAAGTGCAGTTGCAACAAATTAAATGGTGCTTTGTATATATTGCATCAATTCACCCTGCAGAACATTGTTATCAGTGAATAGTTGCATCCAATTATTTTCAATGGTTGAGCTTCATCATTTGCTGTGCGTGCATTTAACATGTGATTACCTAATAAGCGGCCTCTCATTTGAGGGTGTTTTCTTCACTTAAAGCATGCAGATCTTTATACATTTAGTACAACCAAAGAAACTTTATTATTTCTTATTAATGATAGCTATTTGCTTCAGGAATTTTGGAATATGCTTGTTTCTATAATAATCTCAGTCTGTACAAAGTTTGGTCTTTTACATTTTGGTGACACAGTTAGTGTAGCAAATAGGACAACACTAACACAGTGATCCAGGTTTAAATCCAGCGCTGTCCACCAGGAGTTTGTATATTCCATTTAGGCCTGCATGAGTTTTCTCCAGGTCTTCCGATATCTTCCCACCCTCCCAAACATACAGGGTCAGTATGTTAATTTGATGTATACAAGTTTCATGGGCCGGAAAGGTCTTCTACCGTGCAGTATCATTTAAAAAAAAGAACAGTGCAATTTATTCTTGTCTAAGTGTTGTGGGGCCTTTGCAACTTCACATGGGTGAAAATATTCTAAAAACATCTTGAACATCATGATCTGATATGAAAGCAGCAGAATGTAGGTACATTTGCCTTACAGGAGCCTAACCTTTTATCCGTAGTTCCAAAAACCGGCAATCTCCTAACACCCCAGCACTTTTTTTGGTAGATGACATTACACAAGCAACGTTAATTTCCCAGAATAAATTCTCTGTTTTCAGAAACCTGTCATCCCAGTCTCCATCATCCATGCCCCCGTGGGGACTCTCTCTTTCCTTTGGTGCAAAGGTAACTCTCGGCCCCCAGCACCCAGTCGGAGCTCAATGCAGGAGCAATGGCCATCTTCCTTACCCATAATCCCCCACACAGCAGGAACCCTTCAGGCGCTGACAGAATGGTTCCAGCTACCAGCCCGAGAGGGGTGATGGATGCACAGCCTGGGGTGGGGTGGGGTCATGGACAGCGGGGGCAGGTGCAAGGCATTTGATTAAAGGGACCAACATCAAAATGATTCCAAAATCCGGAAGATTCCAAACAATGGCAGATGTCCGGTCCCGACGATTCCGTATAAAAGGTTGGGCACCTATATATACTGATGGATTGATGAGATCTCCAATTATTGAGAAAGGTAAGAAATGCAGATGCTGGCATCTTGAGTAAATAGTGAAAAGCTATTGTGGTGAATGTCTGCCAAGCTGCCTGTCTCCCCTCTGGCGAGCCTTGCTGTACTAACATTGTCTGTGCATTATCTCTACTGTTAAGGACACTCCCCTTGGATATAACTGTATATGCACCTATTGTCTTTCATTATTGTACCATGAGTTTCTGCTAATAAAAGCCATGATTATTGTTTAACCACATCGTCTTTGTCTACTTCATCAACTGGCACTTCAGCTATAGGGACTTTAAGTCCCTTCAGCTTCTCGGAGTTTTCTAATTAATGACTTTGTCTCAAGAAAACCTTTGTCATAGGTGTTGTTCTCTGACGTGGTTGGGTGGGATCTTGGAGCCGTTCTTATTGATGTGGGGTGGCTTCACAGCAGCTGTACGAGTATGTGATAGGGTGGTACTCGTCTTTTCCACTGTGCTGATTTGCGGTCGTTTTTTTCACTGTGCCAAATTTCACGGCGACTTTAGTAACATGAGCACTGCTCAGTTAAGGGGATCCTACTCAGAATAATTTAAGTTTGAGGGAGACGTGGAGGGCGATAGGTTCTTCAAATCACCCTTTGCCTTTCATTGATTGCTGCTTTCACAACTGCAGCTCTGTGTTTCTGCGACAGACTGCCACCTGGTGTGGTAAAGAGAAGCATTTAGAAATCAGCAGATGCCAAATGTAACCTTAAGTTGAGGGTTGCAGGTTGGTGCCTTGAAGGAAGGGAATCCTGAATGACATAAAGAAATTCTATTGGAGTCATTTTTGCTCAAGAACCAGGTGGGATAATATAACGGATGTTTAACTATATATTAATGCATCTTTTCACAATGTTCGGTGAACTGGAACTCGTGATCACTTCTTTGCTGACCAAGCATTCTTTCTGTTTTTAAACCTCCATGTGGAGAAAGTGATAGATCAATCAAAAGAGATAACTCCGTTATTTAGCTGCTATTTTAATAAAATGGTGTGCGCCATCATTATCAGCACCCTCAGATTCGAATCTGGTGTTATCTGCATGGAGTTTGAACGTTTCCCTGTGGCTGCATGTGTTTCCCCTGCGTGCTCTGGTTTTCTGCCACCCACAGTGTTTGTAGGTTAATTGATGCATTTGGGCAACATGGGCTTGTGGGCCTATTATTATGTTGAATCTCCAAACTTTAAAAAACAAAAACAATCAAAAGAAAAATTACAAGAAGGCGGCTGTTCAGTTTTGGCGTCTGTTTCAATCTCTTTAGGCCACTTCACTTATGTAAGTAGACTATCTCTTAATCATTTGTTAAATTTCTTCTGCTCCCATTTTAAGGCTTTTATATCTTTCCTAAAGTATGGTAATTGTGTGTGGTGATATGTTTCCTCCATTGTATATAGTTATCATTGTCGGTTGTATACAAGGAGCTGGCCCACCCACGGATAACTCATACCCTATGACAACTCCCCCATGGTCCTGGGCCACAAAGGTCGCTATTCCTATCCTGGGATCCGGGCCAGCAAGGTTCTTCTGTGAATTAAAGCCTATCGTTTCCTCAGCTTGTCTCTGTGGTTACTGGTAGTGGGATGGGTCACAATGTTGAACCAAGTTTCATCATGTTGTCTTTGCTTCAAGTTCATTGCCTCCATTTAGAGTACCCATAATCTTATATTATTGCAGTTGGGAGCTTCTTTATTCACATATAGCTCCATTCATTCTCTTTGCTAGTAGTTATCCAGGTGCTTGTGTTTCAAAGGAACATGCAAAAATCCCTACAAATCAAAAAAAATGTTTGTTTTAATTTAGAGATGTAGCATGGCTACCGGCCCACGTGACCACTCACCCTACACCGTATGTCTTTGGGATGTGGAAGGAAACCGGAGCGTGTCGGACTCTGGCTTTACCCTACCCTTAATTTAGTCTATGTGTCATCTGAGTCCAGCGTGTTCTTTAGAATGAAGTGATAGGAGAAGGTATTCGGTTCAACAATCAGTTTATTACACAGCACAAGAATAAAGTTTAACAGAGCCTCTGGGTCAGTCGTTAGTTCATAGGTCACCTGCACAGTGAGCTATTCCCCAAGACTGACCCCTATTGTCCAGTCTGCTCAGTTTATATAGATCCAAATTACCATACAGAACAAAAGTTGGCTTCCTTTGCTAGATTTTTTACATAAATATATCACCAGCAATTTCCTATTCTACAGTTTATCTCGGGTGTAGATCTCTTATCTTAAATCCTCAAGATCAGACCATCCTATTGTTTTGAACAGAAATCAATTCCTACCCCAGATATTTCCAATCATCATTCTGTTCCTGTTGGCCAATTTCTTCTGTTCTCCTTAACACCTCCTCATACCTTAATCTTCTTCCTAGACTGGCTTTCCATTCCCTTTGTTTCTTACAGGATACTCTTTGTTCTTGTCTGGCCTGTGTCTCCTGTGCTACTCACCACCTCCTTCAGTTTGACCCTACTAAATCGTTTCATCCATTTCCTCTCCCTTGTATTTGGGAACAGACAATTCTACCCCTACTGGACTCAGTCAACTTTGCTCCATGCTGTGATTGCCACTTAATTACATTACTCTTTCTCTTAACCATGAAGTAAATATAAAATTGTTACATAGTCATATATTCTGTGATATTTTAACCCCTAGATTCCACCAGTAAACATGGAGTAAATATAAGATTGTTAAATAGTCATATATTCCATGATGTTTTAACCCCTAGATTCCAACAAGCGCAGAGAGAGAACCCTCGCAGTCACAGGGAGAACATGTAAACCCCTTAGAAACAGCGCCAGATTCAGACGGCTAGCACTGCAATAGCATTGTGTTAACTGCTACACTGCTTTGTTTTGTTTTTTGGCCTTTAAAATAAATGTACCAGCAGTCTGCTCACTTTTCTGTCAGGACATAAACAGCATCAGTATGCTAATGCATAAAAGCACTGAACATTAGGAATAGATATAGAATGGCCTATGCCATCTTTTGGAGTTGTATTGACAGTCAAGATGTCAGTATTTACCATCATCACCTAGTGAAACTAATGATATCTGGTTTATGAGGAGGTTCAGCTGCTACTGAGCAGTTCGATAGTGTGTTGCAACTTTTTCCAAAAAAAAAGTGATTTGACAAGAGTTTCTAATATTTGGAAATCATTATCATTGCTAATGTATCATTAAAATACAGGTACACGATCCCTTCTCCGGAGCCCTTGGGGGACAGTGTGTTCTGAATTTTGGATTTTTCAAGATTTCGGAAAACCCACCCGAATTGTGCTGCCTATCCACCCCCACCCCCTTCCAGTCACCCAGCAGTCTCCCCCAATGGCCGTCTCCCCCGACTGCCAGTCCCTCGGACGCCTCCCCCAACCGCCAGTCCCTCGGCCGCCTCCCCTGACCGCCGGTCCCTCGGCCGCATCCCTCGACCACCCGTCCCTCGGCCTCCTCCCCCCAACCGGCGGTCCCCACTTGCCAGATTTTGGAGCTTTCCGGATTTTAGGTGTCCGGATAAAGGATCGTGTACCTGTACTACATCTTGTTCAACAAATTCTTTATGTTGCTGTAGGCTTTGATTACTGCTTTACAAACTCTCCTATTCTCGAGAAATAAATATATCAATGAATTGCAATACCTTTGGATATTTTCAGTGAATGATTAATTTAAAATACCTTTTGTTTGTAGCAAAAGTGCCTAGGATTTCATTTTTACGTTAGATGTGTATTAATATGTTTTTTGAAAGTCTGCGATAATAATGGTTTGTCATAGAAGTGGCACTGTAGTTGCACTTGGTGTTAGTGTGGATTTCCATACTCTCCCTGTCATCATGTGCATGGGTTTCCTCTGGGTGATTTGATTTCCTCCCATACCCAACATCAAGTTGGCCGGTAGGTTAATTAGTTTGGTCACTTGTTCCTGATGTAGGTGGGTGGTAGGAGAGCAAGGTGGTGGGGAATTTGATGGGGAGGTGAGAGAAGAAAATCGAATATGTGCAGATGGGGTCGATGATGTCGACATAATGAGCTGTTTCTAAGCTTTTTTGACTATGAAATCTGTAAAAGGTTGGGTAAAATTGTGCTTTTGAACCACCTTATTTGCTCGCAAGATCACAAAATATAGGAGCAGAAGTAGGTCCATTGGCTCATCGAGACTGCTCCACCATTCTAATCCTGAGCTGAGCCATCCTCCCACTCAGCCCCACTCCCTGGCTTTGTTCCCATAACCCTTGATGCCCTGACTAATCAAATACCGGCCGATCTCTGCCTTAAACATACCCAACCACTTCCGTGTCACAACCGCCTGCAGCAATAAGTTCCACAGACTCACGACCCTGTGACAAAATAAATCTTTCCGCTCTCTATTTTGAATTGGCACCCTTTTATCCTGAAGTTCAGCCCTATTGTCCAAGAGTCTCCTATCATGGAGAGCATTCCTTTCCACATCTACTCTGCCTAGGCCTTTCAACATTTAAAATGCCTCTATCAGGTTTCCCCCCCCCCCCCCCCCCCCCCCGCCCTCACCCCCCATCCTCTATACGCCAAGAGTTCAAGAACTGCCAACTTTTCTTCATATGCTAAACCTTTCATTAGTGGTATCATTCCAGTTAAATATAGTGCCTAAAACTGCGCGCAGTGCTCCAACTTAGAGCTCACCAGGGCTTTATGGAGTCTCAACATTACATGCCTACTCTTATGTGCTATTCCTCTAGAAATGAATGCCAAC